>NC_057797.1:762005254-762359674 GCF_018294505.1 Triticum aestivum | reverse complement strand
GATTTGGTCGAAAACTTCTAAGTGTTGTATATATAGCAAGAGCATTGGTCCTAGTTCGTGAAACCAACCGGGACTAATGCCACCTTTAGTCCCGGTTGGTGCCACCAACCGGGACTAAAGAGGGGCATTGGTCCCGGTTGGTGGCACGAACCGTGACCAATGCCCCCCTTTAGTCCCAGTTGGTGCCACCAACCGAGACCAAAGGCCTTGTGCGGCTGCTGCATCGAAAGTTTAGTCCCACTTCGCTAGTTGAGAGGGGTGCGCAGTGGTTTATAAGCCTCACTGCCACACCCCTCTCGAGCTCCTCTCCATTGCAGGCTTACGGGTCTAATTGTCACTGCTATGCCTGTGGGCCTACTGGCCTCCTGCGGGCCTGAATCCTGGCCCTTGGATGGGTTTCTAGTCGTATTCAGGCCGTGGGGGCCCAGTAGGTGGCATTTTTTGTTTTTTTGTTGCTTTATTTATTTTTTTGTTTTTGCTTTATTTTTTAATTCTTTATGCTTTTAGTTTTAGAAAAATTATAAACTTTTTGTTAATGCCATTAGTTTTCAAATTTGAAAACACTTTTTTTTTGTTTTCTTTGTTGCTTTATTTATTTTATTTGTTTCTACTTACAACAAAATACTTATTGTTGCTATTTTTTTCCAGTTTTTTGTTTTGTTTTCTGCATTATTTATTTTCTTTTGTTTTTTGCTTTATTTTTTTTTATTCTTTTTGCTTTTAGTTTTAGAAAAATTATAAACTTTCTGTTAGTGCCATTAGTTTTCAAATTTGAAAACACTTTTTTAGTTTTTTTGTTTTCTTTGTTACTTTATTTATTTATTTTGTTTCTACTTACAACAAAATACTTATTATTACTAATTTTTTTCAGTTTTTTTGTTTTATTTTCTGCATTATTTATTTTCTTTTGTTTTTTGCTTTATTTTTTTTATTCTTTTTGCTTTTAGTTTTAGAAAAATGATAAACTTTCTGTTAGTGTCATTAGTTTTCAAATTTGAAAACACTTTTTTAGTTTTTTAGTTTTCTTTGTTGCTTTATTTATTTTATTTTGTGATTAACTTTACTATAAAAATAGTTTTTTTTCCTGTTTTTTGATTTGTTTTTTGCATTATTTATTTTATTTTGTTTTTTGCTTTAATTTTTAATTCTGTTTGCTTTTAGGTTAGCAAAATTATAAACTTTCTGTTAGTGCCATTAGTTTTAGAAAAATTATAAACTTTCTATTAGTGCCATTAGTTTTCAAATTTGAATAGTTAAAATTTGAATTCTTTGAAAATTGTTTGAATCACAAGTTTGTGATTAACTTACTAAAAAATGAGAATAGATGCGCTTATAGAGAAAATTCAACCTAAATTCCTAGTAAATTTCTATGAATTTCAGAGAAATTCACTATGAATTTAGGTTAAACTTTTCTCTATTAGGGCATCTATTTTCACTTTGAGAGGAGCTCAACAAGGCAGAGAGGGAAGGGCTTATAAACCGGTGTGAGCCCCCTTCGGTTGGCGAGGTGGGACTAAACTCTGCCCGCAACGAGGACCAACCCTTTAGTCCCGGTTTGTGGCACAAACCGGGACTAATGGTCATGGGCCAGGGGCGAGGAGCAAAATTATAAACTTTCTGTTAGTGCCATTAGTTTTAGAAAGTTGAAAGTTGAAAGTTGGCATGGGCCAGGGACTAATGGTCATGGTATTACGAGGGCCGAACCATAAGACATGAAAGCATTTCAATCGAACTGTGAAAAAGTTGAAAGTTGGCATGGTATCATAATTTCACCCACATAGCATGTGCATGTACAAAACGGACAATGGTAGCATGTTCGTGTGTTACAAAGTTGGCATGGTATCATCATAATAGTTGCAGGAGAAAGTCTTCACTTTTTCTTCGCTTGTGTCATTTGCTTATTGCGCAGTAACCATGGATAATCTTCATTGTTTATCAGGATGCTTGGGTCAGCCTTGACATTGAAGGGAGGAATTTCCTGAAACTTTTCATAATCTTCAGACATGTCTGTCTTGCCGTCCACTCCCAGGATGTCCCTTTTTCCTGAAAGAACTGTGTGGCGCTTTGGCTCATCGTATGATGTATTCGCTTCCTTATCTTTTCTTTTTCTCGGTTTGGTAGACATGTACTTCACATAGATAACATGTGCCACGTCATTGGCTAGGACGAACGGTTCGTCAGTGTACCCAAGATTTTTCAGATCCACTTTTGTCATTCCGTACTGTGGGTCTACCTGTACCCCGCCGCCTAACAGATTGACCCATTTGCACTTAAACAAAGGGACCTTAAAATCAGGTCCGTAGTCAAGTTCCCATATGTCCACTATGTAACCATAATATGTGTCCTTTCCGCTCTCGGTTGCTGCATCAAAGCGGACACCGCTGTTTTGGTTGGTGCTCTTTTGATCTTGGGCGATCGTGTAAAATGTATTCCCATTTATCTCGTATCCTTTGTAAGTCAATACAGTCAAAGATGGTCCCCTGGACAACAAGTACAACTCATCACAAACAGTGTTGTCACCTCTGAGACGTGTTTCCAACCAACTGCTGAAAGTCCTGATGTGTTCACATGTAATCCAGTCGTCGCACTGCTCCGGGTGTTTGGAGCGCAGACTGTTCTTGTGTTCATCGACATACGGGGTCACCAAGGTAGAGTTCTGTAGAACTGTGTAGTGTGCTTGAGACCAAGAATATCCGTCCCTGCATATTATTGAGTCTCTTCCAAGAGTGCCTTTTCCAGTCAGTCTCCCCTCATACCGCGATTTAGGGAGACCTATCTTCTTAAGGCCAGGAATGAAGTCAACACAAAACCCGATAACATCCTCTGTTTGATGGCCCATGGAGATGCTTCCTTCTGGCCTAGCGCGGTTACGGACATATTTCTTTAGGACTCCCATGAACCTCTCAAAGGGGAACATATTGTGTAGAAATACGGGCCCCAGGATGACAATCTCGTCGACTAGATGAACTAGGACGTGCGTCATGATATTGAAGAAGGATGGTGGGAACACCAGCTCGAAACTGACAAGACATTGCGCCACATCACTCCTTAGCCTTGGTACGATTTCTGGATCGATCACCTTCTGAGAGATTGCATTGAGGAATGCACATAGCTTCACAATGGCTAATCGGACGTTTTCCGGTAGAAGCCCCCTCAATGCAACCGGAAGCAGTTGCGTCATAATCACGTGGCAGTCATGAGACTTTAGGTTCTGAAACTTTTTCTCTGGCATATTTATTATTCCCTTTATATTCGACGAGAAGCCAGTCGTGACCTTCATACTGAGCAGGCATTCAAAGAAGATTTCTTTCTCTTCTTTCGTAAGAGCGTAGCTGGCAGGACCTTTATACTGCTTCGGAGGCATGCCGTCTTTTTCGTGCAAACGTTGCAGGTCCTCCCGTGCCTCAGGTGTATCTTTTGTCTTCCCATACACGCCCAAGAAGCCTAGCAGGTTCACGCAAAGGTTCTTCGTCACGTGCATCACGTCGATTGAGGAGCGGACCTCTAGGTCTTTCCAGTAGGGTAGGTCCCAAAATATAGATTTCTTCTTCCACATGGGTGCGTGTCCCTCAGCGTCATTCGGAACAGCTAGTCCACCGGGACCCTTTCCAAAGATTACGTAGTGTAAATCATTGACCATAGCAAGTACGTGATCACCGGTACGCATGGCGGGCTTCTTCCGGTGATCTGCCTCGCCTTTGAAATGCTTGCCTTTCTTTCGACATTGATGGTTGGTCGGAAGAAATCGACGATGGCCCAGGTACACATTCTTCCTGCATTTGTCCAGGTATATACTTTCAGTGTCATCTAAACAGTGCGTGCATGCGTGGTATCCTTTGTTTGTCTGTCCTGAAAGGTTACTGAGAGCGGGCCAATCGTTGATGGTCACGAACAGCAACGCCTTAAGGTTAAATTCCTCCTGTCTGTGCTCATCCCACGTACGTACACCGTTTCCATTCCACAGCTGTAAAAGTTCTTCAACTAATGGCCTTAGGTACACATCAATTTCGTTGCCGGGTTGCTTAGGGCCTTGGATGAGAACTGGCATCATAATGAACTTCCGCTTCATGCACATCCAAGGAGGAAGGTTATACATACATAGAGTCACGGGCCAGGTGCTGTGATTGCTGCTCTGCTCCCCGAAAGGATTAATGCCATCCGCGCTTAAAGCAAACCATACATTCCTTGGGTCCTTTGCAAACTCATCCCAGTACTTTCTCTCGATTTTTCTCCACTGCGACCCGTCAGCGGGTGCTCTCAACTTCCCATCTTTCTTTCGGTTCTCACTGTGCCATCGCATCAACTTGGCATGCTCTTCGTTTCTGAACAGACGTTTCAACCGTGGTATTATAGGAGCATACCACATCACCTTCGCAGGAACCCTCTTCCTGGGGGGCTCGCCGTCAACATCACCAGGGTCATCTCGTCTGATCTTATACCGCAATGCACCGCATACCGGGCATGCGTTCAGATCCTTGTATGCACCGCGGTAGAGGATGCAGTCATTAGGGCATGCATGTATCTTCTCCACCTCCAATCCTAGAGGGCATACGACCTTCTTTGCTGCGTATGTACTGTCGGGCAATTCGTTATCCTTTGGAAGCTTCTTCTTCAATATTTTCAGTAGCTTCTCAAATCCTTTGTCAGCCACAGCATTCTCTGCCTTCCACTGCAGCAATTCCAGTACGGTACCGAGCTTTGTGTTGCCATCTTCGCAATTGGGGTATAACCCTTTTTTGTGATCCTCTAACATGCGATCGAACTTCAGCTTCTCCTTTTGACTTTCGCATTGCGTCCTTGCATCGACAATGACCCGGCGGAGATCATCATCATCGGGCACATCGTCTGGTTCCTCTTGATCTTCAGCAGCTTCACCCGTTGCAGCATCATTGGGCACATCGTCTGGTTCCTCTTGATCTTCACCAGCTCCCCCCGTTGCAGCATCACCGTATTCAGGGGGCACATAGTTGTCATCGTACTCTTCTTCTTCGCCGTCTTCCATCATAACCCCTATTTCTCCGTGCCTCGTCCAAACATTATAGTGTGGCATGAAACCCTTGTAAAGCAGGTGGGAGTGAAGGATTTTCCGGTTAGAGTAAGACCTCGTATTCCCACATTCAGTGCATGGACAACACATAAAACCATTCTGCTTGTTTGCCTCAGCCGCATCGAGAAACTCATGCACGCCCTTAATGTACTCGCAGGTGTGTCTGTCACCGTACATCCATTGCCGGTTCATCTGCGTGCATTATATATAATTAAGTGTCCAAATTAATAGAAGTTCATCATCACATTAAAACCAAAGTGCATACATAGTTCTCATCTAACAACATATAGCTCTCCAGAGCATCTAATTAATTAAACCATACATTGAAACTATGTAAAACATTTCAATGCGAAAACAAATGCGATCATAATCGCAACCAAGGTAACAATTGATCCAACGGCATAATGATACCAAGCCTCGGTATGAATGGCATATTTTCTAATCTTTCTAATCTTCAAGCGCATTGCATCCATCTTGATCTTGTGATCATCGACGACATCCGCAACATGCAACTCCAATATCATCTTCTCCTCCTCAATTTTTTTATTTTTTCCTTCAACAAATTGTTTTCTTCTTCAACTAAATTTAACCTCTCGACAATAGGGTCGGTTGGCATTTCCGATTCACATACATCCTACATAAATAAAATCTATGTCACGTTGGTCGGCATAATTTTCATAAACAATAAATGAACCAATAGTTATAAAGATAATATATATACCACATCCGAATCATAGACAGGACGAGGGCCGACGGGGGCGGATACCAAAACCATCGCACTATATAAGATGCAATAATAAAAGTAAGAAAATAATACAAGTATCTATGTAAACATACAAGTAAGAATATTTTTCCTTTCAGAAAGAAGATAAGAACAAGAGGCTCACCACGGTGGTGCCGGCGATGAGCTCGGCGCGGGTGATCGACGGCGGTGAAGACGGGGACGGGGCGTGACGGACCGCTAAACCTAGACAAATATTATGGAAAATGGAGCTTGGAGGTCGAGCTTGGAGAGGAGAAAGCTTAAGTAGTGTGGCTCGGGCATTCCATCGAACACCTTGTGTGCATAGGAGGTGAGCTAGAGCACCACCAAGCCCTCTCCCCCTCGGCCAGAGAAAAACAGAGCACTGGGGTGCTCTGCTCGCGAGCGAGGGGTATATATAGGCACCTCATTGGTCCCGGTTGGTGACATGAGCCGGGACTAAAGGGGAGCCTTTGGTCCCGGTTCAAGCCACCAACCGGGAGCAATGGTGGTGGGCCAGGAGAGAGGCCCATTGGTCCCGGTTCATCCCACCAACCGGGACCAAAAGGTCCAGATGAACCGGGACCAATGGCCCACGTGGCCCGGCCGGCCCCCTGGGCTCACGAACCGGGACCAATGCCCACATTGGTCCCGGTTCTGGACTGAACCGGGACTAATGGGCTGACCCGGCCTGGACCAAAGCCCTGTTTTCTACTAGAGGTAGGTAATGAGTTAGTTACGGGATGTAGCATTATGGAATGAGTAACGAGACTTGCCGGTAACGAGATTTAACTAGGTATTGAGATACCGACGATCGAATCTCGGGCAAGTAACATACCGATGACAAAGGGAACAACATATATAGTTGTGCGGTTTGACCGATAATGATCTTCGTAGAATATGTGGGAGCCAATATGAACATCCAGGTTCCGCTATTGGTTATTGACCGGAGACTTGTCTCGGTCATGTCTACATAGTTGTCGAACCCGTAGGGTCCGCACGCTTAACGTTCAGTGACGATCGGTATTATGAGTTTATGTGTTTTGATGAACCGAAGGTAGTTCGAAGTCCCGGATTTGATCACGGACATGATAGGAGTCTTGAAATGGTCGAGGCATAAAGATCGATATATCAGAAGCCTATGTTTGGACATCAGAATGGTTCCGGATGAGTTTGGGCATTTTTTGGAGTATCGGGAGGTTACCGGAACCCCCCGGGAGTATATGGGCATTATTGGGCTTTAGGGGAAAGAGAGAGGGGCTGCCTAGGGCAGGCCACACGCCCCCCAAGGCCTAGTCTAAATTGGACTAGGGGGGAGGGGCGGCGCCCCTCCTTCCTTCTCTTCTCTCCTTCCCTCCTTCTCTCCTACTTGGAAAGGGGGGAATCCTACTCCCGGTGGGAGTAGGACTCCCTAGGGCACGCCATGGTAGAGGGCTGGCCCTCCCCCTCCTCCACTCCTTTATATAAGGGGAATGGGGGCACCCCATAGACACACAAGTTGATCATTGATCTCTTCAGCGTGTGCGGTGCCCCCCTCCACCATAATCCACCTCGTTCATATCGTAGCGGTGCTTAGGCGAAGCCATGTTCCAGTAGCATCATCATCACCGTCATCACGCCATCGTGCTGACGAAGCTCTCCCTCAACACTCTGCTGGATTGTGAGTTCGTGGGACGTCACCGAGACGAACGTGTACAGATCGCGGAGGTGACGTACCTTTGGTGCTAGGATCGGTCAATCGTGAAGATGTACGACTACATCAACCGTGTTGTCATAACGCTTCCGCTTACGGTCTACGAGGGTACGTGGACAACACTCTTCCCTCTTGTTGCTATGCATCACCATGACCTTGCGTGTGCGTAGGAATTTTTTTGAAATTACTGCGTTCCCCAACAGTATGTCTTGCGTGGGATACCCTTGGTGACAATGGGTTATTATATTGTTTTTCTTGATGTATGTTTTGGCACTCAACTCACGGATTCCCGAGGTGACATTGGGGTAATCTATGCATAGGGGTTGATGCACGTATTCGTCCTTGTTTCTCCGGTAGAAATCTTGGGGCACTCTATGAGCTTCTTTGTGTTGGATTGAATCTATGAATCTGAAATTGTTTGATGTATATCGTATAATTGACCCACTGATACTTGTGGTGACATTGGAGTATCTAGGTGACATTAGGGTTGACTGATGTGTGTCATATGGTGTTATTTTACTACGAACTCTAGGGTTGTTTGTGACACCTATAGGAACAACTCAATGGATTGACCGGAAAGAATAACTTTAAGGTGGTTTTGTACCCTACAACCAATTTCATCTTATGTTCTCCGCGATAGGAAATTTGGAGTGACTTTTGTCGCACGTTGAGGAATTGTCATATGATCTATTTATGCTACCATCTTGAGAGAACTTGCACTAGTGAAAGTATGAACCCTAGGCCATGTTTCCAAGCATTGCAATACCATTTTAGCTAACTTTTGTTACTTGCTACCTTGCTGTTTTCATATTTTTCAGATTACAAAAACCTATATCTACTATCCATATTACACTTGTATCACTATCTCTTCGCCGGACTAGTGCACCTATACAATTTACCATTGTATTGGGTGTGTTGTGGACACAAGAGACTCTTTGTTATTTGGTTGCATGGTTGTTTGAGCGCCACCAACTTCATCCTACGCCTCTCACGGATTGATAAACCTTAGGTCATCCACTTGAGCGAAATTTGCTACTGTCCTACAAAACTCTGCGCTTGGAGGCCCAACACGAGTCTACAAGAAGAAGGTTGTGTAGTAGACATCATTAAGTTGAGTAAGACTCAAAGCCCGACCACGGAAAAAGATAGAGAGAGAATGAAAGCCATTCCCTATGCCTCGGTCATAGGTTCTACAAAGTATGTCATGTTGTGTGCCAGACCTGTTGTGTGCCTTATCAAGAGTTTGGCAAGGGGGCACAATAGTGATCCAGGAGTAGATCACCGGACAGCGGTCAAAATTATCCTTAGTAATAGTGGCCCCCCTGGTGAAGTTCTTGCTCTCAGTATTTTTTATATATTTGGAAAACATCTTCCGTGAAGTTTCAGGACTTTTGGAGTTGTGCAGAATAGGTCTCTAATATTTGCTCCTTTTCCAGCCCAGAATCCCAGCTGCCGGCATTCTCCCTCTTTATGTAAACCTTGTAAAATAAGAGAGAATAGGCATAAGTATTGTGACATAATGTGTAATAACAACCCATAATGCAATAAATATTGATATAAAAGCATGATGCAAAATGGACGTATCAACTCCCTCAACCTTAGACCTTGCTTGTCCTCAAGCGAAAAGCCAAAATTGAAAAATATGTCCACATGTTTAGAGATAGAGGTGTCGATAAAAATGAAATACAGACATGAGGGCATCATGATCATTCTTAGAACATCAACTTATATAATTCTTTGTCATATAGTCTCTAATGCTAGAGTAATAATTCAATCACAATATCAAGTATGAATCGTAAACTTTATTGAAAACTAACAAACTACAATCTCAGTCATTGAAGCAATTGCAATTTATCATAACATAGGAAAGTGTCAATGTATAAGAGCTTTTCAGCAAGTCCACATACTCAACTATCATATAATCTTTCACAATTGCTAACACTCACGCAATACTTATGGGTATGAAGTTTTAATCGGACATAGAGAAAGATAGGGGCTTATAGTTTTGCCTCCCAACGTTTTACCTCAAGGGTAATGTCAACAGTAATAGTTCATGAAAACTCACATCCAATTAGCCATATATACCAGGATCTTTCCAACATATTGTGGTTGCCAAAGGATAAAGTGTAAAAAGGAAAGGTGAAAATCACCATGACTCTTATGCAAGGTAGGAGATAAAAGTAAAAGATAGGCCCTTCGCAGAGGGAAGCAGAGGTTGTCATGCGCTTTTATGGTTGGATGCACAAAATCTTAATGCGAAAGAACATCACTTTATATTGCCCTTGTGATATGGACCTTTATTATGCAGTCTGTCGCTTTTATTACTTCCATATCACACGATCGTATAAAGCTTATTTCCTCCACACCAATCAATCATACATATTTAGAGAGCAATTTTTTTATTGCTTGCACCGATGACAACTTACTTGATGGATCTTACTCAATCCATAGGTAGATATGGTGGACTCTTATGGCAAGACTGGTTTAAGGGTATTTGGAAGCACAAGTAGTATCTCTACTTGGTACAATGAATTTGGATAGCATGAGGGGGAAAGGAAAGCTCATCATGTTGGAAGATCCAAGACAATGTAATTCATCTCAGATGTCAGAAAACATAACCCATTATGTTGTCTTCCTTGTCCAATGTCAACTTTTTAGCATGTCATATTTTAATGAGTGCTCACAATCATAAAAGATGTCCAAGATAGTATATTTATATGTGAAGACCTCTCTTTCTTTATTACTTCCTATTAATTGCAACGATGACCAAAACTGTGTTTGTCAACTCTCAACAACTTTTATTCATCATACTCTTTCTATGTGAGCTCATTACTCTCCATAAGATTCATATGATCTCTTTGTTTCTTTTTATTTCTTTCTCTTTTCTTTTATTCCTTTAGGATCATGGAAAAATAATCAAGCCCTTGACTCAACACTAATCTTTATTATATAGCTCACGGATTCGATTACATAGAAGGATAATAAAGCAAAACTCACAACTAGATCATACTAAAAACTTTTATTCTACTAGATCAAGATATTAACAAAAGGGTCGAACTAAGAAAAACGGTAAAGATAAAAGTGATGGTGATACGATACCGGGGCACTCCCCCAAGCTTGGCAGTTGCCAAGTGGAGTACCCATACCAGATACTCAATTCTTCTTTGTTGGTGGAGACGGTGGTGATTTTGTTGATGGCGTAGGCTTGTCGTCCTTCTTCCAAGGCATAGGCTCACCATCATAGAAAGATGACCGAGTCTCCAGGATCCTCAAATCTGCAGCCAAACTCATCCTTTTGAATCTATATTCATACTCACAGTTTTGGTTTTGCAGGTCATAGATTTGATCTTGAAGGTGCTCAATTTTCTCGTGAAGCTTGAAGATGGTCTCCCCGATGTTGTCGGCATCCAGCTTGTGTTTGTTGGTGAATTCTGCGATCATCATGTGGTTGGAGTTGAGTCCACGCTCCACCATCCCCTGACACTTGAAAACTTGTTGCTCCATTGCTTCGAGCCTCGTCTCCACGCTTCCGGTCCCCTTCGGTCCCTCAGCATCACGGATGTGCAGCAACCCATGACGCATCTCAATGGTTTGAGGGTGTCGTTGCACCTCCGTGAGGTAAGGGTTGATGACCTTCTCAAAGAACTTGTCCTTGGGAGCACTTGGAGACGCCATGATAATCTAGATCTGTCAGAATAACAGCTCGAAACAAAGACAGGAGATTTTTGCGTGATACGGGAGTCAAACCCCCCGGGAGATTATATAATGAATTTTTACCAACCAAAATACGTGTTGTGTATGAAAACGGAGTCCGGAGAGCACACGAGGTGCCCACGAGGTAGGGGGCGCCCAGGGGGGTAGGGCGCGCCCTCCACCCTCGTGGAGCCCTCGTGTCCTTCCCGGGCTGCTACTTATTTTTCTATTTTTCTAAATATTCCAAAACGGAGAAATATTACCTTAAAAACTGTTTTGGAGTCGGTTTACTTACCGTACCACATACCTATTCCTTTTCAGAGTCTAAAACGTTTCGGAAAGTGTCCCTTATGTATTCCTCCAGGGTTATGGTTTCAATAACATTTCTTTCAACATTTATGGGATTACCTGAGATATAATGTTTGATTCTTTGACCATTCATCACCTTCGGATTTGTGCCTTCGAAGTTGTTGATTTTTATGGCACCGGAACGGTAGACCTCCTCGATAACGTAAGGACCTTCCCATTTAGAGAGAAGTTTTCCTGCAAAAAATCTTAAACGAGAGTTGTATAGCAATACATAATCACCTACATTAAACTCACGCTTTTGTATCCTTTTGTCATGCCATCTTTTAACTTTTTCTTTAAACAACTTGGCATTTTCGTAGGCTTGGGTTCTCCATTCATCAAGTGAGCTAATATCAAATAACCTCTTCTCACCGGCAAGTTTAAAATCATAATTAAGTTATTTAATAGCCCAATAAGCCTTATGTTCTAGTTCGAGAGGTAAGTAACATGCTTTTCCATAGACCATTTTATACGGAGACATACCCATAGGATTTTTATATGCAGTTCTATAGGCCCATAATGCATCATCAAGTTTCTTGGACCAATTCTTTCTAGACCTATTAACAGTATTTTGCATAATTAATTTGAGTTCTCTATTACTCAATTCTACTTGACCACTAGACTGAGGGTGATAAGGAGATGCAATTCTATGATTAACATCATATTTAGCAAGCATTTTACGGAAACCACCATGAATAAAATGTGAACCACCATCAGTCATTAAATATCTAGGGACTCCAAATCTTGGAAAAATAACTTCTTTAAGCATTTTAATAGAAGTGTTATGATCAGCACTGCTAGTTGGAATAGCTTCTACCCACTTAGTAATATAATCAACAGCAACTAAAATATGTGTATATCCATTAGAGGAAGGAAAAGGTCCCATATAGTCAAAGCCCCAAACATCAAATGGTTCAATAACAAGTGAATAATTCATAGGCATTTCTTGACGTCTACTGATATTACCAATTCTTTGACATTCATCACAAGATAAGACAAACTTACGGGCATCCTTGAAGAGAGTAGGCCAATAAAAACCAGATTGCAGTACCTTATGTGCAGTTCTATCTCCAGCATGATGTCCTCCATAAGCTTCGGAGTGACACTTGCGTAGGATCTGTTCCTGGTCATGCTCGGGTACCCAACGTCTAATAACACCATCTACTCCTTCTTTAGAAAGATGTGGGTCATCCCAAAAGTAATGCCTCAAATCATAGAAGAACTTTTTCTTTTGCTGGTATGTGAAACTAGGTGGTATAAACTTAGCAACAATGTAATTAGCATAATCAGCATACCATGGAGCAGTATGAGAAGCATTTATGACATTTAATTGCTCATTAGGAAAGCTATCATCAATAGGTAGTGGGTCATCAAGCACATTTTCTAACCTAGATAAGTTGTCTGCAACGGGGTTCTCAGCTCCTTTTCTATCAACAATATGCAAATCAAATTCTTGTAGCAAGAGAACCCATCTAATAAGTCTAGGTTTAGCATATTTCTTTTCCATAATATATTTAATAGCAGCATGATCAGTGTGAATAGTTACTTTAGAATCAACAATGTAAGGTCTAAACTTATCACAAGCAAATACAACTGCTAAGAATTCTTTTTCAGTAGTAGCATAATTTCTTTGAGCATTGTCTAGAGTTTTACTAGCATGTTGAATAACATTTAGTTTCTTATCAACTCTTTGTCCTAGAACAGCACCTACAGCATAATCACTAGCATCACACATAATTTCAAAGGGTAAATTCCAATCAGGTGGCTGAACAATAGGTGCAGAGATCAATGCTTTCTTAAGTATTTCAAATGCTTCTACGCAACCATCATCAAAAACAAATGGTATATCTTTTTGTAATAAATTAGTCAGAGGCCGAGAAATTTTTGAGAAGTCCTTAATGAACCTCCTATAAAAACCGGCATGACTAAGGAAACTTCTTATACCTTTAATGTCCTTGGGACATGGCATCTTTTCAATAGCATCAACCTTGGCTTTATCAACTTCAATACCTCTTTCAGAAACTTTATGCCCCAAGACAATACTTTCATTAACCATAAAGTGGCACTTTTCCCAATTCAAGACAAGATTAGTTTCTTCACATCTCTGCAAAACTCGATCAAGGTTGCTCAAGCAATCATCAAAAGGAGATCCATAGACGGAAAAGCTGTCCATGAAAACTTCACAAATCTTAGAATATAGCCATCATGCATCTTTGAAAGGTAGCAGGTGCATTACATAAACCAAAAGGCATACGTCTATACGCAAAAGTACCAAAAGGGCATGTAAAAGTAGTCTTTGATTGATCTTTGGCTGACACGGGTATTTGAGAGAAACCAGAATAACCATCTAGAAAGCAAAAATGTGTATGTTTGGATAATCTTTCTAGCATTTGATCGATAAAAGGTAAGGGGTAATGATCTTTTTTTGTAGCCTTATTTAATTTGCGGAAATCAATTACCATCCTATAACCTGTAATAATTCTTTGAGGAATCAATTCATCTTTATCATTAGGAACAACAGTAATACCTCCCTTCTTAGGGACACAATGGACAAGGCTTACCCATTGACTATCAGCAACGGGATAAATTATACCTGCCTCAAGGAGCTTTAGTATCTCCTTTCTTACCACTTCTTTCCTTTTAGGATTCAGCCGGCGTTGATGGTCACAAACTGGTTTAGCATCTTCTTCCAAATTAATTTTATGCTGACATAGAGTGGGACTAATGCCCTTAAGATCATCAAGAGTATACCCAATAGCAGCACGGTGCTTCTTCAGAATTTTCAATAATCTCTCTTCTTCATGTTCTGAAAGGTTACCACTAATAATAACAGGATATATCTTTTTCTCATCAAGATAAGCATATTTAAGAGTATCAAGTAATGGTTTAAGCTCAAACACGGGATCGCCCTTGGGTGGAGGAGGATCCCTTAGGATTTCAACAGGTAAATTGTTTTTCAGAATAGGTTCCTGTTTAAATAATACTTCATCTAATTCCCTTCTTTCATTCATAAACATGTCATTTTCATGGTCTAGCAAATATTGTTCTAAAGGATCACTAGGAGGTACGGCAATAGAAGCAAGACCAATAATTTCATCCTTACTAGTCTGCTAAATTTAGAAAAATTAAATTCATGAGTCATATCATCTAAACCGATAGTAACAACATCTCTTTTGCAATCTATGGTAGCATTAACAGTATTTAAGAAGGGTCTACCAAATATAATGGGACAAAAGCTATCTTGTGGGGAACCAAGAACAAGAAAATCAGCAGGATATTTAGTTTTCCCACACAAGACTTCAACATCTCTAACAATTCCCATTGGTGAAATAGTATCTCTATTG
The DNA here is from genome assembly GCF_018294505.1 of Triticum aestivum. Classification (NCBI taxonomy): domain Eukaryota; kingdom Viridiplantae; phylum Streptophyta; class Magnoliopsida; order Poales; family Poaceae; genus Triticum; species Triticum aestivum. Next base: position 762,344,807 of record NC_057797.1, on the reverse strand, counting down.
GCAAGTTTAATTGTGACATCAATATCTTCCATCTCAGCAGGTGCAATATCATGCATAACTTCTTGGTATAAAGAATAAGGTATTGCACTAGCACTAGCACCCATATCACATAAGCCATGATAACAATGATCTCCTATTTTAACAGAAATAACAGGCATGCCTACCACACGTCTAGGTTTATCTTTATCACGGGGTTTAGTAATTCTAGCAATTTCATCACAGAAATAAATACATGCCCATCTATATTATTAGACAAGAGATCTTTAACAATAGCAATATTAGGTTCAACTTTAACTTGCTCAGGAGGTGTATATGTGTTAATATTGCTTTTACGAACCACAGTTGAAGCTTTAGCATGATCATTTATCCTAACAGGGAAAGGTGGTTTCTCAACATAAGAAGTAGGAACAATAGGATCATTATAAGTAATAGTATTTTCTTCAACTTTAATAGGTGCAACTACTTTTACTTCTATGGGAGGATGATATTTAAACCACTTCTCCTTGGGGAGATCAACATAAGCAGCAAATGATTCACAAAAAGAAGCTACTATCTCAGAGTCAAGTCCATATTTAGTGCTAAGTTTACGAAAAATATCGGTATCCATAAAAGATTTAACACAATCAAAACTTGGTGTCATACCTGACTCCTTACCATTGTCGAGGTCCCAATCTTCAGAGTTGCGTTTAATTCTTTCCAATAAATCCCATTTGAATTCAATAGTCTTCATCATAAAAGAGCCAGCACAAGAAGTATCAAGCATGGTGCGATTGTTACTAGAAAGCCGAGCATAAAAATTTTGAATAATCATTTCTCTTGAGAGCTCATGATTGGGGCATGAATATAACATTGATTTAAGCCTCCTCCAAGCTTGAGCGATGCTTTCTCCTTCGCGAGGCCAAAAATTATATATGTAATTGCGATCATGATGAACAAGATGCATAGGATAAAACTTCTGATGAAATTCCAATTTCAATCGTTTGTAATTCCAAGACCTCATATCATCACATAGCCTATACCATGTCGATGCATCTCCCCTCAAAGATAAGGGAAATACTTTCTTCTTAACAACATCTCCGGATACACCTGCAAGCTTAAATAATCCACAAACTTCATCCACATATATCAGATGTTCATCAGGATGTTTTGTTCCGTCTCCTAAAAAAGGATTAGCTAGCTGTTTTTCTATCATACCCGAAGGAACTTCAAAGCAAGCATTTTCATTTTCATTTTCATTTTCAGTAGGTTCAGTAGGTTGAGGAGAAATTCTTTGCTCTACTGGTCAGGGTGAAGATACCCCGAACAAGCCCCTTAGAGGATTACTTTCCATGATAACAAGTGACAGTAAATTTCAGCACACTATATAAATTTTTCTTTACCAAATTCCACCTACCAAAGGTGCTTCACTCCCCGGCAATGGTGCCAGAAAAGAGTCTTGATGACCCACAAGTATAGGGGATCTATCGTAGTCCTTTCGATAAGTAAGAGTGTCGAACCCAACGAGGAGTAGAAGGAAATGATAAGCGGTTTCCAGCAAGGTATTCTCTGCAAGTACTGAAACAAGTGGTAACAGATAGTTTTGTGATAGGATAATTCATAACGAGCAACAAGTAACAAAAGTAAATAAGGTGCAGCAAGGTGGCCCAATCCTTTTAGTAGCAAAGGACAAGCCTGGACAAACTCATATAAGATGTAAAGCGCTCCCGAGGACACATGGGAATATCGTCAAGCTAGTTTTCATCACGTTCATATGATTCGCGTTCGGTACTTTGATAATTTGGTATGTGTGTGGACCGGTGCTTGGGTACTGCCCTTACATGGACAAGCATCCCACTTATGATTAACCTCTATTGCAAGCATCCGCAACTACAACAAAAGTATTAAGGTAAACCTAACCATAGCATGAAACATATGGATCCAAATCATCCCCTTACGAAGCAACGCATAAACTAGGGTTTAAGCTTCTGTCACTCTAGCAACCCATCATCTACTTATTACTTCCCAATGCCTTCCTCTAGGCCCAAATAATGGTGAAGTGTCATGTAGTCGACGTTCACATAACACCACTAGAGGAGAGACAACATACATCTCATCAAAATATCGAACGAATACCAAATTCACATGACTACTAATAGCAAGACTTCTCCCATGTCCTCAGGAACAAAAGTAACTACTCAGAAAGCATAAACATGTTCATAATCAGAGGGGTATTAATATGCATATAGGATCTGAACATATGATCTTCCACCAATTAAACCAACTAGCATCAACTACAAGGAGTAATTAACACTACTAGCAACCTACTAGCACCAATCCCGGACTTGGAGACAAGAATTGGATACAAGAGATGAACTAGGGTTTTGAGATGAGATGGTGCTGATGAAGATGTTGATGGAGATTGCCCTCTCCTGATGAGAGGAGCGTTGGTGATGGCGATGGCGATGATTTCCCCCTTCGGGAGGGAAGTTCCCTCGGCAGAACAGCTCCGCTAGAGCCCTAGATTGGTTCCATCAAGGTTCCGCCTCGTGGCGGCGGAGTTTCGTCCGAGAAGATGGCTTATGATTTTTTCCATCGAAAGACTCCATATAGCAGAAGATGGTCACCGGAGGGCCACCAGGGGGCCCATGAGGTAGGGGGGCGCGCCCCCCACCCTCGTGGGAAGAGTTTGCCCCCCTAGTGAACTTCTTGCTCTCAGTATTTTTTATATATTTGGAAAACATCTTCCGTGAAGTTTCAGGACTTTTGGAGTTGTGCAGAATAGGTCTCTAATATTTGCTCCTTTTCCAGCCCAGAATCCCAGCTGCCGGCATTCTCCCTCTTTATGTAAACCTTGTAAAATAAGAGAGAATAGGCATAATTATTGAGACATAATGTGTAATAGCAGCCATAATGCAATAAATATTGACATAAAAGCATGATGCAAAATGGACGTATCACCGTCCGTTCTGTACTAGATCGGTTGGATCGTGATCGGAACACGAGGAGTATGACTACATCAACCGCGTGATAAGCTCTTCCGCTTAGCGATCTACAAGGGTATGTAGATGCTCTTCCCCTCTCATAGCTATGCATCTCCATGGATAGATCTTGCATGTGCCTATAATTTTTTTTGTTTTCCATGCAACGTTCCCCAACAGAAGGGACTAAAAAGAGCAGTTTCGAGCCAGGCCAGGTCGGGCCTCCGTGTTAAATGCCTGATATCCTTGGCCCGAGTCCGGCCTGAAATACACAACGGGTCAAAAAATCAAGCCCGAGCCCGGCCCAAACACAAAGCCCGACCCGACCCGGCTCAGGTTATTTGGGTCGGGCTCGAGCTGGGTCGTCAGGCCAGGCTGCCCATGCCCAGGTTTAGCATACACTCATCTCTTGTGAACACATGCACACGCATCTATTTCTTGAGTACTTTCGATAGAATGAATTGGTGGGTTTTGAGACTTACCAAAAGTCACAAACAAGTGTCAAGCTCGAGGAGGTAAGGACGAGGGAGTGGGGTTGGTGTTGGGGAACGTTGCAGAAAACAAAAATTTTCCTACGGTTTCACCAAGATCCATCTATGAGTTCATCTAGCAACGAGTGATCGGATTGCATCTACATACCTTTGTAGATCACGCGTGGGAGCGTTCAAAGAACGGGGATGAGGAAGTCGTACTCGACGTGATCCGAATCACCGGAGATCCTAGCGCCGAACGGACGGCACCTCCGCATTCAACACACGTACGGTCAGCATGACGTCTCCTCCTTATTGATCCAGCAAGGGGGAAGGAGAGGTTGATGAAGATCCAACAGCACGACGGTGTGGTGGTGGATGCAGCAGTCACCGCAGCAGGGCTTCGCCGTTCTTCTGCGAGAGGGAGAGGTGTAGCAAGGGAGAGGGAGGCGCCAAGACTCAAGGGTGCGGCTGCCCCTCCCTCCCCCCCCCTTTATATAGGCCCCTAGGGGTGCGCCGGCCCTAGGAGATGGGATCTCCTAGGGGGGCGGCGGCCAAGGGGTGGAGTGTCCCCCAAGCCAGGTGGGGCGCCCCCCCACCCTAGGGTTCCCAACCCTAGGCGCATGGGGTGGGCCAAGGGGGGCGCACGAGCCCACTATGGGCTGGTTCCCCTCCCCACTTTAGCCCATGGGGCCCTCCGGGATGGGTGGCCCCACCCGGTGGACCCTCGGGACCCTTCCGGTGGTCCCGGTACAATACCGGTGACCCCCGAAACTCTCCCGATGGCCGAAACTGCACTTCCTATATATAATTTTTCACCTCCGGACCATTTCGGAACTCCTCGTGACGTACGGGATCTCATCCGGAACTCCGAACAACTTTTGGGTTACTGCATATTCATATCTCTACAACCCTAGCGTCACCGAACCTTAAGTGTGTAGACCCTACGGGTTCGGGAGAATTGTAGACATGACCGAGACGGCTCTCGGTCAATAACCAACAGCGGGATCTGGATACCCATGTTGGATCCCACATGCTCCTCGATGATCTCATCGGATGAACCACGATGTCGAGGATTCAAGCAACCCCGTATACAATTCCCTTTGTCAATCGGTACGTTACTTGCCCGAGATTCGATCGTTGGTATCACAATACCTCGTTCAATCTCGTCACCGGCAAGTCACTTTACTCGTACCGTAATGCATGATCCCATGACTAGACACTTGCTCACTTTGAGCTCATTGTGATGATGCATTACTGAGTGGGCCCAGAGATACCTCTCCGTCATACGGAGTGACAAATCCCAGTCTTGATCCGTGTCAACCCAACAGACACTTTCGGAGATACCCGTAGTATACCTTTATAGTCACCCAGTTATGTTGTGACGTTTGGTACACCCAAAGCACTCCTACGGTATCCGGGAGTTACACGATCTCATGGTCTAAGGAAAAGATACTTGACATTGGAAAAACTCTAGAAAACGAACTATACGATCTTGTGCTATGTTTAGGATTGGGTCTTGTCCATCACATCATTCTCCTAATGATGTGATCTCGTTATCAATGACATCCAATGTCCATAGTCAGGAAACCATGACTATCTGTTGATCAACGAGCTAGTCAACTAGAGGCTTACTAGGGACATGTTGGTGTCTATGTATTCACACATGTATTACGATTTTCGGATAACACAATTATAGCATGAATATAAGACAATTATCATGAACAAGGAAATATAATAATAATCCTTTTATTATTGCCTCTAGGGCATATTTCCAACAGTCTCCCACTTGCACTAGAGTCAATAATCTAGTTACATTGTGATGAATCGAACACCCATGGAATTCTGGTGTTGATCATGTTTTGCTCTAGGGAGAGGTTTAGTCAATGGATCTGCTACATTCAGGTCCGTATGTACTTTACAAATATCTATGTCTCCATCTTGAACGTTTTCACGAATGGAGTTGAAGCGACGCTTGATGTGCCTGGTCTTCTTGTGAAACCTGGGCTCCTTGGCAAGTGCAATAGCTCCAGTGTTGTCACAGAAGAGTTTGATCGGCCCCGACGCATTGGGTATGACTCCTAGGTCGGTGATGAACTCCTTCACCCAAATTGCTTCATGCGCTGCCTCCGAGGCTGCCATGTACTCCGCTTCACATGTAGATCCCGCCACGACGCTCTGCTTGCAACTGCACCAGCTTACTGCCCAGCCATTCAAAATATACACGTATCCGGTTTGTGACTTAGAGTCATACAGATCTGTGTCGAAGCTAGCGTCGACGTAATCCTTTACGACGAGCTCTTCGTCACCTCCATAAACGAGAAACATTTCCTTAGTCCTTTTCAGGTAATTCATGATATTCTTGACCGCTGTCCAGTGTTCCTTGCATGGATTACTTTGGTACCTACCTACCAAACTTACGGCAAGGTTTACATCAGGTCTGGTACACAGCATGGCATACATAATAGACCCTATGGCTGAGGCATAGGGGATGACACTCATCTCTTCTATATCTTCTGCCGTGGTCGGACATTGAGCTGAGCTCAATTTCACACCTTGCAACACAGGCAAGAACCCCTTCTTAGACTGATCCATATTGAACTTCTTCAATATCTTATCAAGGTATGTGCTTTGTGAAAGACCTATGAGGCATCTTGATCTATCTCTATAGATCTTGATGCCTAATATATAAGCAGCTTCTCCAAGGTCCTTCATTGAAAAACTCTTATTCAAGTAGGCATTAATGCTGTCCAAAAGCTCTATATCATTTCCCATCAAAAGTATGTCATCTACATATAATATGAGAAATGCTACAGAGCTCCCACTCACTTTCTTGTAAACGCAGGCTTCTCCATACGTCTGCATAAACCCAAACGCTTTGATCATCTCATCAAAGCGAATGTTCCAACTCCGAGATGCTTGCACCAGCCCATAAATCGAGCGTTGGAGCTTGCACACCTTGTCAGCATTCTTAGGATCGACAAAACCTTCCAGCTGCATCATATAAAATTCTTCCTTAAGGAAACCATTAAGGAATGCCGTTTTGATGTCCATTTGCCATATCTCATAATCATAGAATGCGGCAATTGCTAACATGATTCGGACGGACTTCAGCTTCGCTACCGGTGAGAAAGTCTCATCATAGTCAACCCCTTGAACTTGCCGATAACCCTTAGCGACAAGTCGAGCTTTATAGATGGTAACATTACCATCCGCGTATGTCTTCTTCTTAAAGATCCATTTATTTTCTATGGCTCGCCGCTCAACGGGCAAGTCAGTCAAAGTCCATACTTCGTTTTCATACATGGATCCTATCTCGGATTTCATGGCTTCCAGCCATTTGTTGGAGTCCGGGCCTGCCATCGCTTCTTCATAGTTCGAAGGTTCACCGTTGTCTAATAACATGATTTCCAAGATAGGGTTGCTGTACCATCCTGGTGCGGAACATGTCCTTGTGGACCTTCAAATTTCAGTAGGAGCTTGATCAGAAGTATCTTGATCATCATCATTAACTTCCTCTCTAATTGGTGCAGGCACCACAGGAACATTTTCCTGAGTTGCGCCAGGTAATACTTCATCAAGTTCTACTTTCCTCCCGCTTACTTCTTTCGAGAGAAACTCCTTCTCTAGAAAGGATCCATTCTTGGCAACAAATATCTTGCCTTCAGATCTGAGGTAGAAGGTATACCCAATAGTTTCTTTAGGGTATCCTATGAAGACGCATTTTTCCGACTTGGGTTCGAGCTTTTCAGGTTGAAGTTTCTTGACATAAGCATCGCATCCCCAAACTTTTAGAAACGACAGCTTAGGTTTCTTCCCAAACCATAATTCATACGGTGTCGTCTCAATGGATTTCGACAGAGCCCTATTTAAAGTGAATGTGGCAGTCTCTAAAGCATAGCCCCAAAAAGATAGCGGTAAATCGGTAAGAGACATCATAGATCGCACCATATCTAATAGAGTGCGATTACGACGTTCGGACACACCATTATGCTGAGGTGTTCCAGGCGGCGTCAGTTGTGAAACTATTCCACATTTTCTTAAGTGTGTACCAAATTCGTGACTCAAGTATTCTCCTCCACGATCTGATCGTAGAAACTTGATTTTCCTGTCACGTTGATTCTCAACCTCACTCTGAAATTCCTTGAACTTTTCAAAGGTCTCAGACTTGTGTTTCATTAAATAGACATACCCATATCTACTCAAGTCATCAGTGAGGGTGAGAACATAACGATAACCACCATGAGCCTCAACACTCATTGGACCGCACACATCAGTATGTATGATTTCCAATAAGTTGGTTGCTCGCTCCATTGTTCCTGAGAATGGAGTCTTGGTCATTTTACCCATGAGGCATGGTTCGCACGTGTCAAATGATTCGTAATCAAGAGACTCTAAAAGTCCATCTGCATGGAGCTTCTTCATGCGTTTGACACCTATGTGACCAAGGAGGCAGTGCCACAAGTATGTGGGACTATCATTATCAACCTTACATCTTTTGGTACTCACACTATGAATATGTGTAGCATTACGCTCGAGATTCATTAAGAATAAACCATTCACCATCGGAGCATGACCATAAAACATATCTCTCATATAAATAGAACAACCATTATTCTTGGATTTAAATGAGTAGCCATCTCGTATTAAACGAGATCCTGATACAATGTTCATGCTCAAACTTGGCACTAAATAACAATTATTGAGGTTCAAAACTAATCCCATAGGTAAATGTAGAGGTAGCGTGCCGACGGCGATCACATCGACCTTGGAACCATTCCCGACGTGCATCGTCACCTCGTCCTTCGCCAGTCTCCGCTTATTCCGCAGCTCCTGCTTTGAGTTACAAATGAGAAACCGCACCGGTATCAAATACCCCGGAGCTACTACGAGTACTGGTAAGGTACACATCAATTACATGTATATCACATATACCTTTCGTGATGCCGGCCTTCTTGTCCGCTAAGTATTTGGGGCAGTTCCGCTTCCAGTGACCACTTCCCTTGCAATAAAAACACTCAGTCTCGGGCTTGGGTCCATTCTTTGGCTTCTTCCCGGCAGCTTGCTTGCCGGGCGCGGCAACTCCCTTGTCGTCATTCTTGAAGTTCTTCTTACCCTTGCCTTTCTTGAACTTAGTGGTTTTATTCATCATCAACACTTGATGTTCCTTTTTGACTTCTACCTCTGCTGATTTCAGCATTGCAAATACTTCAGGAATGGTCTTTTCCATCCCCTGCATATTGAAGTTCATCACAAAGCTCTTGTAGCTCGGTGGAAGCGACTGAAGGATTCTTTCAATGACCGCGTCATCCGGGAGATTAACTCCCAGCTGAGTCAAGCGGTTATGTAACCCAGACATAGTGAGTATGTGCTCACTGACAGAACTGTTTTCCTCCATCTTACAGCTAAAGAACTTGTCGGAGACTTCATATCTCTCGACCCGGGCATGAGCTTGGAAAACCATTTTCAGCTCTTCGAACATCTCATATGCTCCGTGTCTCTCAAAACGCTCTTGGAGCCCCGGCTCTAAGCTGTAAAGCATGCCGCACTGAACGAGGGAGTAATCATCGGTACGTGTCTGCCAAGTGTTTATAACGTCTTGTTGTGCAGGGAGATCAGGTGCTTCACCTAGCGGTGCTTGTAGGACATAATCTTTCTTGGCAGCTATGAGGATGATCCTCAGGTTCTGGACCCAGTCCGTATAGTTGTTGCCATCGTCTTTCAGCTTGGTTTTCTCTAGGAACGCGTTGAAGTTGAGGACAACGTTGGCCATTTGATCTACAATACATGTTGTAAAGATTTTAGACTAAGTTCATGATAATTAAGTTCATCTAAATCAAATTATTCAATGAACTCCCACTCAGATAGACATCCCTCCAGTCATCTAAGTATAACATGATCCGAGTTAACTAGGCCGTGTCTGATCATCACATGAGACGGGCTAGTCAACATCGGTGAACATCTTCATGTTGATCGTATCTTCTATACGACTCATGCTCGACCTTTCGGTCTTCTGTGTTCCGAGGCCATGTCTGTACATGCTAGGCTCGTCAAGTCAACTTAAGTGTTTGCATGTGTAAATCTGTCTTACACCCGTTGTATGTGAACGTTGGAATCTATCACACCCGATCATCACGTGGTGCTTCGAAACAACGAACTGTCGCAACGGCGCACAGTTAGGGGGAACACTTTCTTGAAATTATTATGAGGGATCATCTTATTTACTACCGTCGTTCTAAGTAAACAAGATGCAAAAACATGATAAACATCACATGCAATCAAATAATAATAGTGACATGATATGGCCAATATCACATAGCTCCTTTGATCTCCATCTTGGGGCTCCATGATCATCTTGTCACTGGCATGACACCATGATTTCCATCATCATGATCTCCATCATCGTGTCTCCATGAAGTTGCTCGCCAACTATTACTTGTACTACTATGGCTAACACGTTTAGCAATAAAGTAAAGTAATTTACATGGCATTTCTCAATGACACGCAGGTCATACAAAAATAAAGACAACTCCTATGGCTCCTGCCGGTTGTCATACTCATCGACATGCAAGTCGTGATTCCTATTACAATAGCATGAACATCTCATACATCACATATATATCATTCATCATTCATCACAACTTTGGCCATATCACATCACAAAACACTTGCTGCAAAAACAAGTTAGACGTCCTGTAATTGTTGTTGCAAGTTTTACGTGGCTGCAATAGGGTTCTAGCAAGAACGTTTTCTTACCTACGTGAAAGCCACAACGTGATTTGTCAACTTCTATTTACCCTTCATAAGGACCCTTTTCATCGAATCCGCTCCAACTAAAGTGGGAGAGACAGACACCCGCCAGCCACCTTATGCAACTAGTGCATGTTAGTCGGTGGAACCGGTCTCACGTAAGCGTACGTGTAAGGTTGGTCCGGGCCGCTTCATCCCACAATACCGCTGAAGCAAAATAAGACTAGTAGCAGCAAGAAAGTTGACAACATCTACACCCACAACAAATTGTGTTCTACTCGTGCAAAGAGAACTACGCATAGACCTAGCTCATAATGCCACTGTTGGCGAACGTTGCAGAAAACAAAAAATTTCCTACGGTTTCACCAAGATCCATCTATGAGTTCATCTAGCAACGATTGATCGGATTGCATCTACATACCTTTGTAGATCATGCGCGGAAGCGTTCAAAGAACGGGGATGAGGAAGTCGTACTCAACGTGATCCAAATCACCGGAGATCCTAGCGTCGAACGGACGGCACCTCCGCGTTCAACACACGTACGGTCAGCGTGACGTCTCCTCCTTCTTGATCCAGCAAGGGGGAAGGAGAGGTTGATGAAGATCCATCAGCACGACGGCGTGCTGGTGGATGCAGCAGTCACAGCAGCAGGGCTTCGCCATTCTTCTGCGAGAGGGAGAGGTGTAGCAGGGGAGAGGGAGGCGCCAAGACTCAAGGGTACGGCTTCCCCTCCCTCCCCCCCTTTATATAGGCCCCCTAGGGGCGCGCCGGCCCTAGGAGATGGGATCTCCTAGGGGGGCGGCGGCCAAGGGGTGGAGTGTCCCCCAAGCCAGGTGGGGCGCCCCCCCCCCACCCTAGGGTTCCCAACCCTAGGCGCATGGGGTGGGCCAAGGGGGGCACACCAGCCCACTATGGGCTGGTTCCCCTCCCCACTTTAGCCCATGGGACCCTTCGGGATGGGTGGCCCCACCCGGTGGACCCTCGGGACCCTTCCGGTGGTCCCGGTACAATACCGGTGACCCCTGAAACTCTCCCGATGGCCGAAACTGCACTCCCTATATAAAATTCTTCACCTCCGGACCATTCCGGAACTCCTCGTGACGTCCGGGATCCCATCTGGGACTCCGAACAACTTTCGGGTTACTGCATATTCATATCTCTACAACCCTAGCGTCACCGAACCTTAAGTGTGTAGACCCTACGGGTTCGGGAGACATGTAGACATGACCGAGACGGCTCTCGGTCAATAACCAACAGCGGGATCTGGATACCCATGTTGGCTCCCACATGCTCCTCGATGATCTCATCTGATGAACCACGATGTCGAGGATTCAAGCAACCCCGTATACAATTCCCTTTGTCAATCGGTACGTTACTTGCCCGAGATTCGATCGTCGGTATCCAAATACCTCGTTTAATCTCGTCACCGGCAAGTCACTTTGCTCGTACCGTAATGCATGATCCCGTGACCAGACACTTGGTCACTTTGAGCTCATTGTGATGATGCATTACCGAGTGGGCCCAGAGATACCTCTCCGTCATACGGAGTGACAAATCCCAGTCTTGATCCGTGTCAACCCAACAGACACTTTCGGAGATACCTGTAGTATACCTTTATAGTCACCCAGTTACGTTGTGACGTTTGGTACATCCAAAGCACTCCTACGGTATCTGGGAGTTACACGATCTCATGGTCTAAGGAAAATATACTTGACATTGGAAAAACTCTAGCAAACGAACTATACGATCTTGTGCTATCTTTAGGATTGGGTCTTGTCCATCACATCATTCTCCTAATGATGTGATCTCGTTATCAATGACATCCAATGTCCATAGTCAGGAAACCATGACTATCTGTTGATCAACGAGCTAGTCAACTAGAGGCTTACTAGGGACATGTTGGTGTCTATGTATTCACAGATGTATTACGATTTCCGGATAACACAATTATAGCATGAATAAAAGACAATTATCATGAACAAGGAAATATAATAATAATCCTTTTATTATTGCGTCTAGGGCATATTTCCAACAGTTGGCAGCCAGGGCGCTAAACTTTGAGGTCTACCATGGAGACATGTCGATCTAGCCTTCCTTGCAGTGCACCGTCCCATATACCTTCATGGTCGCCTCTCGTGTCACCCCTCGAAATGCCAATCGACTCGCTCTCCATCGAGCGTGTATACCATGACATGGAATTCCTCGTTTTGGGCTTCGACATGTCTTTCCCCACCTTTGTCATGGCGTAGACAACCCTTGCGCCTGCCCGCCGTGGTGCTCCAGCCGTCATAGCGGAGACGCATGTGGTCCAGCGACAATGACCTCCTCTTAGGAACCGCACGACGCTGCCGTCATTCAAACGGGCCTGGACAGAGGAATAGGACGAGTACATGAAACAATTGTATCTGATTTGTCACCTTACTTAATTTGAGCCCATATTTCTTCTTGTTCTTCAATGACCTTTGCAAGGCTTGGAGCGGTGGCCAGCTTTGAACTGTACATAGCTCCGTCATTGTAAAGGGGCATCGCGGGTCAGAGGCCAATGCTAACAAAGTGAGGCAAGCAAAGTGAGATATGCAAGTGATGGAAGGGCGAGTGATCTATCAGGGTCGTCCAACTGTCCCCTAATGCTGAATAACCGACCCAATTCTTTTCGAAGTTCATCGTAATTAGAAAACCTAGTGATGTCCAAGGGCCTCCCCACTCATCTTGACTTATAAACCTGCACAATAATTAACGATTCCAGCGGAGAATAAAAGATAGATAGATGGAAAACCGGGGGGGCATATGCCCCCTTTTCTCTACAAAATGTCTCCTCCAAAACAATATGTGAACCTGACATGGATGCCTCATATATGAACACATTTTTCAATTCCAAAACATTTATTAAATTTGTAATAAAAAATCTGAAAAGGCACACATTTTTGAATTCCAGAACAGTTTTTGAAATAGAAAATGAGTAAAATGAAATAGAAAAAAGAAAAAATAGAAAAAAGCTTAGGACTTGGCCCAACAAGGGGACCGCATCGCTCCCGTCGGTCACGTGTTGGGCCGGTCCAAGCGTTCACAGATTTGAAAAAAGTTCATTAGTTTTAAAAAAACACGGGCTGTAAAAAAGTTTTTAAAAGTTGAATAAAGTTCATGGATTTGAAAAACGTTCAGGGAATTGAAAACAAAGTTCACGGATTTAAGGAAATGTTCACGAATTTGAAAAGTTCACATATATAAGAAAAAAATCATGATTTTAAAATAGTTCACAAATTTTGAAAAAAGAAAGAAAAAGAAAATAGAAGAGAAAGATAAAAAGGAAGAAAAAGCAGGCAAACAGAAACGAAAAAAACTGGCTCGCGTTGGTTAGTGTTATATTTGAAGAATAAAAAGGAAGGTAACTAGAGACAACAAGAAACTAGTCCAGTTGGTTACCGCAGTTGTACTAAACACAGGTGCTAGGCTCGATTCGAATCTCATCTACAGAAGAAGAAATGTGTAAAATGGGCTGGCCCAAGGAGGTACGTGCATATGTTGTGTATCGCACTCGGCACGCACAACACACTTTGAAAAAAGACCATCCTACCCTTTATTATGAAGGAGTATGGACAGATCTTCTCCGTTGATGTGTTTTTTGGGGATGTAACGAAGCAGAAGTATTAAAATGTTCTTTCCATTATTTGTGTCTGTTATTGTAGGGTTCTTAGCCTCACGTAATAGTTACTGGTGTTTGCTTAATGATAAAAGTGCGCAAGACACCACAAGTACTATTTCTTGCAAAATTTTAGATTTTATTTATAACATTTGTTTCACCATTTCATGTTGCAGATTGTCTACTTTTTAGTATCCATACCATAGTCCGGGCCAGGTCATGGAGTTGTCTTTTTCAGAGGGGGTCAAAATTCCTTCCACCTTTCAAAACATATTTAAAGAGCAGTATAAAGATCTTGGGTGTACTATACCATCCCACGGGAATTTGGAAAGATGGGTTGTGAGGTAAAATGGTTTGATAAAACGTTAAGAGTAAATCATATACACACACAAATAACAAGTTTACGTTCTTGGTTTCCTTCATATTCACACCCATTCCACTCTGAGGATCAGTATGCACTAATATACCATGAAAGGGTGTGTATCTTTTCACATGTTACAACCCCAAAGGGCTTAGGCAATCTTGCGGTCGTATTGCAGAGAGGATATCTATCAAGTATCAAGTCCCCCAAATCATGTGCCTTCACTCTAGAAGTACACAAAAATAGTTTTTTGTAAATTTGATTAATTGTCACCCTCTTCTTTATTCTAGTTTTGGCCAAATCCATGTCAACATGTCACTATAATTATCAATTGAATTAAGCAATTTTAAAATTTCTTACCATTTATCTCATATAGGATGTTCCAGAAGCAATTGGTTTGCTACACTATATTTTGTTCTAACAATAAGAATCTACTTTGGATAGGCATGGAGGCGATAATGAACCTGAAACAAGATAGCTTCATGAGAATTAAGACATATAGAAAACAATGCCTGCTACAGCCTATGGCCATATTTGCTCATATTACTGTTGATTCCTCATTTCCCAATAGCGCACCATAAGTTGTCTTTTAACTTTCTTTTGGAGAAGTGTTCACTAACTCGCAAAATAAGTTGTATCTTGCAGGGTATTCTTATGCTCAATAATGCGCTAACAGGTAAGCCTTTTATCTCATCGGGACGAAACATCTATTGTTCCTTAGCTCTTATTCGTGCACACCAATTGAAATTACTTTATGCAATTGAATCTTGATTAGAAAACTATGTTATTTTTTGTTCTATTTAGTTGTGCTTCACGTTATTTTTGTAGTTGCAACAATAAAAAAATTCTGGTATTTGATTTTATTAGCTTAGTCTAGCTTGGTTGCACATTGTGGATCCTTTTCTATTTAGCATTGTAGCCTTGTAATGGCTGAGAGGAGTTTTAGTTACGATGAAGACTTGTGGCACAGGTTGTTCCTGTGTGTCGGGTGTCGAGTACTTGCAGCAGTGGCCTTGGTAGGAGGGGGCGACAACACAGGTGGAAAGCATTTCTGGTGGTGCTTCTTGAGTATCGAGCCACGATTTCCAGGGTGAAAGCCCAAGGCCTGGGTTCCATTGGTTGTACCTGGCAATGGCCTTCCTGAAGGCATTGTTTTGCGATCTCAGACTTTCTTCATGGTGAAAACTCAAGATCCTTGATCGGGAGACGATAATGCTTGTTCACTATTTCCTTCTTGGAGGCGCCGCTTACGGAGAATCTCTTTTGCGGTCTGAGTGATTTCTTTGGTGGTGGTTATAGTGTTGTTGTTGCGAGTGTTTTATCACTGCAACGGGGTCTTTGTTATATATTATCTCTTCTTTATTTTGTTCTTGGTTGTGTGCATCCTGAATGTCTTTCGATATCTCGTTGGTGCAGAGGTTGGGTGTAATTAATATGTTTGCGATGTTAATATATTCTCTTTAAAATAGCATTGTAGACCCAAAGTTGACCATCTGAGACTGCGCTATGAATTTATCCCTTTTAGTGGTACACTTGTATGCTGCGGTAGAATTGACATGTCCGGGGGTTATATCTTGCTAAATAGTTTTCATTTTTTTTGAGTATTGAGGGGACACCAAACCAACTCACATCCCAAGAAAGGTTGGGAGCAGTTCACAGATGCTTCATCAAGACAATGTCACGGAAGAAATCAGGATTAGTCTTTCTTCTCCGGGGAAACTTTCATCTGAAACTCTACAAACTATAACAAACTCATAATGAAACAATACACAGACATTCAGAGTACATACTTGTTATCTTTGGTCATTAGGAAAGCAGACACATTCAGAGTACACGCTTGTTATCTTTCTTCTTTAGAAACACAGAGAAATTCAAGGTACATACATGCTCGGTATTTTTTGCAGATTGATTGATGAAACAAAACATCACATTCTGAAATCCGCCCATCCATCAGGCCTGTCTGCAAACATAGGATTCTTTGGATGCAGGTTCATCTTCCTTTCAGTTTTGGTGAATTTTGTTCAATGTCTTTTTCCCGGGTATAAATGAAATCTCAAATCCACACTCGAAGGAGTAAATTGCAAAAAATAACACCACAATTGGGGACCCTAATTCACAAAACCGCCACCATTCGATTTTTTTCAGAATACCACCAACATTGTGTTGACCGTTTTCAGAAAATGCTGATCGCTCGATTAAAACCATTTAAGTGAAAACCTGACGAGTGGACCCCAACGACAGGTCCACGTGGTGGAGGAAAGACGACGCAACTACTCAACCCCGTTGATACAGCTTCAATGTATCTATAATTTTTTATTGTTCCATGCTGTTATATTATCATTCATCAATGTTTTACAATCATTTATAGCAACTTTATATCATTTTTTGGGACTAACCTATTGACATAGTGCCCAGTGCCAGTTGATGTTTTTTTGCTTGTTTTTTACTTCGCAGGAAATCAATACCAAACGGAGTTCAAATGCAGCAAAACTTTTTGGTGATTTTTTTCTGGACCATGTTGGGCCAAAGAAGTACCAAAGGGGGGCTCCGAGGGGAGCACAACCCACCTGGGGGCGCCTGGGGGCCCAGGCGCGCCCTGGTGGGTTGTGACCACCTCAGCTGCCTCCCGCACTGCCTCTTTGCTCTATAAATACCCCAATATTCCAGAAACCCTAGGGGAGTCGACGAAAATCAATTCCAGCCGTCGCAAGTTCCAGAACCACCAGATGCAATCTAAACACCATCACGAAGGGGTTCATCATCCTCATTGGTGCCTCTCCAATGATGCATGAGTAGTTAATTGTAGACCTACGGGTCCGTAGTTAGTAGCTAGATGGCTTCATCTCTCTCTTTTGATTCTCAATAGAATGGTCACTTGGGAATCTATTTTATGTAACTCTTTTTGTGGTGTGTTTGTTGGGATCCGATGAACTTTGAGTTTATGATCAGATCTATGTTTTTATCCATGAAAGTTATTTGAGTCTTTTGATCTCTTATATGCACGATTGCTTATAGCCTTGTATTTCTTCTTCGAATCTTTGGTTTAGCTTGGCCGACTAGATCGATTTTTCTTGCCATGGGAAGAGGTGCTTTGTGATGGGTTTGATCTTACAGTGTTTGATCCCAGTGACAGAAGGGGAACCGACACGTATGTATCGTTGCCATTAAGGATAACAATATGGGTTTATTTCTACATAAATAGATCTTGTTTACATCATGTCATCATTCTTATTGCATTACTCTGTTTCTCCGTGAACTTAATACACTAGATGCATGCTGGATAGCGATCGATGTGTGGAGTAATAGTAGTAGATGCAGGCAGGACTCGGTCTACTAATCTTGGACGTGATGCCTATATAATGATCATTGCCTGGATATCGTCATGATTATTTGAAGTTCTATCAATTGCCCAATAGTAATTTGTTTACCCGCCGTATGCTATTTTTCTCGAGAGAAGCCACTAGTGAAATCTACAGCTCCCGGGTCTCTTCTTTATTATATTTGCCTTCAAGATCTATTTTCATTTGCTTTTATTTTCAGATCTATATTTCCAAAAACCCAAAAATACATTGCTGTAATTTTTATTTATTTATTGAATCTCGCGTTCCTGCGAGATCTATTTATCCAATCTACTACAATTTTACCTATCTTTTTACCCGTGAGGGATTGATAACCCCTCTCTTACGTCGGGTTGCAAGTATTTGTTCTTTGTGTGTAGGAACTGTTTACGTGGTGTTGCGTGGTTCTCCTACTGGTTTGATAACCTTGGTCTCATCACTTAGGGAAATACCTACCATTGTTGTGCTGCATCATCCCTTCCTCTTTGGGAAAATACCGACGTAGTTCAAGCAAACATCACTCGTCTCCTTGTTAATTTTCTCCATGCGCTTTCGCGCCTCTGTACACGCGTGGGGGCCCGCGGCTCCAGCCAGGCAAGCTGCCGGCTAATGAGCCTCCCAGCACCACCAGCTTTTGCTCCACACAACATCATGCTCGGCCGCCTGCCATGGCTCTCGGGCACAAGCCAAACACGGATGGAGGATAGGCCCAGGAGGTCCTGTGCCGAACTCGGGGTGGTGAAGCGGCCTTCGCAAGAGTGCACGAGGGCGTCAGGAGCAGACCACGGTGGGTGGTGCCGGACTGCAGGGGTCGTCGGGAGAAGACTATGACGGGGATTCACCGCTTGCTACTAGACTAGGCAGGGGAGCACGAACTACTTGAGTTCGTCGGCCATGGTGGCGACCGTGCTCGGAGCTCGCGGGGGATGGCATTATAGTGTGAAATAGAGCAGGAGAGATGGGGAGAAATCAAGAGGAGCATACTCGATGCAGTTGGGGAGCTTAGTGGGCTCGGGGAAGGCTTGTAGACGGCGAATCAAGGGCGAGGAGCGATCGGTGCAAGAGGCAGAGAAAGACTCGATTCATCCATCTCCGGGTGTCCTTGCTTGAACCCATCGGCGAGGGATACTAGCGTGAAAAGATGAACTTAGGAACATAGTCTGGCAGCGGCTAATCGGCGGTGGCTATGCTGGCTACAATCAGTGGCGAGGCAGTGCTCTCGGGCGGCTCAGAGGAGACCCGCGGCAGTGTGCATGACGCGGCCAAGACGAGGCAACAAGGTAGAAGAGAAGATGGAGGAGAAATAAGGGGGAGGGGCGATGGCTTGGCTTACCGGCGGCGACCAGCGGTTTGATGAGGGATCCTACCAGATAGGGGCGGCGGCGGCAGTTGTGCACACTATGTGCACAGTGGATCGAGAGGAGGAGGACACATAGATGTGTTTATTTATCATAGGTGAGATATCACACTGACATGGGGGTCCCACGTCTATTTTGACGGTTAGTCAAACACCGTTAGTTTAGTTGCCACATCATCACTTATGGTGGGACCTATATGTTAGTTTTAGCGTTAGCAAGTGCTTATACGTGCAATCAGTGGTTTTTGAAAACTGTCAGCACAATGTTTTTGGTTTTTTGAAAGAAAAAGAACGAATGGTGATGGTTTTATGAATTAGGGTCCCCAATTGTAGTGGGTTTTTGCAATTTATTCCCCTCAAAACTAAAAATTGAAAAGGATGGAAAGATAAGAGAGAAACGGTAAAGATTTCCCAGTTGCATGTCAGTATACCAACTAGGGGAGATTTGGGCGGCCACAGGAATACAAAGGACGATTACCACTCACAATATTGAATTGCTATATGATATTTATCACCGCTTGTTTTTTTTGCGTGGAACTTGGGGAACTTTATTCAACAAAAGCACACCTAGCACAATCAGCCATGAGGCTACTAACTAGGAAAGGAGGTTCGGTGTCCATCCAACTCTCGGTAACTAACAAAGAGCAACCTCGTTTAGCACAGAGGTGCGCCGAAAAGTTGGATTATCTAGACACATGCTGAATAGAAAAGGAGATAAAACTAGCAGATAAATCCCCTGTTTCTAGTAGAAGCGGTGCCATCACAGAACGAGTGTGGTAGCGAGGGTTCCAGAGGTTCATGACCTCAAGGAAATCCACCTCCATGACTACTTCTCGGAATCCTCTGAGATTTGCAAAACATACACCATCTTTGAGAGCTAGAGCTTCAGCTATTAGCAGATTCGTTACACCGTCATCAGGTTTACACCAAGCACCTTTCAGTGTAGATGATGATCGAGCCACCCCGCCCGCCCCGGCCTTGCCATGCTCGTTGTTCACAGTCGCATCAGTGTTGATCTTTGTAAATACATCATCAGGGGGCGCCATCCATGCCCAGGCAAGATCAAGGCTTGCTCATTTGGTATCCCTAGGATGGAAAGAGTTTCTTTGATCATTTTTATAGACACCATCGGTTCAGACTTGACCTTTTCGTGGAGCCACTTATTTCTCGAATGCCAAATGGACCACTGTCGGTGTCAAAACCGGCGGATCTTGGGTAGGGGGTCCCGAACTGTGCGTCTAAGGCAGATGGTAACATGAGGCAGGGGACACGATGTTTTACCCGGGTTCGGGCCCTCTTGATGGAGGTAAAACCATACGTCCTGCTTGATTTATTCTTGATGATATGAGTATTACAAGAGTTGATCTACCACGAGATC
Source organism: Triticum aestivum (assembly GCF_018294505.1). Lineage (NCBI taxonomy): Eukaryota > Viridiplantae > Streptophyta > Magnoliopsida > Poales > Poaceae > Triticum > Triticum aestivum. Next base: position 762,324,556 of record NC_057797.1, on the reverse strand, counting down.
GGAGAGGCTAAACCCTAGAAGCTAGCCTATGGTATGATTGTATGTTGTCCTACGGACTAAAACCCTCCGGTTCATATAGACACCGGAGGGGGCTAGCGTTACACAAGGTCGGTTACAAAGGAGGAGATATACATATCTGTATTGCCTAGCTTGCCTTCCACGCCAAGTAGAGTCCCATCCGGACACGAGACGAAGTCTTCAATCTTGTATCTTCATAGTCCGATAGTCCAGCCAAAGGATATAATCCGGCTGTCCGGATACCCCCTAATCCAGGACTCCCTCAGTAGCCCCCGAACCAGGCTTCAATGACGACGAGTTCGGCACGCAGTGTTGTCTTCGGCATTGCAAGGCGGGTTCTTCTCCATATTTCGAGCGTTTGTAAAGCAGTGTCCGGCCCCATAAATGTTTGGACCTCTTGGCTTCTGTGCCCAATAAGGGCTATTTTCCACGCGTCGAATGAATATGAGGTGCCGGGGCATTTTTACATTCTCCCCCCTAGCCAGATAAATAAATTGTCTATTAAAAGGACGTGGATTCTCAGATCCGATCCACGCCATCCTCCCCCAGCTTGAATCCATCAGAGCGTGCTTCGGAAAGATCCATTCCAGCATGGCCGACTCCGCAGTTCCTCCTCCCGCCCCCGTAGCCCTAAGCCCGGTGATTGGGAGAGGTGTTCCGTCCCACACAGTCGATTAATCGAATTGCAGACTAAGGGATTTCTCTATCCAGCATACATGGAGCCCGTACGAGCCGGGCTTGCCACCTACAATGGCGGGGAGCAAGCGGAGAGCTTTCCCAGTCCCTCTATGGGGGAGCGGGTCTGCCTTATTCCTTATTTATTAAGGGGACTCGGATTTCCAATTCATCTGTTCCTTCGCGGGCTCCTGGAGTTCTACGGCTTCCAATTACACAATTTCACCCCTGCCTCCATTCTACATATCGCAGGCTATATTGCTCTCTACGAGTTGTTGCTGGGCCGTGAGGCTCATTTTGAGCTGTGGAAAAGGCTATTTTTCCTCGTCCCTCGCACATAGAGGGGGTCACTTTATCAAGTGGGCGGATCCGAAATATGGTGCATCGCCGGTACCGGATACCTGTCCGGTACCCCGAAGAAGTCGTCTGAAGACTGGCCTTCGGAATGGTTCTATATGGAGGACGTTCCCCTTCTGCACCCTGTTCGGCGGGGTCTTCCTGAGTTCAGCAATGCTCCTCTGAGGAAACGCCGAAGTTGGATCCCACGGAGCCCCCAGGTGGAAGACAATGGTGAAGTCCTCTATCCGATGAACCGGATTAAAGCACTGGTTCAATCAGGATTGACAGTAATCGAAGTTATGTCGATTTGCATAATGCGGGGAGTGCAACCACTTCAATATCGTGGGAACCCCTTGTGGTGTTTTAACGGGGCGGATGATGCCACCCGCTGCGGGCGTATGGGTCCGGACAATGCTGCCGCTTTAGCAAAAATTCTGTCTGAATTGTTCAAGGGAGAGGAAGAGGAGTTCATCCGCATCAAGCCACGGGATGGATTCTCCATGTACAATCCTCCAAGCTGGGTAAGTTATATCTCCTTACTCCATTTTTCCTGCATTCTTTGTTGTAAGTATTCACCTTGCCACTTTGCGGCAGGAACTGCGAAAAGCCGTAAAGGAGGTCAGCAACCCTTATCCACAACCAGAGGACCCTGACCGGGCCCTCGACTCCGGACTTGAAGAAGATTCGGTTATATTTGTGGAGCTGATAGACCGGCAGTTCTATCAGTTAAGCTGCGATGATGCCATGGTGGCCATTACGGCCGACTATCCCGGACTGCTTCCTGCATCGCACATAAGAAAAACCAAAAATCCCAACTCCAAAAACTAGGATCCCCTTTTAGACACTTCACCTACCATATACATATGTCGTTTTTACAGGGAAGGCATTCGGGACGCCCTACCGAACCCGCAGCAACTCGCCAACAAGAGGCGCCGAGGCCGGGTAGGCCAAAAAGGAAGGCGGTCAGGACGGAGACGCCGGCGCAAAGGTATAACAAAAACCCCGCTCCGTGGTTGTCGTCTTTCTCAAAATGTAACGACGCTCGTGTTTCTTTAACAGAAAAAATGCTCGCCGGAATATGTCCGGCGATGTTGCTAATCACGCTTCCACCAGTCGGGCGCTAGGACCGGACATAGAGGCGGAAGCTGATATGGGGCGCGCGCAGGATAATCCTCCTACAGAGTATGCGGATAGATTATCCGCCACAAATTCAGAAGTGGAAAGCGCCATGAATCATAGCCACCGTCGGGCCGTACTCCGCGACGCTTGTTTCTCACTAGAGGCATTTGATGCCTTCAATTCTCGAGAAGCATACCTCCGTGCTGCTCTAGATGGTCTAGCCAGAGCCACGGATCAGTATGTAAAGGATGTACGGGTAAGTAAATCTGGTGATTATATGTATCAGTAGCCCCTGAGACTTGAAACAGGTAGCAGAAATGTTTTAAGGGTCATCTTTATTGTGCAGGTTCTTACAGAGAAGAATACTCGGCTGTCACAGGAGCTGGAGGAATGCAAGGCCCAACTGCGGGGTGCTGTTGCCGCATTGAAGGAACCAAAAAAGTCCCCCGCTAGTAACATTTACTTTAAAGAATGATGGTTACCATATAGTGTGTGGCGTGGCAGCAGATCTAACAATAGATGTTGCAGATGAATCCGGAGAAAATCCGGAGGACCAGCATGTTGTGTGACAGCTAGAGGCTGGCAAATGCGTGCTGACTGAGGTTAGGCGGGAGAAAAACAATCTCCAAGACGCCAGTATCAAGCTAGGCGTGGAACTAAAAGACGTTCGACCCAGCTTGCAGACTCCGAGAAGGAGAATAAGCGGCTTCGGCGCGGCATTTTCAGTAAGTGCTTGAACGAATCCTTTTGAAGGAGTTCGGCGAAGAGCCGACTAACAGCGTTATGTCTGTAGGTATGCTGACGGGTCGTCCCGCAGAGGAAATGCCCGGGTCTGCGGGTGATCTTCTATCCGAGCTCTCACATCTGCATGAACAAGTTCGGCAGGTGATGCAAGGTGTTACCCAGGCCTTATGGCCATCCGTCTCCTTGCCAGAAGGTGTTGCAGAGCTTGCGGAGAAGCTCAAGGGAGCATGGCGGCGCTTCCGATTATGGAAGATATCGGCATGCCGTCAAGGTGCCAGGGAAGCCTGGACTATGGTGAAGACGCGGTATACCAAGGCTGACCCAAATCACATGGCCGAGGTTGGACCTGTGGGGCCCGACGGGAAAGAGATTCCCGTTAGCTTGGTTTACGGGCAAGTAGAATTAGCCACAAAGTATTCCCAACATGATTGTAGGCTAGACCACCTGTTGGATGGTATAGAAGAGGAATTTAGTCAGTCTGCATGACTATGTAATTAAAGTGACATGTATAATGCCTTCTAGCCGGATTTTAGATCATTTGTCATGGCGGACCTTTTTGCTTCAACCTCAGGACCCGATAGTCCGGAGTGTATCCGAATACCCGCTCAGTTATATAAGAACCGGGGTATGCGTGGAGACCAGGCGTAGGGGTCATTAGTGCTTGAACAGACAAGTGCCCAACTAGTTATGTTATATTACATGGGTAGTAAGAAACATCTTCCAGGGATAATAGTTCCGTTAAGGGTTCCTTTCCCTGGGTACGCATGCCCTAAAGTGCATGTCCGGACTGCGAAAGGAAACGCAGAAAAAACATCTGGGGCACATATGGAAAATAAATAAAAATCATCTTTTGTTCATCGACCGAATATTCCCTTAAGAACGCTAGCTTTCGGCTTCACCCAGTCTGAGGTACACATCCGGCTGACCCGGCAGTAACAATCACAAAGGTGCTCCCCTTATGCCTTAGCCGAATTAACAGAAACGTAGGGCATAAATACAAGAGTCAGGCAACCCAGCTTGGCCAAAACTTAAGTCATATCGATGCATATAATGGCGAAAAAAGGTACATGCGGAAGTATAACACATGTGTGGGGCATGAGGCCCAGATAAATAATTAAGCTTCTATGAAAGAAGCCCCCAGGTATGATGAGCGCGGCTAGCGCATCTATAATGTGCAAGCAAGGCACAAGTTGGCCCTTGAAGGCCTAGAGAAAGAATAAAAGAAAGAAAAACAAGAAAGATAATGTATATGCAAAAAATGGACAGAGGAAGGGGATGAACATAGAGTCCGGCGCTAGGCGTAGAATCTTCGGAGCCTGGCCGCGTTCCATGGGTTCAGCTCGAGTCGATTAGTCGATGCATCCCGCAGTCGGTACGCTCCACCGGTCAGAACTTGGTCAATAATGAAGGGACCTTCCCATTTGGCCTCGAGCTTGTTCTTTTTCTTATCCGGCAGGCGTAGAACTAGTTCACCAACGTTATAAGTTTTGTCCCGTACTTCTCTGCTTTGGTATCTGCAAGCCTGTTGCTGATAAAAGGCGGAACGGGCTTTTGCCACATCGCGTTCCTCCTCCAAGGTGTCCAGACTGTCCTGCCGATCGAGCTCGGCTTCTCTTTCTTCGTACATGCGCACTCGAGGTGAGTCATGAATTATGTCACAGGGCAAGACTGCCTCTGCGCCGTACACCATAAAGAAGGGTGTATATCCGGTACTACGGTTCAGCGTGGTTCGCAACCCCAGAGTACGGAGTCGAGCTCCTCTACCCAGTGCATGTTGGACTCCGTTAAGGGCCGCACTAGCCTGGGTTTAATGCCGCTCATTATAAGACCGTTTGCTCGCTCAACTTGGCCATTGGTTTGTGGGTGATAGACTAAAGCATAATCGAGCTTGATGCCCATTTTGCTGCACCAGAGTTTTACCTCATCGGTCGTGAAGTTCGTGTCATTGCCAGTGATGATGCTGTGGGGGGACGCCATAACGGTGTACGACCTCGGATATGAAGTCTATCATCGGTCCGGATTCGGCTGTTTTGACAGGCTTGGCTTCTATCCATTTGGTGAATTTATCCACCATGACCAGTAAGTATTTTTTTCTTGTGGGTTCCCCCTTTAAGGGGTCCGACCATGTCAAGCCCCTAGACCGCGAAGGGCCATGTAATGGGGATGGTTTGGAGGGTGGTGGGTGGCATGTGGCTTTGATTTGCAAAAGGCTGGCAACCGGCGCAGCGTTGGACCAAGTCATGTGCGTCTGCCCGGGCCGTCGGCCAATAGAATCCTGTACGGAAGGCCTTGCTTACAAGAGCCCGGGCTGCGGCGTGGTGACCGCCGAGTCCGGTGTGAATTTCTGCCAAAAGGTTCCGCCCTTCCTCTTCGGAGATGCACCTTTGAAGGACTCCTGTAGTGCTTTTTTTATACAGTTCTCCCTCATGGACCCTGTAGGCCTTAGATCGCCGCACTATGCAGCGTGCCTCATTTTGGTCCTCCGGAAGTTCCTGCCTAGTTAGGTAGGCCAGGAATGGTTCTGTCCATGGAGCTATGATGGCCATTATTACGTGGGCTGAAGGCGTTGTTTCGGTGGCAGAGCCTCCGATTATGTCAGAGTGTTTGGTATCAAGTGTTCTGGCCGGGTCCGGACTACTATTGCTGGTGTCCCCCTCCCATACCACGGATGGCTTAAACAACCTCTCTAAGAAGATATTGGGGGGCGCATCGCGTTTTGCGCCGATGTGGGCGAGGATATCCGCCGCCTGATTGTTTTCCCGAGCCACATGGTGAAATTCGAGCCCCTCGAACCGAGCTGACATCTTTAGGATGGCGTTACGATAGGCCGCCATCTTCGGATCCTTGGCATCAAAGTCTCCATTTATTTGGGATATTGCGAGGTTCGAATCCCCACGCACCTCCAGGCGCTGAATGCCCATGGAAACTGCCATCCGAAGACCATGTAACAGGGCTTCGTATTCGGCTGCATTATTGGAGTCTGTATACAGTATCTGCAGTATGTATTGAACTGTACTCCGGTTGGAGACGTCAGGACGACGCCAGCCCCCAGTCCAGCCAGCATTTTGGAGTCGTCGAAGTGCATAATCCAATTGGAGTATGCGCCTACTCTTTAGGGAGTTCGGCTTCCGTCCATTCGGCGACAAAGTCGGCCAATACTTGCGATTTAATGGCTCGCCGAGGTTTGTATGTTATGTTGAACGGGAGGAGCTCAATGGCCCATTTGGCAATCCGGCCCATGGCATCGTGGTTGTTAATAATATCATTGAGTGGCACCTCCGAGGCTACTGTAATCGAACACTCTTGGAAGTAGTGTCGCAGTTTCCGGGATGCCATGAATACCGCATAGGCTATCTTTTGATAATGTGGGTACCGTGATTTGCATGGAGTGAGGACGGTGGATACATAATATACTTGCTTTTGAAGAGGGAATTTATGTCCGTCCACTTCTTGTTCGACGACGAGCACTGCGCTTACAACTTGATGGGTTAACGCAATGTATAATAGCATTGGTTCGCCGATGTTTGGCGCGGCCAGGATTGGGTTGGTTGCCAGTATGGCTTTTATTTCTTCCAATCCGGCTGTGGCAACGTCCGTCCACTCGAAGTGTTCGGTGCACCGAAGGAGGCAATAAAGGGGTAATGCCTTTTCTCCTAAGCGGGGGATAAAGCGGCTTAGAGCCGCCATGCATCCAGTTAACTTCTAGATTTGTTTGAGGTCTGTTGGGGTAGCCAACTATGACAAAGCTTGGATTTTGGCCGGATTAGCTTCAATACCTCTACTGGAGACAATGAAACCCAGGAGCTTTCTGGCTGGTACGCCGAAAACGCATTTTTCCGGATTGAGCTTGATGTCATATGTTCGGAGGTTGTCGGATGCAAGCCTCAAGTCGTCTATCAAAGAGTCGACGTGTTTGGTTTTGATGACCACATCGTCTACATATGCCTCTACTGTTTTTCCAATTTGTTTCTCCAGCCATGTCTGAATCATGCGCTGATATGTTCCGCCGGCGTTTTTGAGCCCAAAAGGCATTGTGTTGAAACAGAAGGGACCGTATGGTGTGATGAATGTCGTTGCGGCTTGGTCGGACTCCGCCATCTTGATTTGGTGGTAACCGGAGTATGCGTCGAGGAAACACAATGACTCGTGTCCTGTGGTAGCATCAATAATTTGATCGATGTGGGGGAGGGGGAAGGGATCCTTTGGGCAAGCTTTATCGAGGTCCTTGAAATCGACACAAAGGCGCCAGGATTTATCCTTCTTTGGTACCATCACCAGGTTTGCTAGCCAGTCCGGGTGTTTTATTTCTCTGATGAATCCGGTCTCTAATAACTTGGCTAGTTCCTCTCCCATGGCCTGTCTCTTAGGTTCGGAGAAACGCCGAAGAGCTTGCTTGACCGGCTTGAATCCCTTTAGGATATTGAGGCTATGCTCGGCCAGCCTGCGTGGGATTCCTGGCATGTTTGAGGGATGCTAGCCGAATATGTCCCAATTCTCGTGCAGGAACTCTAATAGTGCGGCGTCCACGGCGGGGTTTAATTGTGCCCCAATGGAGGCTGTCTTTGTAGGGTCCGTTGGGTGGACTTGGAATTTGACTATTTCATCCGCTGGTTTAAAAGAGGTGGACTTGGATCTCTTGTCGAGTATCACGTCGTCCCTGTCCACTGTGGAGCGTAGCATGGTTAATTCCTCGGCTGAGAGGGCTTCGGATAATGCCTCGAGGGCCAGTGCGGCTGTTTTGTTTTTGGCGCGGAGTGTTGTGTCCGGATCACTGGCGAGGGTGATGATTCGGTTAGGCCCAGGCATTTTGAGCTTCATGTACCCATAATGGGGTACGGCTTGGAAGATCGTGAACGCCTCGCGTCCTAAAAGGGCGTGGTATCCACTTTTGAACGGGGCCACTTGAAATGTAATTTCTTCGGACCTATAGTTCTCTGGCGTACCGAATACCACATCTAGTGTGATTTTCCCAGCGCATCGTGCCTCCTGACTGGGTATGATACCCCTGAAGGTTGTGCTACTTTGCTCAATGCAGTTCTAGTATATTTCCATTTTTTGAAGAGTTTCCTCATATATGAGGTTTAATCCGCTGCCACTGTCCATGAGTACTTTCGTGAGTCGAAAGCCGTCCACGATTGGACTGAGGACCAGTGCGGCTGGTGCTCGGGCTGTTCGGAATTTAGGTTCGTCACTGGCATTGAAGGTAATAGCCATGTCACTCCATGAATTTGTTGCTGCTACGTGGCAGATTTTGGCCATGCTGCGGAGTGTTCGCTTGCGCCTATTATTTGACGCGAAGGTCTCAAAGATTGTTAACACTGTATTGTTATCCACGGGATGGTGCTCTGTGGCATTTGGGATAAGAAGATCATCACCACTTTTGGCCACCTGCCGGAGTATCCAACATGCTCTAAGGCTGTGCGTTGGTATTGTATCCGCTGTGCTATGAATTTTGCAGGGTCCGTTAAGCCATCCTTCCAATACGGTTATGTGCCCTGTAGAGGGTTTTTGCTTATTTGTAATGAACTTGGGTGTCTTATGATAGTGCACCCTTTTACTTCGGACTGGGTGCGTATACGGAGCCAGATTATCCCAAAATTTCTTTTCGGTTTTCCAGGCACTTTCCATCGCACAGTACTTTCGTACTATGGACGCCAAGTCGGCGAAGCGTGATATGTCACAGCGACTTATGGCGTTAAGGATTCCCTTCTCCGTGCAGTTATTGCAGAAAAGTGAGACTGTGTCTTCCTCGCGGCAGTCCTTAACCTTTTTCATCACAAGGAGGAATCTAGCCCAATAATGATGTACTGTTTCATGGGGCTCTTGCCTGATGTGGGAAAGATCGTTTATGTCTGGGTGGGTGGGTGGATTTGAGTCCGGGCCCCTACCCGATCTGAGAACCAGGGGCCGAGGGGTTTCCGATCTTGGAAGTTCAGATTCCGGTATGTTACCCAATGAGTCTGGCCCGCTGCCTAACTCTAGGTTCAGGGATTGGGTGATGTCCTCCTGTAAACGGGTATCCGGCTCAGAGAGCTCAGGAATTTGGACATAGTTAGTCTTCAAGATAGAGGGAGGATCGCCGCATTGTTCCTCCACCACCGCAACATGATGGGTGACCGGTGGAGAGTTAATCTCCCTTCGATCGGGTTTAAGCCCAATCCAATCATAGTCCATAGCGACTCCCAAGGTGGCGATGCGATCCAAGAGTTCATTTAGGGACGAGAGCTCCATTGGATCCATTTGCTCGGCGAATTCTGAGCCGACGCAGAGGCTGTTTTTGATGACCCGAGAAGTCATCGTCGGTGCAACGGCCGAACAGGCAGTCATGACGAAATTGCCTAGCCGGAGAGTTTGGCCGACAGCCAGAGCTCCCCCGGCGGTAATGTTGTTTTTAACAACGAGATGAGGCATCCTTCCTTACGGCGACGTCACAGAGGAACTCTCAATGAAAGCACCAATGTCGGTGTCAAAACCGGCGGATCTCGGATAGGGGGTCCCGAACTGTGCGTCTAAGGCGGATGGTAACAGGAGGCAGGGGACACGATGTTTTACCCAGGTTCGGGCCCTCTTGATGGAGGTAAAACCATACGTCCTGCTTGATTTATTCTTGATGATATGAGTATTACAAGAGTTGATCTACCACGAGATCGGAGAGGCTAAACCCTAGAAGCTAGCCTATGGTATGATTGTATGTTGTCCTACGGACTAAAACCCTCCGGTTTATATAGACACTGGAGGGGGCTAGGGTTACACAAGGTCGGTTACAAAGGAGGAGATATACATATCCATATTGCCTAGCTTGCCTTCCACGCCAAGTAGAGTCCCATCCGGAAACGAGACGAAGTCTTCAATATTGTATCTTCATAGTCCAACAGTCCGTCCAAAGGATATAATCCGGCTGTCCGGATACCCCCTAATCCAGGACTCCCTCAACCACATAACTGAAATTATCTTAGCCCTCGTCTGCTCCTGAACAATCGGGTCACAAAGTAAGTATTGTCCCAGGACCTTGGGTGAAGTATCGGCAGTCTGAAATCAAACCAGAGTTGTGCTTCATCCCAAAAACGCCATGCATGTTGGTAGTGAAAAAGAGCATGCATAAGATTCTCCTCCTCCGTCATGCACATTCTGCATAGACTATCATCTTTGATGTGTCTCCTTCGTAGTGAGTGCTCATCCAGGACAATTCCTTTAAGTACTCTCCACCAGAACACCCATACTTTGGGCACTACCTTAAGTTTCCATAAGGCTTTCCACACATGTTCATCATTCTTTGAGGTGCCAGTTGTCGTCCCTTGTCCTTGAGCTTCACGCTCTTTACAGATCATCAAAGTACGGTAAGCAGATTTCACAGTGTAGATGCCTGAGTTCTCAAAAGCCTAGGCCATATTATCTTCTCCACCACTAGTCCGCAAAGGAATATTTAGAATTGCATCAGCGTCTGGTTTCAGAAAAGTATCTCAGACAAGATCAGTTTTCCAAGTCCAATTCTCCATGTCAATTAACTCATTCACATACTACAGCATAGTATTTTGTGGCTTGAGCATTGGTAACAAGGAAATAGTATCATGAATCCATTTATCATCCCAAATAGAGATGGTGGATACGTTTCCAGCCTGGTGAATCAGCCCGGATTCAAGTGCTTCCGTGTCTGCAACAATCGCTTTCCAAATCGCTGAAGACGATGAAGGAACACTAGCAATCATAAAGTCTATATCAGGGAAGTACTTTCCTTTCATAACCTTGGCACATAAGGAGTTCGGGTTTGTGATAAACCTCCATTCGTGTTTCCCAAGTAAAGCCAGGTTAAAATTGTGTAAGTCACGGAACCCCATCCCGCCCTTCACTTTTGGTGTTGCAAGCTTGTCCCAGGCCAGCCAATGCAAAGCCCACTTGTCAAGGGAACTAACCCACCAATACTTTGCCATGTATGATGACCATTTGGAGCAAACTTTTTTTGTCAAGAGGAAGCAACTCATGCTATAAGCTAGCATAGACTGAACAGCTGACTTTAACAAGATCTCTCTGCCAACACAAGCCAAGAACCTCTCTGACCACCCTTGAATTTTTCCACGAATACGTTCATGAATGTGATCAAAAGTCCCACTCGTAATCATCCCAACAGCAGTAGGAAGGCCGAGGTATCATTCACTGAAAGTTTCACTGTGACCGCCGAGCATTTGTTTCACATGTATCCTCCTGGCTCCAGGTGTGTTCGGACTGAAGAAGATGGCACTTTTGTCCTTGTTAACACACTGACCCGAGCACTGAGCATATATCTTGAGAATTTCATTGAGTCTAGTCACACTCTGCATATTGGCATTGACAAATATAAGACTATCATCCGCGAATAATAGATGATTAACCCATGGTGATCTATCTCACACGGATTCCCATATCCACATAATTACCACCGAAGTATTTCAATAGAGAAGAGAACCCCTCAGCACAAAGTAAGAATAAAAATGGTGACACGGGATCACCTTGTCGTAAACCCTTCGAGGGAGTGAAGAAAGGCAATAGTTCACCATTCACCTTTGCTACCTCTTGAGCACTGCGTTGGTCTTCCCTTCAAGAGGAAAGGGTGATGCAGTAAAGTAGCGTAAGTATTTCCCTCAGTTTTTGAGAACCAAGGTATCAATCCAGTAGGAGATCACGCTCGAGTCCCACGCACCTACACAAACAAATAAGAACCTCGCAAGCAATGCGTTAAAGGGGTTGTCAATCCCTTCACGGTCACTTACGAGAGTGAGATCTGATAGATATGATAAGATAATATTTTTGGTATTTTTATGATAAAGAGAAATAAAGATGCAAAGTAAAATAATCGGCAATAGAAATAGCTAAGTGTTGGAAGATTAATATGATGGAAGATAGACCTGGAGGCATAGGTTTCACTAGTGGCTTCTCTCAAGAGCATAAGTATTACGGTGGGTAAACGAATTACTGTCGAGCAATTGATAGAATTAAGCATAGTTATGAGAATATCTAGGTATGATCATGTATATAGGCATCACGTCCGTGACAAGTAGACCGAAACGATTCTGCATCTACTACTATTACTCCACACATTGACCGCTATCCAGCATGCATCTAGAGTATTAAGTTCATAAGAACAAAGTAATGCTTTAACTAAGATGACATGATGTAGAGGGATAAACTCATGCAATATGATATAAACCCCATCTTTTCATCCTCGATGGCAACAATACAATACGTGCCTTGCTGCCCTTGCTATCACTGGGAAAGGACACTGCAAGATTGAACCCAAAGCTAAGCACTTCTCCCATTGCAAGAAAGATCAATCTAGTAGGCCAAACCAAACTGATAATTTGAAGAGACTTGCAAAGATAACCAATCATACATAAAAATATTCAGAGGAGATTCAAATATTTTTCATAGATAAACTTGATCATAAACCCACAATTCATCGGATCTCGACAAACACACCGCAAAAGAAAATTACATCGAATAGATCTTCAAGAAAATCGAGGAGAACTTTGTATTGAGATTCAAAGAGAAAAAATAAACCATCTAGCTAATAACTATGGACCCGAAGGTCTGAAGTAAACTACTCACACATCACCAGAGAGGCCATGGAGTTGATGTAGAGGCCCTCTGTGATCAATGCCCCCTCTGGCGGAGCTCCAGAAAAGGTCCCAAGATGGGATCTCTCGGGTACAGAAGGTTGCGGCGGTGGAATTAGGTTTTCGTGGTGCTCCTAGATGTTTGCGGGGTACGTCGACTTATATAGGAGGAAGAAGTAGGTCGATGGAGCAACAAGGGGCCCACGAGGGTGGAGGGCATGCCCAGGGGGGTAGGCGTGCCCCCTGCCTCGTGGCCTCCTCGTTTGTTTCTTGACGCCCACTCCAAGTCTCCTGGATCACGTTTGTTGAGAAAATCACGTTCCCGAAGGTTTCATTCCGTTTGGACTTCATTTGATATTCCTGTCCTGCGGAACACTGAAATAGGCAAAAAAACAGCAATTTGGGCTGGGCCTCCGGTTAATAGGTTAGTCCCAAAAATAATATAAACGTGTCTAATAAATCCCATTAAACATCCAAAACAGAATATAATATAGCATGGAAATATAAAAAATTATAGATACGTTGGAGATGTATCAACCTTCACCGCAAATCTGACCAAAGACACGCATTTCATGATCAGACGCACCCAGCTTGCACTGAAACCCAGTTTAAGTAGGATGGCCTCCAAGAAGTGCCATTCTACCCTATCATATGCTTTCATCATATGGAGTTTCACTGCACTGCAATAATTTTTTCCCTTCCTCCGTCTTCTCATCGCATGAATACATTGCTCTTCACTAATAGAGAGAGATTGGCCAAAATTGTGTAATGGACTGCGGATTACGGACCTTGGGTATAAGAGTGATGGAAGTATCATTAAACCCCGCCGGTAGTTCCCCTCCATTAAGAAAATCCAATACTGCAGGAACTAGATCCTGCTCCACAAGACTCCAATGTCTATGAAAGAAACCCGATGTAAAGCCGTCCACACCTGGAGCCTTTGAGAGTACCATGTTGAAAAGCGCAGCCTTCACTTCGGCCGCCTCGAAAGGTTTATTAAGTTCATCATTCATATCAGGTGTAACACGGTGTGGCACATACTGTAGCAGCTCACTCATGTCTGTACCCCCTTGATACAAGTACATCTTTGTGTAGAATGACTGTATCTCATCCGGGCTAGCACACACAGACCCATCAACATGCGGCAAGTCTAAAATTATGTCGTTCTCCTACGTTGTGCAGCCTGGGCATGAAAATACTCGGTATTCCAATCACCTTTTTTAAGCCACAACACTCGAGATCTTTGTTTCATCCAAATTTCCTCTCTATGTTGTGCCTCCCTCAGCTTGACAACCAGAGACTTTTCTTCATCAGTCGGGCCCCTTCCAATGGATCGTTGTCGCAGCCTTTCCAAGTTTTTCTGAATTTTTCAAATAGTGCGGCGAATGCATCCAAACCCACGCCCACCACATGAACCTAGATCTTCTTGCATTGCATGCAGTGTTTGTGCAAGACCATTCAGACCTTGTCCATTTCGGTGTCACTTCCACATATCACAAACTACATCATCATAATCACAACGTGTTTGCCAAACATTTTTGTACCGAAATTGTTTTGGACCCCTCTTATCCAGACTAGAAAGATGGTCTCTTATTTCAGCCACAACAAAACAGTGATTTGATTCAATTGAAACAATGTGTCAAACTCGTGTATTCTCATACAAGCTGAGAAACATATTATTTGCAAATGCCCGATCAAGTTGGGCTTTAACATTTCTATCATATGCTTGTCTATCATCCCAAGTAAACGGGACACCAGACCAGCCCACATCTTGAAAGCCACACTCATCCACAACCACACGGAAAGCTCTCATCTGCCACTCAGGTCTTGGTCTCCTGCTAAAATGTTCAGTCCCAAACAGGGTCTCATTAAAGTCTCCCATACATAGCCAAGCCCGATGACTAATTGCATGCAAAGTTCTAAGGAAGCGTGATACGTCTCCAACATATCTATAATTTTTGATTGCTCCATGCTATATTATCTACTGTTTTGGACATTATTGGGCTTTATTATCCACTTTTATATTATTTTTGGGACTAACCTATTAACCTGAGGCCCAGCCCAGAATTGTTGTTTTTTGCCTGTTTTAGGGTTTCGAAGAAAAGGAATATCAAACGGAGTCCAAACGGAATGAAACCTTCGGGAACGTGATTTTATCAACGAATAAGACCAGAGAGACTTGGACCCTACGTCAAGAAATAAAATAGGAGGCCACGAGGTAGGGGGCGCGCCCACCCCCACCAGGCGCGCCATCCACCCTCGTGGGCCCCCTGTTGCTCCATCGACGTACTCCTTCCTCCTATATATATCCACGTACCCCCAAACAACCAGATACGGAGCCAAAACCCTAATTCCACCGCTGTAACTTTCTATATCCATGAGATCCCATCTTGGGGCCTGTTCCGGAGCTCCGCCGGAGGGGGCATCGATCACAGAGGGCTTCTACATCAACACCATAGCCTCTCCGATGAAGTGTGAGTAGTTTACCTCAGACCTACGGGTCCATAGTTAGTAGCTAGATGGCTTCTTCTCTCTTTTTGGATCTCAATACAATGTTCTCCCCCTCTCTTGTGGAGAACTATTCGATGTAATCTTCTTTTTGCGGTGTGTTTGTTGAGACCGATGAATTGTGGGTTTATCATCAAGTCTATCTACGAATAATATTTGAATCTTCTCTGAATTCTTTTATGTATGATTGGTTATCTTTGCAAGTCTCTTCGAATTATCAGTTTGGTTTGGCCTACTAGATTGATCTTTCTTGTAACGGGAGAAGTGCTTAGCTTTGGGTTCAATCTTGTGGTGTCCTTTCCCGGTGACAATAAGGGCAGCAAGGCACGTATTGTATTGTTGCCATCGAGGATAACAAGATGGGGTTTTCTTCATATTGCATGAGTCTATCCCTCTACATCATGTCGTCTTGCTTAAGGCGTTACTCTGTTTTTAACTTAATACTCTAGATGCATGCTGGATAGCGGTCGATGAGTGGAGTAATAGTAGTAGATGGGGGCAGGAGTCGGTCTACTTGTCTCGGACGTGATGCCTATATATATATGATCATGCCTAGATATTCTCATAACTATGCTCAATTTTGTCAATTGCTCAACAGTAATTTGTTCACCCACCGTAAAATACTTATGCTCTCGAGAGAAGCCACTAGTGAAACCAATGGCCCCCGTGTCTATCTTTATCATATTGATCTCCTACTACTTAGTTATTTACTTTGTTATTTACTTTGCCTTTATTTTACTTTGCATCTTTTATCATAAAAATACCAAAAATCTTATCTTATCATATCTATCAGATCTAACTCTCTTAAGTGGCCCTATAGGGATTGACAACCCCTATTTGCGTTGGTTGTGAGGATTTATTTGTTTTGTGTAGGTGTGAGGGACTCACGCATAGCCTCCTACTGGATTGATACCTTGGTTCTCAAAAACTGAGGGAAATACTTACACTACTTTGCTGCATCATCCCTTCCTCTTCGGGGAAAACCAACGCAGTGCTCAAGAGGTAGCAAGAAGAATTTCTGGCGCCGTTGCCGGGGAGGTCTACGCAAAAGTCTACATACCAAGTACCCATCACATACCCTTATCTCCCGCATTACATTATTTGCCATTTGCCTCTCGTTTTCCTCTCCCCCCACTTCACCCTTGCTGTTTTATTCGCCCTCTCTCTCTATCTCTCTCTATCCTCCCTCTCTTTCTCTTTTTGCCTTTTTTTGCCCGCTTGCTTTCTGTTTTCTTGTGTGTTAGTTTGTTTGCTTGTCGTTATGGCTAGTTGAGGGAGTCCTGGGTTAGGGGGTGTTCGGATAGCCGGACTATACCTTCAGCCGGACTCCTGGGCTATGAAGATACAAGATTGAAGACTCCTTCCCATGTCCGGAAGGGACTTTCCTTGGCGTGGAAGGCAAGCTTGGCGATACAGATATGTAGATCTCCTACCATTGTAACCGACTCTATGTACCCCTAACCCTATCCGGTGTCTATATAAACCGGAGGGTTTTAGTCCGTAGGACAACATACACATCAACAATCATACCATAGGCTAGCTTCTAGGGTTTAGCCTCCTCGATCTCGTGGTAGATCTACTCTTGTACTACCCATATCATCAATATTAATCAAGCAGGACGTAGGGTTTTACCTCCATCGAGAGGGCCCGAACCTGGGTAAAACTTCGTGTCCCTTGCCTCTTGTTACCATCCGGCCTAGACGCACAGTTCGGGACCCCCTACCCAAGATCCGCCGGTTTTGACACCGACATTGGTGCTTTCATTGAGAGTTCCTCTGTGTCGTTGCCGTCAGGCTCGATGGCTCCTACGATCATCGATAGCGATGCAGTCCAGGGTGAGACCTTCCTCCCTGGACAGATCTTCGTCTTCGGCGGCTTCGCACTGCGGGCCAATTCGCTTGGCCGTCTGGAGCAGATCGAAAGCTACGCCCCTGGCCGTGAGGTCGGATTTGGAAGTTTAAACTACACGGCTGACATCCGCGGGGACTTGATCTTCGACGGATTCGAGCCACTGCCGAGCGCGCCGCACTGTCACGGCGAGCATGATCTAGCTATGTCGCTGAATAGTGCCCTGGAGGCCGCACCCGCATCGGCTCCGACCCTTAATTCGGAGCCAACTACGTCGATCGAGGATGGGTGGTTGGACGCCACCCTGGGGACTGCGACCCCAACGGCGATTGAGCCGAACACCAGCCCCGTACTCTGCAAGACTCGTGACTCCAAGGAGTCGGACTCCTCTCCGGACTCCGAACCCTCCGTGCCCCTGCCGATCGAATCCGATTAGGCGCCGATCATGGAGTTCACTGTCGCGGACAACTTTTAGCACTCGCCTTTCGGCGATATCCTGAAGTCACTGATGTCTCTCTCTTTATCAGGAGAGCCCTGGACGGACAACGGTCAGCAAGGTTGGGGTACGAACGATGAAGAAACTCAAAGCCCACCCACCACCCACTTTGTAGCCACTGTCGACGACTTAACCGACATGCTCGACTTCGACTCCAAAGACATCAATGGTATGGACGCCGGTGAAGGAGATGATGAAGAACCAGCGCCTGCTAGGCCCTAGAAAGCCACCTCGTCATATGACATATACATGGTGGACACCCCAAATGAGGGAGATGGCGATGGAACAGCGAAGGATGACCCCTCCAAGAAACAGCCTAAGCGCCGGCGTCAGCGGCGCCGCTCAAAATCCCGCCAAAACAAATACGGTGATTCCACCATGGAAGATAATAATACTCCGGAAAGTCCCGAAGAAAACCCCCTCCAGCAAGACTTAGCACAGGAGGATGGAGAAACCAGCCCTCATGAGAGAGCGGCAGACAGAGAGGTCGAGGACGATAATTATATGCCTCCCTCCGAAGACGAGGCAAGCCTCGGCGACGACGAATTCGTCGTGCCAGAGGATCCCGTCGAGCAAGAGCATTTTCAACGCAGGCTTATGGCCACGGCAAGAAGCCTCAAGAAAAAACAGCAACAGCTTAGAGCTGATCAAGATCTGCTGGTCGACAGATGGACTGAAGTCCTTGCGGCCGAAGACCATAAACTCGAACACCCCTCCAAGAGCTACCCAAAGCGCAGGTTGCTACCCCGATTAGAGGAGAAGCACTTGATGCGGCCGACCGGCCACCTCGTGGCCGCGACAGAGAGGCCTCCCGGCCCTCCACTCAAGCCGCACCCCGTACCAAGGCACGGGAATATGCGCCGGACTTATGAGACATGTTGGAGTACAAGGTAAGGCAAACACGCTCGATCTACGGATCGCGTGGGCGCCCCACGGCTCGAGACGGTAACCGTCACGCCGACCACAAATATGGCAGGGCTGAACACAGCTCCTTGGAGCTACGTCATGATATCGCCCAGTACAGAGGCGCCGCACACCCACTATGCTTTACAGAAGAAATGATGGATCATCAAATCCCCGAGGGTTTCAAACCCGTAAACATCGAATCATATGATGGCACAACAGATCCTGCGGTATGGATCGAGGATTATCTCCTTCATATCCACATGGCCCGCGGCGATGATTTCCACGCCATCAAATACCTCCCACTCAAGCTTAAAGGACCAGCTCGGCATTGGCTTAACAGCTTGCCAACAGGATCAATCAGTTGTTGGGAGGACCTGGAAGCCGCATTTCTCGACAATTTCCAGGGCACCTATGTGCGACCCCCAGACGCCAATGACCTAAGTCACGTAATTCAGCAGCCAGAGGAATCGGCCAGGCAATTCTGGACACGGTTCTTAACAAAGAAAAATCTAATATTCGACTGTCCGGACGCTGAGGCCCTAGCAGCCTTCAAGCACAATATCCGCGGGTTTCAAACCCGTAAACATCGAATCATATGATGGCACAACAGATCCTGCGGTATGGATCGAGGATTATCTCCTTCATATCCACATGGCCCGCGGCGATGATTTCCACGCCATCAAATACCTCCCACTCAAGCTTAAAGGACCAGCTCGGCATTGGCTTAACAGCTTGCCAACAGGATCAATCAGTTGTTGGGAGGACCTGGAAGCCGCATTTCTCGACAATTTCCAGGGCACCTATGTGCGACCCCCAGACGCCAATGACCTAAGTCACGTAATTCAGCAGCCAGAGGAATCGGCCAGGCAATTCTGGACACGGTTCTTAACAAAGAAAAATCTAATATTCGACTGTCCGGATGCTGAGGCCCTAGCAGCCTTCAAGCACAATATCCGTAACGAGTGGCTGGCCTGGCACCTTGGACAGGAAAAGCCGAAATCTATGGCAGCACTCACGACACTCATGACCCGCTTTTGCGCGAGAGAAGACAGCCGGCTTGCTCATAGCAACAATATGACCAAGAACCCTGGTAATTCGGACACCAGGGACAGTAGTGGCAGGTCGCGTCACAACAAGCAGAAGCGCCGCATTAACGGCGACAATGCTGAGGATACGGCAGTTAATGCCGGATTCAGAGGCTCTAAATCCGGTCAGCGAAAAAAGCCATTCAAAAGGAATCCTAGGGGCCCGTCCAGTTTGGACCGAATTCTCTACCGCTTGTGCCAGATACATGGCACCCCCAAAAAGCCGGCCAATCACACCAAGAGGGATTGTTGGGTGTTCAAGCAGGCAAGCAAGGTAAAATGAAGACAAGGGGCTACATAGCGATGATGACGAGGAGCCCCGGCCGCCGAACAACAGTGGACAGAAGGGTTTTCCCCCACCAGTGCGGACGGTGAACATGATATACGCAACCCACGTCCCCAAAAGGGAGCGGAAGAGCCAGTCTCCCCAAAGTTCAACCCATGGTCCTCCTGCCCGATCACCTTTGATCGAAGGGACCATCCCACTAGCATTCGTCATGGCGAATTCGCCGCATTGGTCCTAGACCCAATTATTGACGGATTTCATCTCACTAGAGTCCTTATGGACGGCGGCAGCAGCCTGAACCTGCTTTACCAGGATACAGTGCGGAAAATGGGCATAGATCCCTCCAGGATTAAGCCCACCAAAACGACCTTTAAAGGCGTAATACCAGGTGTAGAGGCCAATTGTACAGG
The DNA here is from genome assembly GCF_018294505.1 of Triticum aestivum. Lineage (NCBI taxonomy): Eukaryota > Viridiplantae > Streptophyta > Magnoliopsida > Poales > Poaceae > Triticum > Triticum aestivum. The sequence goes on along the minus strand of NC_057797.1, from coordinate 762,304,535 downwards.
CTCAGTCACACTTGAAGTGGTCTTCGGATCTCCGGATAATTTCCGAAGTGAGGAGTTAATCTTCGACATAGTCCCGTTTCCCAGTGGTTATCACGCACTGCTCGGGCGAACCGCATTCGCTAAGTTCAATGCGGTACCGCACTACGCATACCTTAAGCTCAAGATGCCAGGCCCTCGAGGAGTAATTACGGTCAATGGAAACACCGAACGCTCCCTCCGAACGGAGGAGCACACGGCGGCCCTTGCAGCGGAAGTACAAAGCAGCCTCTCCAGGCAGTTCTCCAGTCCGGCCACTAAATGACTGGACACCGCCAAGCGCGCCCGGAGTAACCTACAACAAGACCGCCTGGCACGATCCGAGAAGGCATAGCAATGCGGCCCCAACCCCAACCCTCGCAAAAAGGCGACGCCAGTACTTCGCGTACATAACTACGCTCTAGAGATACCATGGGTACAGGGGAGGGGCACCATCACGGCACACCCAAAAATACGGCTTAAACCGTACCAGGGGCTGCCGATTTTTTTTTAATTTTCTCTTACTTTCAGGAATCCATCCTTCGGAAGGCCTGTTCGGCAGTTCAATTGCCGCCCAAATGATGCAAGAACCAGGGAAGCAGACAAGCCACGCCGCAGTACGGAACTCCCAGGTGGTCTCTATCACGAGCAGTATACCTGTTCCGCATACTATTCCGCAGCTTGCCCCTGGAACGGACATGTTAACTAGTCCAACCTTCCACCTATCGTTCTGCTTTGATCGCAACCCTTTTTAATAAACAATGCGTAGCTTTCGTCTATTTTTGCATTACCTTTTTTCTTTATATATGTTCCTTAACGACATGTTGCACCCGTACACGTTGGTACGGCCAAAATACGCCAGGGGATTTAGTACCCCTCAATATGGTGTGAGAAATCCGAACACTTTAACAAGTGCGGCACCCCGAACTTATAGCATTATATGCATGGGCTCCGAATCATGTCTTGGGTCAATAGTTGGGTTTGCCCGGCTCCTATGTGTTGGTGCCTTACGTTCCGCTATATCGGCTAAGGTAGCACTAGGAGAACCACTGCGATTGTGCCCCAGTTGAGCTGGGTCGAGCACCTCAGTGGAGAAAGCTAAAACTGACTGTCATGATGAAGCGAGAGTTGGTCGCTGTTCGAGAGGTTTTTCGAGTCCCTAAAGACTTATGCCGCTTAGGGCGAGGAGCCGGCTCTGTCCGGCCATGGCGTGGATAGCGCCCCGAACTCGGTCTTCCAAATACCAGGGGCTTCGTCGAAATTTAAAATTATAGAATTCTATGGCTAAGTGAGAGTGTTCACGCATTATAGTCCGATTGCCTTGTTCGTTGGGCTGAGCGCCTCCCTCGAAGGACCCAAACATGGGAAAAAGAGCGCTCAGGTTTATCCCCGAACACCCCAGCACTAGCGGCACGGGGGCAGAAGCCGATGACTCGCCATCTCTCAGAATTGATAAACAGCCGCACAGAAGGTAATATTTTAAATTCCAACAGCATTGCTTAGCGCATATAAACAAGTTTTCAGCGCACAGGAACAAAACGAGCAAGTTTCACTCAAAAATTACATCCCTAGAACATTCATCCGCCACAAGGCAGGCACCCTTCAGAACATCCTTATATTAATTCTCGGGCTTGCGATGCTCTTTCCCCGGTGGTGGCCCGTCCTTCACCAGCTTCTCAGCATCCAGCTTGCCCCAGTGCACCTTAGCACGGGAAGGGCCCTACGGGCACCTTCAATGCAGACGGAGCGCTTGATGACTTCGAGCCTTGGACAGGCCTCCACCAACCGCCGCACCAGCCCGAAATAGCTCCCAGGCAGAGCCCCTCCAGGCCACAGCCGAACAATGAGGCCCTTCATGGCCTGTTCGGCCGCCTTGTGGAGCTCGACCAGTTGCTTCAGCTGGTCGCTCAGGGGCACGGGGTGTCCGGCCTCAGTATACTGAGACCAGAACACCTTCTCTGTCGAGCTGCCCTCCTCGGCTCGATAGAATGCGGCGGCATCGGACACACTCCGGGGAAGATCTGCGAACGCTCCTGGAGAGCTCCAGATTCGGGTAAGTAACAAGTAACTCACGTTTATGTGTTTGCTTTGCATAAAGAATGCCTTACCCGCCGCTATCTTCTTCACCTCATCCAACTCCTGGAGGGTCTTCTGGGATTCGGCCTTGGCAGACTTGGCATTTTCAATAGCCACCGCGAGCTCGGACGCTCGCGTCTTTGAGTCAAGCTCCAAACTCTCATGTTTTTCCATGAGAGCCTGGAGCTCTTGCCGCACCTTGCCAACCTCGGCCTCATACTTCTCCCGCTCGGTGCGCTCCGAGGCCGCCCTCTTCTTGGCCTCGACCAGCGCTTGCCTAAGGGTCGCCACTTCAGACGGGGCCCCTAAAATAGCCACGATAATCATGTCATTCTTTGCAATTGCACCTTTTATATATTTAAAAACAAGGTATTTCTTACCTTCATTGTCCTTGAGCTGCGTCTTGGCACGCCCGAGCTCTTGCTCGGACCGCTCAAGGTTCTGCTTTTGCGTGTCCACTTCCACAGTCAGTGCGGCGGATGCAAGCAGGGAAGCCTGCATATGCATATTGACTCATTTTTGTTAGACTCCTGCGAATTCTATTTGATCCTCTATTCGGCTTTTCTTCCCGAACGCCAAACAGAGCATCAGGGGCTACAGTCTATGCGGTACTATTATCTACACATTCTTTACTTACCTCAAAGCCTGTCAAAAGGTTAGTACAAGCTTTAGTCAGTCCGCTCTTGGCGGACTGAACCTTCTGGACCACCGCACTCATAATAGTGTGGTGCTCCTCGTCGATGGAGGCGCCTTGGAGCGCCTCCAACATATTGTCTGGCGCCTCCGGTTGGACGGGGGCCGCCGGCACGGTGGACTTGCTCCTCTTGGAAAGAGGTCCCCCGCCGGACTCTGGAACCTTTGAAGATTCCGGAGCGGTGTCCCGCCTAGAGCCAGACTTGGAGCCCTGAGGGGTTTCATCCCCTTTACTCCTGGAGTCCGGGAGGTCGCCTTGCGACGCCTCCAGGACCACCTCCTCCCGGCTTGGAACCTATTGGGACAACACTTCGGTGTCGTCCGTAGGGCAGGGGGAGGAAGCCGTCGGAAGCGAGTTCACATCCGACGAGTCTAGTGAGCCGCTCGACGATGCGTCGAGCCGATCTTTGGGTGGGCTGCATAAACATATTCGACGTAAGGGAAAGCTATGCAATAAACGAATACTATGAATTACTCTGGTATCCAGATACTTGCGATTTTACCAGGGGCTTGGCCCTGGGCTGCCACTCCTCTCCGCCGTCGGCCTCGATGGAGTAGTCCGGAGGAAGGGTTTTCCCCTTCTTGGACCCTCCGGCCTCCCCAGAGAGGGCGGCCTTCCTTTTCTTCTCTCCTCCCGCTGGAGGGGGAGAGTTCTCCTCTTCTTCCTCCTCGTCTTCACGGGAGGAATGCGCCTCGGAACCATCGGATGATGGATCCGACACCTCATGGCGTCGGGCACTCTTTCGAGTCCCCGCTGCCTTTTTCGCGGCCTTCTTCTCCGCACCACATAGGGTGCCGGAACCAGCAGCTTCGCCAAGCGAGCGTCCGCTGGGCCTTCGGGCAAAGGAGCCGGACAGTTGATCTGTCCGGACGTCACCTGCCAATCCTGTCAAAGGTAAGGGAGCTTAGATCCCGCGTGGAGTCAAACTATGAAAAACTGATACCCTGTAAAAGAAAAAAAATAGCTTACCGCGAGAGCGTGACGCTGCATGCTGAATCCGCGATCCTCGATAGCGGATGCGGGAGCCTCGGCGCCTTTGAAAAGCACCTTCCAGGCATCTTCGTACGTCGTGTTGAAGAGCCTGCTCAGAGTTTGGTGCCGCGCCGGGTCGAGCTCCCACAGGTTGAAAGCCCGTTGTTAACACGGGAGGATCAGGCGAATGAGCATAACCTGGACTATGTTGACAAGTTTGAGCTTCTTGTCCGCCAGGGTTTGGATGCATGTTTGGAGTCCGGTCAGTTCTCCTTTTTTACCCCAAGACAGGCCCGTCTCCTTCCAGGAGGTGAGCCGCGTGGGGGGTCCGGATCAAAACTCGGGGGTGCGACCCATTCAGCGCCGCGTGGCTCGGTGATGTAAAACCACCCCGATTGCCACCCCTTCAGGGTCTCCACAAAGGAGCCCTCAAGCCATAGGACATTGGCCATCTTGCCCACCATGGCGCCTCCACATTCCGCCTGGTTGCCGCGCACCACCTTCGGCTTGACATTGAAAGTCTTGAGCCATAGGCCGAAATGGGGGCGGATGCGGAGGAAGGCCTCGCACACGACGATAAACGCCGAGATGTTGAGGACGAAGTTCGGGGCCAGATCGTGGAAATCCAGGCCATAGTAGAACATGAGCCCCCGGACAAATGGGTGGAGAGGGAAGCCCAGTCCGCGGAGGAAATGGGGGAGGAACACCACCCTCTCATGGGGCCTAGGGGTGGGGATGAGCTTCCCCTTTTCAGGGAGCCGGCACGCGATGTCATTAGACAGGTATCCGGCCTTCCTCAGCTTTTTGATATGTCCCTCCGTGACGGAGGAGACCATCCACTTGCCTCCCGCTCCGGACATGGCTGGAGAAGGTTGAGGTGGGGAGTGCGGACTTGGGCGCTGGAGCTCGAGTGCGCAAGAATGGATAGGCGAAGGAGGAAGAAGGCGTAGGTGAAAAGGTGGATCCTTATCCCCTTATATGGGTGGACGCAACTACATGTCCCCACCAGCCTGGTAAAACTCGCTTATCTCCAAGCGCCGTAATCAATGGCGCGGTTGGGTTACCCACGCCCGTATTGATGAGAATCCCGGGATAAGGGGACACGATCTCTGCTTTAACAAGACGTGCCAAGGAAACCGCCTCGCATGACGCGCTGAGGTGGGATAATGAAACGACTCGGATAAAGGCTTGGCCGTGGTGTGTCACGCTAAGGAATACGTCAGCAGATTAGATTTGTGTAAATATTATTCTCTCTATGGCAATATGTGGAAACTTATTTTTCAAAGCCGGACACTATCTTTTTGTTCAAAATCTTCTATGAAGTACTTGGAGGAGGAACCCGCCTTGCAATGCCGAAGACAATCTGCACGCCGGACTCGTCGTCATTGAAGCCTAGTTCAGGGGCTACTAAGGGAGTCCTGGGTTAGGGGGTGTTCGGATAGCCGGACTATACATTCAGCCGGACTCCTGGGCTATGAAGATACAAGATTGAAGACTCCTTCCCGTGTCCAGAAGGGACTTTCCTTGGCGTGGAAGGCAAGCTTGGCGATACGGATATGTAGATCTCCTATCATTGTAACCGACTCTATGTAACCCTAACCCTATCAGTGTCTATATAAACCAGAGGGTTTTAGTCCGTAGGACAACATACACATCAACAATCATACCATAGGCTAGCTTCTAGGGTTTAGCCTCCTCGATCTCGTGGTAGATCTACTCTTGTACTACCCATATCATCAATATTAATCAAGCAGGACGTAGGGTTTTACCTCCATCGAGAGGGCCCGAACCTGGGTAAAACTTCGTGTCCCTTGCCTCCTGTTACCATCCGGCCTAGACGCACAGTTCGGGACCCCCTACCCGAGATCCGCCGGTTTTGACACTGACACTAGTCCTTTACCTCCTGCCTCTATGTCTGAAATTGGGGAAACTATTGTCGATAATAATTTTGATGCTCTTACTAAAGAACCCACTATCTCTCATACAAAAAGATTCCATGTTGGTAGTGGTAATATTATTGGAAAAGGAGTTATTTAAGATTTCTTTATTTGTGTCGGTGCTTTACCTTCTATGGGTAGTTCTATCCTTCATTGAACTAGTAGTCTTGCGGACACTATTGCCATGCTTGTAGTTGAACTTGAAAGACAATTCATGCACATGCATCCTTCCACACAAAGGATTTTTTTGGAATTTTCTAATATTGAGCATTCTTCTGTTAAGCGTGCCACTACTATCTTTTTGGCTCATGAGTTTGGGTTCATAATAAAAGAGGCCAAAGAAATCTTTGCACGTTATAGGGTGGACGCTTGCTGTCCTCCCATAGAGGCTATCCTCTTTGATCAAGAAGAAATAATGTGTTTTCAATCTCTAGACTATGTTGCTTTCAATGAAAATCTTAGAAAAAGGGTTCCTAACAATGTTTTAGTTGACAGAATCTCTGAACTTAATGATGATTTGGCTATTCGAAATAATGAACTAGGATATTCTCTTGAATATAGGCTCACAAAGTTCTGTCAAAAGAATGCTTATAATGATGAATTGGTTGTGCAATATGAAGGACCAAAGGAGGAACCTATACCTCCCAAGGTTGATCTTGGGGACTTTTGTCCCATTAAATTTAGCCCTTTTTATTACTTTTGCTTGCCTCAAAGAAAACTTGCTGCCGGACGTAGAGAATATGAAATGAGTTTTAATAATCTATCTTACTATTATGGCAATACCTAGATCTATTCTTGCTTGTTATGCCTAGCTAGGGGCGTTAAACGGTAGCGCTTGTTGGGAGGCAACCCAATTTTATTTTTATTCCTTGCTTTTTGCTCCTGTTTAGTAATAAATAATTTATTTATCCTCTGTTTTTGTTGTGTTTTTGTGTGTATAATTAGTGTTTGTGCCAAGTAGAACCGTTGGGAAGACTTGGGGAAAGTTTTGTTACACTTGCTGTAAAAAACAGAAACTTTAGCGCTCACGAGAACTACTGCCATTTTTATTTGGAGAGTGTTATTTAGTTAATTATTTTTTAAGATGATTAATAGATAAATTCCTCACGTCCAGAAATTTATTTTAGAATTTTTTTGGTTCCAGATCTTGCGCTAGCTACAGATTACTACAGATTGTTCTGTTTTTGACAGATTCTGTTTTTCGTGTATTGTTTGCTTATTTTGATGAATCTATGGGTAGTAAAATAGTTTATAAACCATAGAGAAGTTTTAATACAGTAGGTATAACACCAATATAAATAAATAATGAGTTCATTACAGTACCTTGAAGTGGTCTTTTATTTTCTTTCGCTAATGGAGCTCACGAGATTTTCTACTTTAAGTTTTGTGTTGTGAAGTTTTCAAGTTTTGGATAAAGATTTGATGGATTATGGAACAAGGAGTGGCAAGAGCCTAAGCTTGGGGATGCCCATGGCACCCCCAAGATAATCTAAGGACACCTGGGGATGCCCCGGAAGGCATTCCCTCTTTCGTCTACTTCTATCGGTAACTTTACTTGGAGCTATATTTTTATTCGCCACATGATATGTGTTTTGCTTGGAGCGTCTTGTATTATTTGAGTCTTTATTTGTTAGTTTACCACAATCATCCTTGCTGTACACACCTTTTGAGAGAGCCATACATGATTTAGAATTTGTTAGAATACTCTATGTGCTTCGCTTATATCTTTTGAGTTATATAATTTTGCTCTAGTACTTCACTTATATCTTTTAGAGCACGGTGGTGGATTTGTTTTATAGAAACTATTGATCTCTCATGCTTCATTTAGATTATTTTGAGAGTCTTAAATAGCATGGTAATTTGCTTAAAATCCTAATATGCTAGGTATTCAAGAATAAAAATTCGCTTATGAGTGTATTGAATACTATGATAAGTTTGATACTTGATAATTGTTTTGAGATATAAAGATGGTGATATTAAAGTTGTGCTAGTTGAGTAGTTGTGAATTTGAGAAATACTTGTGTTGAAGTTTGTGATTCCCGTAGCATGCACGTATGGTGAACCGTTATGTGATGAAGTCGGAGCATGACTTATTTTTTTGATTGCCTTCCTTACGAGTGGCAGTCGGGGACGAGCAATGGTCTTTTCCTACCAATCTATCCCTCTAGGAGTATGAGCGTAATACTTTTCTTTGATAACTTGTAGATTTTTGCAATAAGTATATGAGTTCTTTATGACTAATGTTGAGTCCATGGATTATACACACTCTCACCCTTCCACCTTTGCTAGCCTCTCTAATATCGCGCACCTTTCGCCGGTATCATACACCCACCATATACCTTCCTCAAAACAGCCACCATACCTACCTATTATGGCATTTCCATAGCCATTCTGAGATATATTGCCATGCAACTTTCCACCGTTCCATTTATTATGACACACTCCATCATTGTCATATTGCTTAGCATGATCATGTAGTTGACATTGTATTTGTGGCAAAGTCACCATTCATAATTCTTTCATACATGTTTCTCATGAGTCATTGCATATCCCGGTACACCGCCGGAGGCATTCATATAGAGTCATATTTTGTTTTAAGTATCGAGTTGTAATTGTTGAGTTGTAAGAAAAATAAAAGTGTGATGATCATCATTATTAGAGCATTGTCCCAGTGAGGAAAGGATGATGGAGACTATAATTCCCCCACAAGTCGGGATGAGACTCTGGATGAAAAATAAAAAAAAAGAAAGAAAAGAGGCCATAAAAAAGAGAAAAGGCCCAAATAAAAAAATGAGAGAAAAAGAGAGAAGGGGCAATGTTACTATCCTTTTACCACACTTGTGCTTCAAAGTAGCACCATGATCTTCATAGTAGAGAGTCTCTCATGTTATCACTTTCATATACTAGTGAGAATCTTTCATTATAGAACTTGGATTGTATATTCCAATGATGGGCTTCCTCAAAATGCCCTAGGTCTTCATGAGCATGCAAGTTGGATGCACACCCACTCAGTTTCTTTTTGAGCTTTCATATACTTATAGCTCTAGTGCATCCGTTGCATGGCAATCCCTACTCACTCACATTGATATCTATTGATGGGCATCTCCATAGCCCGTTGATACGCCTAGTTGATGTGAGACTATCTTCTCCCTTTTTGTCTTCTCCACAACCACCACTCGATTCCACCTATAGTGCTATATCCATGGCTCACGCTCATGTATTGCGTGAAGATTGAAAAAGTTTTGAGAATGTCAAAAGTATGAAACAATTGCTTGGCTTGTCATCGGGGTTGTGCATGATTTAAATATTTTGTGTGGTGAAGATAGAGCATAGCCAGACTATATGATTTTGTAGGGATAACTTTCTTTAGCCATGTTATATTGAGAAGACATAATTGCTTTGTTAGTATGCTTGAAGTATTATTATTTTTATGTCAACATGAACTTTTGTTTTGAATCTTTTGGATTTGAATATTCATACAACAATTAAGAAGAATTACATTAAAATTATGCCAAGTAGCACTCCGCATCAAAAATTCTGTTTTTATCATTTACCTACTCGAGAACGAGCAGGAATTAAGCTTGGGGATGCTTGATACGTCTCCAACGTATCTATGATTTTTGATTGCTCCATGCTATATTATCTACTATTTTGGACATTATTGGGCTTTATTATCCACTTTTATATTATCATTGGGACTACCCTATTAACCGGAGGCACAGCCCAGAATTGCTGATTTTTGCCTGTTTTAGGGTTTCGAAGAAAAGGAATATCAAACAGAGTCCAAACGGAATGAAACCTTCGAGAACGTGATTTTCTCAACGAATAAGACCAGAGAGACTTGGACCCTACGTCAAGAAATAAAATAGGAGGCCACGAGGTAGGGGGGCGCGCCCACCCCCACCAGGCGCGCCCTCCACCCTCGTGGGCCCCCTGTTGCTCCACCGACGTACTCCTTCCTCCTATATATATCCACGTAGCCCCAAACGACCAGATACAGAGCCAAAACCCGAATTCCACTGCCGTACTTTCTGTATCCACGAGATCCCATCTTGGGGCCTATTCCGGAGCTCCGCCGGAGGGGGCATCACTACTAGGAAAAGGCCTACTAATGGCGCACCTAATTTGGCCATTAATGGTGAAATAGTGGTGCGCCATTAGTGCCACGCCATTAGTATATTTTACTAATGGCGCACCACAGGTGCGCCATTAGTATCTGGTATACTAATGGCGCACCTCAGATGCGCCATTAGTATATACAACAGTGCGCCATTAGTATGCCTCCCAGGGGGCCATGTATACCCAGGTGCTTTGGCATACTAATGGTGCACAACAACAAGATGCGCCATTAGTAACTTCGGCATACTAATGGCGCACTGTTTAATGATGCGCCATTAGTATCCTTTGGCATACTAATGGCGCACTGTGATGTGATGCGCCATTAGTATGAATATTAGGTTTTTTTATTTTTTAATTTTCTATTTTTTGCACAGGTTACAAAATGTATAATTGGATAAAATATAGACAGCACACATCAACAACAGATTCATCGAATACAATAGAAGATTAGTCTCTGAATACAATTCATCATATTAGTCTCCGAATACAATTCATCATATTAGTCTCCGAATTGAAAAGACCGAACAAAGATAGAACATTATATTACAAGTCTCGAGACCGCGAGTAGCGAGTTTGTCTTCACATTACAAGTCGATATCGATCATCTAAACTACCATCACATAGAAGAGAGCTGCGGTCATCACGATGAGCATCATCACGATGAAACTCGTCTTCATCCGGTTCCTCCAACGCTCCCTCCCCTCTCCCGCTAGATAGCGGGCGTATCTAGAAAAAGTCCTAAACTAAACCTATACTAAACTATCTAGTTCTTCATCTTCTGCTTCTTTCTTCCAGTTCATCAACCTGCAAAACAAGAAACAACAAACATGAAAAACTTGATCAAGGTTTAAATGTAGCATTCCCCTTAGAAAAATGCCTTTGTTGTAGGAGCTAGCACTTACGAGTTTGGAAACATTAGTCAAACCCCAATCAGATTAAGTTGATCAAAGAAACAGTAGAAGAGAGCCAACACTGCATAAATGGAGCCAATAACCCAACAGACAGAAGTAGAGCCAGCAAAGTATAGATCAAAGCCAAACCCAAAGATCAACTCAAACTAGAACTAACTCCATGATTAGGGGATCCCTCAATTAAGCTTGGGTTAGTTTTCAGATGAAATCTAACAAACCCACTACTAATCAACTAGCCCAGAGGTAGGGTTTGAAGTAGGGATTGTCCTCAGGCAGCCTAGTAGTGCTAGGACTATTGCATCATTGGATCAAGTAGTGCAACATCTTTAAGTATCGATGAGAGCCTCAGGACACCATCATTGGCATGGCAAGATTAAGGAGCACTTGTTCTTATCAGTGAGAGTAGGAGAGAAAGAAAGTGAAGAGACCAGTGCAGCATCTGTTCAAATCAGATTTAAGAGAGAGGGAATTGGCAAGGAAAGATATAGTCCATAACCTGCAAGAAGAAATAGGCCATTGATAGCACATTTACTAAACATCTGCTATAAGCAGAACACATACACCCACTTACACATGGGTACTATTCTGTATATAGGTACACAAGCACAACACATGCACCTGGTATAGATAGGAGTATAAGCATGCATCTAAATTATCTGAAACATATCAAATAGCTAATGCAAAGAAAGAATTATCACTACATGCAACCATCAGGACTATGTCCTTTACAATATACAACTAAACCACCAGTAGATGATGTACTAAACCATACAAGAAATACCAATACATGGTATTTAGATAAAGACTAGTATATATCAAACACAGATACCAGCTTGAAAGAGAAACTATAATTTTATACCACTACAGGAGCAAATCATGAAGTACACAGAGTAATTGCAGTAAAGAGATGAATCAGTATATGTTGATCAATAAGAGAGTTACGGCTATATACAAATGAAGGACTATATCCTTTATAAGATAACAAAGAAACAGTAGCACTTATGCATATGAACAAACAAAACCAGCAGCCAACCAATAAAGAAACTAGCATGTGCTATATGACAGGAACAATAACATCTATAAGACCAAGATAATTGAAATGATAGGCCAACATTAGGGTCATGCAATCATTCGATCCCATCATTGCAGCACTAGTTGAGCAACAAATCAAATATAACAGTAGTTCCATTGGTTCAACCAACAAGTTAACAAAAGTTTACTTCCCACTACTAATTTTGCAACTCGTGATAATAAAGAAAACAGAGCACAAATAAATAGGAATGATCTTTTCCATGACACAAGCACAAACAAAATCACCCATACGCATGAAACAGAGCAAGGTACTAATATAGCAGCACAAGAGCGGGAGCTACAGGTAGGAGACGGATTCACATGAGAGGAGGTTGGTCGATGCCGCACACGACCACGTCGTCGTCACGCGGTGGATGTTGTAGTCGAGTTGGACCATGTGCGGGGTGTCGTCGTGGTGGTGGATGACCTCGTTGTCGTCATCGTCCACGGAGGATGCCTGCTGCTCCGAATCTAACAAACAAGTAAGTGCTAGTGTCGTTGATCTAGTACAGAAATTAAGCAAGCTAGTATAGGAGACACGCGTGCTGCTGCTAGTATCTACAGAAATAAATCAAGCTGCATGTGTGTGTGCTTGAGCTAGCTTAGTACGTACAGTCCATGGTTGGGCTCCAAAACTAATAGAGCATGCTAGCGTCAACAAAATCAATCACAAGGTTATTTTGTTGTTGTTGCTAGCAGTGTTAGCTGTATGTATTGATCCATCCATCCATGACCTAACTAATGTTGTTGTATCTCTAGACTAAGTGTAGCAACACAAGAAGGACTAAAACTACAGAGCACATGTGTACGTAACTACTATACTCATCCATGGCAAATTGTACCAAACCATCCATACATAGCCAGATTGCAATGGAGTGGATTTAACACAAGACATGAAAAATTGATGAGCGAAATGATTTTTAGTATTACTAACTTGAAAGGAAGCTCACTGTTTCCATCTTCTATCTATCCATGATTTTATTTTTCTGAAGCAAGCATCAAAAAGCACAATGACAATCGAATTTCACACAAAAACTGAACCAATACTTGCTGTTATGTAGTGTCCATGACAATTGCAATTCATGTCCACTCCAGATCAGATTTGCAAGGGCTAGAAAGAGAGGTTGTAGCTCACCATGTATGGGGGTAGGAGGTGGATGCAGGGGAGGGGTGGAGGGTGTCCTGCAGAAGAAGCTTCGCCATTAGAGCAACCTGCACAAAACAGAGGAAGGGGAGATGAATAAATCATGGTGAGGAAAAGGGCCTTCCACATGATTAGATCGGGAAGAGAAACAACAACAAAAATACCAAAAAAATTCCCTTCCATGGCGTGTTGTACTAGGAGCAGCTCCTCTCTCTCCGCTAGGGTTTGGGGCGCTGGGAGGCTCCATGGTGCCGCTGCGTGGTGGCGGACAAGGGAATCCATCTCCATGGCGGCGTCCCACCCCACGGAGGTGCGCCCCTCCTGCCGTCGTCGTCGGCACGCCCATGGCGACCTGCAGAGAAGGAAGACAAGATGAGGTGAGGTGAGGAGGAGATGGTGGGCGAAGAAGGAGGGGGAGGGGCTTACCAGTGCTGGATCCGGTCACCTATGGCCTCGCCGTGGCCTGCCATGGCGGATCCCGGCGAACAAAAGGGGATGCAAAACCCTAGCCAGTGGGGGAGCCGCGGATCTGCATGGAGGTAAGCCAGATGCGGACCAAGGGGATCTCGCCGGCGTGCTGCGCGCGGCCGGAGCTCGCCGGAACCGGGCGGCGTGGGTGGCGACGGCGGCGAGGGAGAGAGGGGTTCGGGGGGAAGAGAGGAGGCGACGAGGGTTTGGGTGGGTTCGAGCGAGAAAGAGAGAGAGTGTGTGTGTGTGTGTGTGTGTGTTGGTGCGTTGGGTCGGATGGATGGATGGATGTCCAAAATATCTTGTTGCTGCCCACTTACCAATGGCGCACCAACTCTAAATGCGCCATTAGTAATCCAGGTTACTAATGGCGCACCTTCTGGTGGTACGCCATTAGTAGTTTTGCAAAAAAAACATATTAATGGCGCACTGTTCCACAGTGCGCCATTACTAGTTTAAACTAGTAATGGCGCACGGTGGAACAGTGCGCCATTAGTAGTTTTGCAAAAAAAGAAATAAAAAATATAATAAAAAAACAACATTAGTGGCACACTTTTCGACAGGTGCGCCATTACTAGTTACAACTAGTAATGGCGCACTGTGTCTGGATGCGCCATTAGTATGTTTGGACAGGCGCACTAGTTCAAAAAAAAATTGATACTAATGCGCACCCTGGGCCAGGTGCGCCATTAGTAGTTTCAACTCTAATGGCGTATCAGATGGTGGTGCGCCATTAGTATATACTAATGGCGCACCGCTTGTCTGGTGCGCCATTAGTGTCAATCCCATCTATAGCCCTTTTTCTAGTAGTGCATCGATTACGGAGGGCTTCTACATCAACACCATAGCCTCTCCGATGAAGTGTAAGTAGTTTACCTCAGACCTACGGGTCCATAGTTAGTAGCTAGATGGTTTCTTCTCTCTTTTTGGATCTCAATACAATGTTTTCCCCCTCTCTTGTGGAGAACTATTCGATGTAATCTTCTTTTTGCGGTGTGTTTGTTGAGACCGATGAATTGTGGGTTTATCATCAAGTCTATCTACGAATAATATTTGAATCTTCTCTGAATTCTTTTATGTATGATTGGTTATCTTTGCAAGTCTCTTCGAATTATCAGTTTGGTTTGGCCTACTAGATTGATCTTTCTTGCAATGGGAGAAGTGCTTAGCTTTGGGTTCAATCTTGCGGTGTCCTTTCCCGGTGACAGTAAGGGCAGCAAGGCATGTATTATATTGTTGCCATCGAGGATAACAAGATGGGGTTTTCTTCATATTGCATGAGTCTATCCCTTACATCATGTCATCTTGCTTAAGGTGTTACTCTGTTTTTAACTTAATACTCTAGATGCATGCTGGATAGCGGTTGATGAGTGGAGTAATAGTAGTAGATGCAGGCAGGAGTCGGTCTACTTGTCTCGGACGTGATGCTTGTATACATGATCATACCTAGATATTTTCATAACTATGCTCAATTCTGTCAATTGCTCAACAGTAATTTGTTCACCCATCGTAGAATACTTATGCTCTCGAGAGAAGCCACTAGTGAAACCTATGGCCCCCTGGTCTATCTTTATCATATTGATCTCCTATTACTTAGTTATTTACTTTGTTATTTACTTTGCCTTTATTTTACTTTGCATCTTTTATCATAAAAATACCAAAAATATTATCTTATCATATCTATCAGATCTCACTCTCGTAAGTGGCCCTATAGGGATTGACAACCCCTATTTGCGTTGGTTGTGAGGATTCATTTATTTTGTGTAGGTGTGAGGGACTCGCGCGTAGCCTCCTACTGGATTGATACCTTGGTTCTCAAAAACTGAGGAAAATACTTACGCTACTTTGCTGCATCATCCCTTCCACTTCGGGGAAAACCAACGCAGTGCTCAAGAGGTAGCAAAGCGCCAACTGTGATGTCTATCTTCCACCTTGGGCTCTCCATAAAAACCAGTAAAGCGACATTCCTGTGCTGATGTATCTCTCTTTTGCACCATTACATCAATATGACTACTACTGTAGTTTTTCAGACTAACTGAAACCTCACTTGACCAGAACAAACCGATGCCACCACTCAGTCCATTGTTGTCCACTCCAAAGCTACCTACAAAGCCCAACGTGTTTTGCAGGTCCTCCACTTTTCTCCCTTGGATCTTTGTCTCCATGACGAAGAGGAGAATGGGCCCTTCTTGCTTCACAAGGTTGCGAAGCTCGCGAACTGCCCCGGGGTTCCCAAGCCCCCAGCAGTTCCAGCTGATGCAGCTCATTGATTCTGGCAGGGCTGACTAGCAGCCTCTGTCGAATTCTCAGATGTTGTAGGAGTCGGCCATTTCTTCTTTGGGACCCTCTCCACAATATTACGATCATCAGACTCATCATCAGACTTGTCACTTATCTGTCCTCCCTTGAGCGGATCTACCCCTAACCCGTCAGTCAATCGGGGTAGTTCCACTTTCCTGTAAACTTGTTTCTGTGGAGGTCCACCCTTCATCTTGGGGGCATTATTTCTGTTCTTAAGCGGGGACTGGACCACCGCATTCTTATCTATTGCACTGGACGATGAGTTAGTCTCCTTTTTGGAGGTTTGCGATTGTTGAGACTCTCTCGATTGCCCATCAGCTGAAGTACCC
Organism: Triticum aestivum; assembly: GCF_018294505.1. Classification (NCBI taxonomy): domain Eukaryota; kingdom Viridiplantae; phylum Streptophyta; class Magnoliopsida; order Poales; family Poaceae; genus Triticum; species Triticum aestivum. The sequence goes on along the minus strand of NC_057797.1, from coordinate 762,288,498 downwards.
TTCTTCCTCTCCTCCGGTGCCCTCAAGCTAGCTTTAAATGGTAGATCACTGTTTTCATCTCGAACTCCGGCGTCGGACAGAAGAGATCTGAATGCCCCAATCGGCCACACGAAAAACAGAAGTAAGGAACCTGTTCGTATTGAATGTCAAACCAGTCCCGACTTTTCCTCAGCTCTGAATCTATAAGGATCCATCTCCTCAAAGGTTTACGCATATCAACTGTGACTCTTGCCTTGAGAAAACCACCCATAGGGTCAATATGAATCATACTTGTGTTCTTATCAATCTGCTTGGCGATCGCCTCACCCCAAGCATCAGTCCTCAAGTGGAAGGGTAGATTAATCACCCTTGCCCAAAGCTGGAGTTTGTCAAACTTCAGTTCTGACGGTAACATCCATGGCACAAACTCTTCCAATATCACTGCATTTTTACTCGCATGCCATGGGGCACCATCTCTCACACGATCACGATCTCGTTGGGTCTCAAAATCTGCCACAAACTTATTCTCTCCAACAGATCGGATCTCTAGCCCTCTCGGGTTTCCCTAAGCGGGTCGTAAAATATTGGAGATCGTCTAAATATGAAAGGTGTTCCGGTGAAGGACCTTCCCAGCAAGCGACCACTTCTTCTGCACGCCGGCGTCGGCATCTTTAAGAACTAGCAATGTTGCCTCTTCCTCGGAGATGTCCAATTTACCAAGTGCCTCTTCCATCCGAGTCCTTGCTGACCTTGGCGAGAGCGAGGCTTCACGTTGTGCCGCCTGACCCGAGGGTGCTGCCATGCCCTGATCAATTGCCTTCTTGCAGCCCGCCGATGAGATCTGCGGCCGCCGCCTTTTTTCCCGAAACCCTAATCGCCACGAGGGGTTAGGCTTTCATGAAAACCCAACGCATCATGCAGGGAGTTGTTTGCGTGCACGGGCCGTTATCACCGCTTGTTTGAGTGAGGCTATGCAGTACGAAACCCCACTAATGGCTCGCATCTGTGTCACCCTACGTGTTCTTTACTAGTGGGCTATAATGATTTATCCTGTGAGCGAACAAACCTTTAACTCTACCTGCACCATTATCTAATGCTACTGTCCGTCCACGCCGATGAACTCCAGTCGCTTTCGCCTTAAACTTTCCCAACTTGATGTTAATTTGCCTTTTCACTCACTGCTGTTAATGGCTCTGCGTAATACGGAAGATGGATTAGATGGCGGTATCTGATGCCTGATTGTTCATGGGGCCTGCCGATCCAAGCAAGTCAAATCCTCTTCCCTCCCGGTGGTGGTTATCTTTCAAGGATTCTCTGAACGGCAGAGTACTAAATATCCACATTATGATTTGTCCAGTTTGTGTGTCTATCTTGAACAGGCACTTTTCGCAGACGAATCAGATCCTGGAGAGGCTCGGGCTCTCCACCATGGATTGGCAGCTCTGAGGAACCATCATAAGGCACCATGTGACATGTCTGCCCGACTGACTGATAACCACCATTACGGTTTTGTGGAAGGTGCCTGTCGTCGTCTTCGGCCATCGTTTTGGAGGAGCTTGAAGTCGCTGCTCGGATGTGTTGAACTCGCTGCTGGAAATGCTGGCTCCGAAAATGGTTTGGCCGCTTCGGTTGTCGTGTACGTGCAACTGCTCTGTCGTAGATTTGCTCCTTTCAAAAAAACTGCTCTGTCCGGCAGGCACTAGGTCGCCCCTGACGTAGTATCATTGTAGTATAACAACTCAGCCATGCTGTCCTTGTTTAGGTGCTTAATTATTAATTAACTAGACTCGTACTAGTGGTACCATAAAGTAAGATCGATCGTCCTCCCTCATTTGGGATTGATCCCTCGTAGATTTGCTCCTGGACTCGGCACCAACTCGTAGATCCTACGAAATCAAACTCCACTAATCGAGAGGTTGTCTGGTCCTTGGCATGCCGACGAGTACCTCTCCTGCCTCGTTAGCTGCATGTAATATGTGTAATAGTCTCTCCGCCTGAAAATACTTGTCGGAAACATGAATGCATCTAAACATATTTTAGTTTTATATAGATCCATTTCTGCGACAAATAATTTCGGACGGAGGGAATACTTGGCATAGCGCCTGCCTAATGTATCCGTTTCTCCGTACTGTACAGTGCAGAGAGCAGTTTTGCATTCCGGAAAGAGGGTCGGGACACTAGATGCTCATCTGCTAATAAATACTCCGTCTTATATTTTTTTTATAGAGGGAGTATAAGATGTTTTTAGGTCATTCCTTGTCATGGTGAATCCTGAGCAAGGAAAAAAAATAGCGTGCTATAGAAAATAGTGTCGCGCCTTCAAATATGCTATTAGCGTGCTATACATGTTATTAGCGAGACATTGCACATTGATTTGTTTAGCAAGACAATCTCTACATGCTATAGCATGCTATTAGCGGCGTTAGGCCTTGTACAGAGTAGTATTAAAAAACGTTTTATATTATGAAACGAAGAGAGTAGATGCTTAGGGAGGTGTTTAGAAAAATAAACTGTATTTCTGAAGCGCTAGTGCTTATTTCTACAGGAGAGACGCCTAATTAAGCGTCTGCCTAAATAAGCACGGATGCTTAAGAAAAACCTGATTTATTTCTTCAAACACCTCTCATAAGCATCTTATATTGTACAAAGCCTTATAGCATGCTATTTTTTTCAGTGATCCTGAGAGAGATCTCCGCGTGAAAACTACATTCGCCGGGCCCGCGGATCCGTTCCGCGTCCGCCGCCGGGAAAGCTAGTCGTGCCGTCCGATCGGATCCGCGTCAAGCCAAGACTAAACGTTGCCACGAGACGCATGGCGCAGCCCTACTTCTACGTGCCTGGTTGGGCCCGTCTGGACATATACTATTATCAGCCACTACGTACTGTCACGCGGTTCAGACCTGAAACAATCGTCAGCTGTCAAGAGCAGCGACCGAGTCAGTCTTCGTTCTAGAAGAAAAAATCCAGCTACAACAGTTGAGACTTGAGGCTCCGAAGTCCATGCACCGTAGCAGCCATCGATGATCGACAAGTCGGTCTCTCCCACTGCACGCCCGCCAGCCGAATCTTTCAGGATTCAGCCGGACAAGAATCGGACCAGCGTCGTTGAAAAAGAACACGTACTGCCACCTGCCGATAAATTTCGTGTTTTGACCTTTTTCTTAAATCTATTCGAGATCTGACCCTAGTTTTAAAATAAAAATCAAGATCTGACCCTAGTTTTAAAATAAAAATCAAGATCTGACCCTTTTACTACCGTCAGCGTCCATGGCTGTATGGTATAACAGCCTACCGCCAAGGTCCCTGGTGATAGAATTGCATGTCCTACCGCAAAATCCTTCTAAGCATTGAACACAATGCGTGCTCGTCAGGGACGGAGCCAGGATTTCGACATAGGGGGGGCGGGGTTTCGCACTAAGTCTCATACGCAACGGCTATGCTGCAAAAAAGATTATGGTCTTGTCTATTGGAGATGCCATGGTGTAAACATACCCTATTTTTTGTCTATTCATTGCATTCGCATGATCAAAACTTGATAGAAAATTGACAAATGACAAAAAAAATCACAACGCTAGAAACACAAGATAATTTTATGAACTAATAATTTGTAGTAATACGAGATGCCATGTAGGTAAATAATACATTACGTAATCTCATTATTTATTGGAATTGGGGAGATGGACCTCACTGATTCAACACAGTCCCAAAACCAAAATTGGTGAGATGGACCTCACAGATTAACGCAGTCCCAAAACCATAATCGGCTAAAGCATGCGATTTTGTTGAAGCAATTAAAGAATAGTGGTACACGGGGACAGATGATTAGTTTGTGAAGGATAAACCAGGACTAATCTAGTGCTCAAAATAAACTACCTTTTGTCCTTGTGTTGTCGCTCATCATCCGTGCATCTGCTCTGCATGCTGGGAACCGGTAACATGAGCGTGGATCGACACCTGCGTATCCCGGCGTCCCCTTCCCTTCTTCGCTTCTCTCGATGACGACCCGACGGAAGATCCGATCGCAGCAGCCAACAGGGGTCAGTTTGGATCACAGCGGCGGCTTAAAGAGATTAACGATATGTGCTTGTCTAATTAGGTCGTGGCTGCGTGATACAATTAACAGGCCTCTTTGCCTCCCATGATGGCCTGCTAGGCATTTTCTTTTATGATTATTTTTTTAAATTTTCACATGCAATGGGTTGTACATGGGCTGAAGCTTTTTCATTAACGAGAAAGGCGTGAGAGGGGAGGGGGGGCGAAGCCATCACGGGACAAGCGAGCAAGCCAAAAAATTAGCGATTAACTGATCTCTGTCGAGGGACGAGACGATCGTTAGGGGGGTCTCGCCCCCTCGTCCCCCCTTACATCCATCCCAGGTGCTCGTGCCTATCGCCGAGCACCTTAGCGGTAGGTCCTTGACGGTAGGGTGTAAGTTTCTGACGGTAGGCTGTTACACCCTATCATCATGGACCTTGACGATAGCAAAATGGTCAGATCTTAAAAAAAATTCAAACTAGAATCAGATCTTGAATAAGTTTCAGAAAAGAGCGAAAACACGAAAATTTACCGCCACCAGATGGTGCTCGTGCTGGTGCGGGCTACGGCCGGCCGCCATTAACGATCGATTTGGTCCATCAGCTGCTACGCTACCGTCCGATGCATGCACGGTGGTACGTATGTGCTTGCCACCAAACGTACGTACGTGTCACGCTGGCGCCGGTACGCCACATGTACAGGCAGGCACACCCGTGAGTTGGCTGAGTACGACGGCACGGTAACATTCAGTAGTAGTACAACAATAGTGTCTTGTGCATTACTCGCGGGCCTGTTTGCTCAGTGTCATACTTATCTCGTTAACGAACCAAATCTTCAGTCATGGCGTGGGGCAATCCGCCCGGACGGAGCCAACCTGCCAGCGCGGGATCGGACTCGTGCTGCCGGTATCGTTGGCCCGCCGCCGGATTTATGCATGGGTGGATCCCGCCGCGAGTCAAGTCCGTCCGGCGAACCTGACGACCCCGAGCCTCACCCGGCCAGACCAAAGGAACCGAGCCCCGGCATGCCATGCGCGCCGTGGCTTTGAGAGCATCTCCAACAGGCGCGCTAAACAGGCGTCGCGCCGCAAAATTCCCCGTTTTAGCGCGCGCGCAACCCGACGGATGGCTCCGGCGGGAGCGCAATAACCGCGCGCGCGGTATAAGCAGTTGGGCGCGCGCTAGGAAGCGGTACGCCGCGCGGTGTATTTGCAGGCGCGCGGCACACACGACGCTCGCGCTGCGCTCTTCTTCTCCCTCTCCAAAGCCCCGCGCGCGCCGGCGCCGGCGACCCGCACCCATGAACACACGCGTCGGCACCCCGCTCACCCCGTCCTATAGCCGCGACCCCCCCTCCCCCGGCCACCGCCACCGCCGTCACAAACCCTAGCCCGGGTGGCGTTGGCCTCGCCTCCGACGAGCGGCCTCGCGCGCGGCCTCTTCATGCCGCCGCGGATGACCTCGTCGGCGGGTGGCGTCGCGCTGGCGCCGGCCCGAGCCGCCGTCCCCTCCACCTCAAAGCTCCCCAATGCGGCGCGGCCAAAGAAGGGCAAGACATCGGCGAAGAAAAACAAGGCGGCGGACGGCTCCGGCACCTCCAAGGCGAAGAGGAAGAAGCTTGCGGGGCGTGCGACGGGCGCGGCGGCTGCCGAAGCGCCGGCAAGCTCACTCGTTGAGCCAGCGGCCGGCGCGCACAACATGTTCGACGAAATGCCTCCAAGGTAAAAAAATTCTAACTTTTCATTTTTTTTGTTATTTTTTGAATGCATTCGTCACATATAGATAGCTTATTTGCATTGTGCAAAAAAATTGTAGTCTCAATGATGATGCATACATGTCAACGATGGGTGTTGGCTCCAACAATTCGCATTGGTCTTAAACCAATGACATGCATTTTCAAGACCATGAGTTCGAGATGGACGAGGAGGGTGAGGGCATTGTCGACGCACCGAAAGGAAGAGCGGGCAATTACACCAACACCGATGACATCTTACTATGAATTACTTGGTTGCAAGTGTCGAGGGATCCATCCATTGGAGGTGATCAAAGTAGAGATGCTTATTGGAACCGGATGAAGGAACACTTTGATGCTCGCAACGTGAGTGGAATTAACCGCTCCAACAGATCACTTAGGTCCCGATGGTCGACAATCAACTCGGATTGTCAAAGGTGGGCGGCTTGTCAAAAGTCGGTTGACAAGTTGAACCCAAGTGGCATAAATGAGGACGATAGAGTAAATGCCATTTCATCTTACATGTTGGTGCTAAACTTGCTTTGTTTTGCTTGTTGTTGGTGCTAACTTGCTTTGTTTTCATGTAGTACAACATTGCGCAAAACTTGTTCAAAGAAGAGGAGAGTAAAACCAAGAAGGGGAAGATCAAGAAAGGAAGGGTCTTTACTTTGCCTCATTGCTATGATGTGTTAAATGATGATGAGAAATGGAAGAAGCGTGAAGATTTGGATGATTTGCATTTGAGCGACAAACGAAATCGAACAATTAAGTTGGATGATGATGAGGAGGAGGAGGATGCATCAAGTGATGACGGCAAGAGAAGCCCCATACCCAACTCGGTTTCATACTCGAAGCCAAAGCGGCCGGATGGGTGCAAGAAAGACAAACCCGAAAAAAAGAACAGGAAAGGAGATGATGAGCTCAAAAATGCTATGGAAGCTATTGTGCAGGCAAGAAAAGAAGCCAACGAGGTGAGGAAAATGGCAAGGACCCAAAATGCCGCGGCCGAGGAGAGGAGGGTGGCGGCCGAGGAGAGGAAGGTGGCTTTGGAGGAGAGGAATGTGAGCAATGAGGAGCGAACTAGATTGTTGGAATGGGAGAAGCACTTGTTCTTCTTGGACACAACTAACCTCAATGCGGCGCAAAAGGAGTATGTCAATCTTGCCCAACAAGAAGTCTTGATCCAAAAAAGAGCCATGGTTCGTGCAATGGGTGGCGGTGGCATCGGCGCCATGGGTGGCGGTGGCCTCGGCGCCATGGGTGGCATGGGTGGCTTGGGTGGCGGTGGCTTCGGCGCCTTCGGCGCCATGGGTGGCATGGGTGGCTTGGGTGGCTTTGGAGCACCCCCCGACGCTATGGCCACGATGGGAGGCATGAGTTTTGCTTCTCTCATGGGAGGCATGGGTGCACCTCCGGCCGCCATGGGCGGAATGTCTTTCGATGAGCCTCCTCGCACACATTCCCATGAAGATGCCGTTGAAGATCTTGCCAACACCGTCGGAGTTTCACGTGATGCGGTGCGCGATGAGGAAAGGGAGGAAGATTCATCTTCGGAGGTGGAAGAATCGTCTTCCGAAGATGAGGACGAGGACGAAGACGAGGACGAGGACGAGGAATGATGTGTCTTTCCTTTGTGTATTGAAATTGATTTGCATTTTGAACTTGGTTGGATGAATTTGTGAGCATGATTTTAAACTTATGGGCATGAACTTCTTCAACTTGTTTGTGTGAAATTTTTATTGTGTTGAAAATGTGCATCATTTTGTGTTGAAATATGCCATATAAAATGCACCGGCGAATCGCGCGCGCTGCATTTTGGCGCGCTGCTGAAGCGACGCGCGCAATGCGTTTTAACGCGGCCGCTGGAGTCAGCGCTGCGCGCCGCACTAAACCAACCGATGCGCGACATATGTGTTTTTTGCGCGCGACGCGGCCGGCGCCTATTGGAGATGCTCCGAGAGGCCGCCACTTTTCCGGCGAGGCTGGCCGTTTTCGGATGATCTCCTGTCCGTCCCCCGGCCCCGCGGCGCCACGCACACCTGATGGGTCCATCCTCTGTGGCCCTACCCGTCTCTCGTCATCATGGCCATTGATTCTGCCCGTGATCTAGATGTCGTTCCCACGCATGCATGCATGGACCGTGGAACAGCGACTACGACATTGGTCTTGCACAGTTCGGGCATGGCACATGCGGACATGGCCGGGGGATCCGTCGCGCAGAGACGTTCACTCGCGTCTTCCAACTTGGACGGCTGAGTGTTCGAGGTAAATCTCAGTCGAGCTGACATAAAAAACCCATTCAAAAACATGAAGTTACAGCTACGATCGAAGACGATATAGAAGAAAAACATAACAACTAAGATTGCCAACCAAATTAGAAGTTGCATATTCTAAAAAAAGGGTACATCAAGATCACTTGAAACCATCATGTTTTAGTTTGTTTTGCTTCTACTAGCATTGTATAGTTGTTACACATTTTAGTCTCGGACCATTCATTCTGCCCGTGATCTGAATGTCGCTGCGACGCATGCATGCATGGACCGTGGAACAGCGACTACGACACTGGCTTGCACAGTTCGGTCCAGACATGGCACATTCACGTGGGATCCGTCGCGCAGAGATGCTACCTCGCGTCTTACAACTTGCATAGCCGAGTGTTCGAGGTAAATCTCAGTCGATAGATCTGGCATTAAATCCCATGCAACAACATGAAGTTACAACTACGATCGAAGACGATAGAAGGAAAACATGAACAACTAACATTACCAACCAAATTAAAAGTTGCATATTCTCAACAAAAAAAAGGTTACTACATTAAGATCACTTGAAACCATCATGTTTTAGTTTTGCCCCTACTAGCATTATAGAGTTGTTACACGTTTTAGTCTCGATGACAACCGGTGATGGTTAATCAACTCCTTTGTAGCCACACACCGAGGCATAACACAAACAACACCATGCACGGCCGCCACGAGAGCCAGCGAACGAAGCCAAACAACCTAAACATGCAGAATATCCACTTAATTGTTGGCCCACCGGCGACCCCAAAGCTCCGACGCACTAAGAACCAATATGCCTAGGGAGTTTGGAATTCTAGAACAATTTTCAATTCATAATTTTTTTAGTCCACAAACATTTTTGGACCAAATAAGGTGGCACATTGAACCAGTGGCCTCCGGTTGGACAAAACACATACTACCTTCGTTCCTAAATATAAGTCTTTTTACTGATTTCATTATGGACTATATACAGAGCAAAATAAGTGAACTTACACTAAAAAAATACATCTATACTAGCAATGTGCCCGTGCAATTGCAACGGATCCAAAATAGAATAATATTCCCTCCATTCCACAATGTAGTGCTTCCTCTATCCCCGTGCTTCAACTTTGACCGTAAATTTAACTTTCAAGACCGATTGCGGCGAGAGCAAAAGTTATATCAGTGAATTCGTATTCGAAAGAAGTTTTTAATTATGTAACTTTTTCTCCCGCCGCAGTCGGTTTCGTTCGTTAAATTTATGGTCAAAGTTCGACCTTGAAAAGTGCGGGTGCACTATATTTTGGAATGGAGGGAGTACATGTTCACAAACTTGAAAGGAAAACACTCTAGTTTATATATATAGACACACAAATATAACATTTCACTCAAAATATATTTCTCAGGCTGTTTAGATGAGGTGAGGGAGGGATGTGGTTGGTTTCAAGATACTAAGGGATTTTCTACAAATTGGAACGGAGAAATGGGGTATTGTTGCAAAAATGCCATAACTTACCCCACAGTCGTTAGATGCAGATCTGATATTCAGGAATGACGGATGGCAGACACACCGTTATCACCAACTGGGTATTTTGTAGGAGTAGAGATACATTCCTATATAGTTTGTAGTGAAATCTCTAAAACGACTTTTATTTGAAAACGGAGGGAGTAGAACCTAATTTTGACCCGACACTCTTTCAGACGGAGTCCAAAACATCGGAGCTCTCGTAGACCTTTATTCTTAGAAAGATTAGTAATGCTAAGGACTAGCAGTAAACTAGTAATCACATAACAACCGGGCTTCTTTAACCGTATAACTAACTACAGTAAAGTGAGATCGATTACTGTCTATCCAGCAACTCGCCCCATCCGATCCGTGTTAGATCTGCTCCTGGACTCGCCACCAACCTCGAAGATCTACGAAATCAAACTCCACTAATCACGAGACGTGTAGTCCGTAGCAGAAAGAGTACAACTACATCACCAATCAACACACATCTCAACTCCTTCGTTGCACTTAGGAGGTGTGTATGCTTGGCTAAGATGGCAATGGCGTACACGTCTCGCCCCTACCTAATGTACGTGCGTGCTTGTGTTTTTGTACAGCCGGTAGTTGCATCCTGGACAGACTAGTACACAAACCAAGCCTGCTTCTAGAAGACACTGAACACGTGAGCTCCATTTGCACTTCGCACGAGTGACACTGACATGGTTGCATCGTAATATTCCTGATTGAGACACTTATTTTAAGGAGGGAGTAGAATTTACCGAAGAAACTTCAACAAATCGCACCCCGACTCCACCGATGCAAACCAGTGCTGGTGTATTACATGCACGCCTTTGGCGGGTCTCGATCGCCGTCCCCATCTCTTGTGTACATTTCCGACGTCCGCCATGCCTCGTCTTAATCATGAGATCTCGGCGTGACAACTGCATTTGCACGGCGATCACGCGGTCCAGACTTGAAGGTTGAAAGTGTCAACAGTCTCAAGAGCAGAGCACCCGGCCTCCAATCTATCTTCTAGAAGAAAAAGGAAATTCCGCAACGGTTGAAACCTCAAGATCTTCCCCGCAGCAGCCAGCCATGGAGCGGTCTCTGTCTCTCCCACTCTGCGTACGTATCCAGTGAGAGGACGACCGGTGTGGCAGGGGTGACGGCGATGAGTACCTCCCCCCTCGTCTGGCTAGCGTCCTCGCCGAATCTTCCAGGATCTTCAGCCGGACAATCGGATCAGCGTCATTGAAAACACGCACCTGGGCTACGTCCGGCGGCTAGCGGTACAGGCCGCGCACCATGCCAATGCACGCACGGCTCGGTGGGTGGGTGCGTGGTTGCCAGCAAAGGTACGTCCCACATTTGCATGCACGCCCGTGAGTGAGTACGTGACGTGACATGATCGACGTGCCCGGATCTCTTTTCCAATATCGCGGGCGGGCGTGGCGGGATCGGGCTATCCGTAGGCCCGCCGACGGATGGGCGGGCGGTGGATCCCGCCGCGATCTCGACAAGTCCGGCGAACCTGGCGGCCCAATCGAGCCAGCCCCGTGGCCACCCACCCAGCCAACGGCCGGACCCCCGCCCGGCATGCCATGGGCGCCGGCCGTGGCTCCCACGCCGCCACGTTCCCCTGGCGACTAGCTGGCGTTTCCTGGCGGCGGGCCAGCTCCGGATGCATGATCCAAACCGAAACTCCCTGTCTGTCGCCTGGCCATGGCCCGCCGGCGTCACGCACGCCTGATGGCTGATGGCCGATGGCCGATGGCCGCTCAATCCAATCCACCACGCCCTTCTCATGACTGGCTTTGATTCTCCTCGAGATTTGGGTGTCGACCGACTCGCTCTACACATGGATGGATGGGATCGTGGGACGGCAACTACGTCCGACTTGGATAGGTGCATGCATGCAACAAAGTAAATTGTACAGAAGTACCATAATTGGCGCATTGAAAGCAAATTGGTACCAAGTTTGGTAATTTTTACATGGCAGTACCAAGCTGGGGCTAGACGTTATAAAAAGGTCTAAATCACATATAAACGCGTATTGAAGGTGTATATGACCGGCGGGGCCCGCTTGTCAGCTGCCGATGTGGCATTTTTTTGCAGAAACACCCCGCACGGCGGAGCCCGGTCTGGATCGAGGGGGGGGATCCATCGAGCCCGAGCTCCCATCGCATCACCGCGGCCCCCGCTTGCGCCAGAGCTGCCCCTGCTCGCACCGCCGCGGCCTCTGCTCGTGGCCTCCACCGCCTCCTTCGGGGCCTCTGCACAACGGAAGCGCCTCCCTCCCCCCTCTCCCCGTCCGAGCTCGACACCATCTCCGCGCTCATCCCGGGGCTCATCTCTGAGGGCCAGGTCCCTGCCGTTGGCCGCCTCCTCTCCGCGGCGCTCCTCCTGCCCGGCTCACCGGAGCGCCTCCCGTTCCCCCCACTCGCGGAGCACCTCGCCTCCCTCCCCACGCTCACCCTGGCCTTCGCCCTGCTCACCGCGCTCCGCCACCACCCCGTCCGCACCCCGTCCGCCCCTCGCCGCTCCCGCTCGCCACCCCGCTCCTCGGCCACCTCCTCGCGATGCGCCGCGCCCGCGAGGCCGCTTTCGTGCTCCGCTGGCTCTGCCGCCCCGACTCCCCGCGCCGGCCCGACACCGCCACCTACGGCATCGCCGTCGGCGGGTTCTGCAGGTTCGGGGACCCTAGGAGCGCGCTCGTCGCCCTCGGCGAGATGGCCTCCGGCGGGGTTCCGCCCTCACTGGAGCTGCAGGAGGCGGTGCGGGATGCGATGCTGCAAGACGCGAGGATCGAGGAGGCGTGGGCGCTGGAGGAGGCTATGCAGCCGCCGGAGTCCAAGAAGACGGGAACCAAGGCGGCGCGTCAAGAGAGAGAGCTTCGGGTGAGAGAGAGAGAAGAAAAAATGGAAGGAGGAAGAGAAGGAGAGAGGCAGGGTGCGGGGACGGCCTGGTCCTGATCGCCAGCGGTGGTGCTCCGGTGGCCGTCCGGCGGCGCGGCGAGGAGGAGTCCAGGGCGGGGCGGGGGTTACGGGAGGCGAAGGAGCTCGGGCTCGAGGGGCTCCTCCCCTCGATCCAGATCGGGCCCTGCCGCGCGTGAGGACGAAGGAGGCGCGGGGGGTTTCTGCAAAAAGAATGCCACATCGGCAGCTGACATGCGGGCCCCGCCGGTCAGATACACCGTCAATACACGTTTATACGCGATTTAGACCTTTTTGTAACGTCTAGCCCCAGACTTGGTACTGACATGTAAAAAATACCAAACTTGATACCAATCTGCTTCCAATGCGCCAATTGTGATATTTCTGTGCAATTTACTCCATGCAACAGGCAGTAGTACAACGGTTACCGGCCGTAAAATGTTGGTAAAAACCGCAGAAGGCAAGCAGTAATGTCCGGGGCCTAATCTGCAGTCCAACGACCTTGCATCGCTCGACTGAGTATAGTTGTTTTTACTTTCGGCAGAACCAACGTGCCTTTTCTTTCTTTCTGAAGCAAATGTACCATGTACACAATTGAAACATGCACTTAATACTGCCGCCCCTACGACGCAGTAGTACCCGGCCTGCGAGTCCATGTACAAATGTCGTACCCATATATCGGGATTGCTTTCGGTGCACTGGCACTGCCTTTGGAGGATCACGAGTCACGACGGAAGTACGTACCAGTAGTAGACTGAAGCAGCCACCGGCCGGCGAGCCATTTGCCGCCCGTACGTGCATACAGCGCGTGGCCTGGCATCAGTGGTATGGCGATACGCGGTACGGGGATGGTGCGTACGTACGTACGTAGCAGCACGCGTGTACGCGAGACGCGACAGCCGCCGTGCGCAGCACACACGTACGTACGTACCCGCGATGCCTTTACTCAGCCACGGTCCGTGCGACGATCTTCTCCTTGTCCGAAGATCACACTGGGGGAGTGACCAGTCGTATTCGTCTCCTGGTCATGGGTTTTTATTATATATACACTTCTAATCACGAGTTTATAACTTTGCTTAGCGTAGCGGGCTTGACTGTTCTACGCTGTTTAGTGCCGACAGGAGTTCCAAAAAAAAAAGCACAATGGGCAACGCGATTTCCGTTCCAAAACAATGGGTTTATATAGAGGCGATCTCTGCAACATTCTTCGTCTCATCTTCTACCTGGTGAAAATGTTCACGCGTGATAATGTAGTGAACAATGTGAAGTCAAACTCCGACATGCTCGCCCGGCACTTGAGGACGAGGATTGTTCCGAGAAGCACCGTAGGCTCGCCCTGGCCTGTTGGACTTTTCTTCTCAGCAACCAAACCAACTGTTCCAACAAATCTGGAGTACTGTTACTACTACGACTACTTCTCCACAAACCAATCAATTCAACATATCCGACCACGACATTCCTGAAGATCGACAAAGAAGCCAATCTGCCAGTCCAATCCATACAATCTCTCCCTGATCATCTCATCTGCATGTTATTTCTTCCAACTTAATCCAGTAGTGCATGCCAATTCACACTGGCACGATCAAATCAGTAACACTATTGCATCACTATTCATCCCCAGTCGAGGCAGGCTATGGACCTATGGTGCTACGGAGGGGAAGTTTCTTTCTCCTCCGATCGGCGGTGACCATGCGTCCTTGTGGTGGCGTGGAGGTCCGGCTGGGTGGTCGTAGGTGGTTGCACGGGTCACCGGTGTGATCCTGGTTCCGCTGGGGCCGTGGGTTGTGTTTGGTAGCGGGGTGCGGTTGGTGGTGGTGTCCTTCCTTTTCTTGGGTCTGAACCGGCGGCTACGGGATGCTCGCACGATGGAGGTGGCGACGACCTAGGGCTCATGCTCGTGCGGGCCAAATATGGGTTCGCCGCAGGTCGTGTTTCTGCACGAGATAGATGGGGTAGGCTCGGTCCGGGTGGTGCTCGCGGGTGATGTTGTTGCTTTCGTCGCGGGCGCGGTGGGTTGCGGTGGTGGTTGTGACATCATTGCATCATCGGACCAACCGTCGTCGATGGCCACGGGCATGGCGTTGTGTGAGCTTGCCTGGGCCATGGTTAGGGCCTTGCTCGGCGGCAACCGTCAGCCGTCACAGAGTCGTGCCCCCCCCCCCCACACACACACCTAGTCCATCGAGATCTTGGCTGGGGACACAGGCGTGGCTGCCTCCTACGGTGGAGGCGCTCACCCTGGCTCAGTGGTTGTTGTCAGGCTAGGAGTAGATGGGGTGTCTCTGCTCGTCCTACCATGGTTGGGTGCGCTATGAAGTGTGCGGTGTACAGTGTTTCGCGGGTGCCGAGGTGGTGGTTTTGGATGGTGGGCCTCGCTCCATGGTAGTGGCTTCACCTATTGGTCGTGTGGGTGGCAAGTGGTGTAGGGGCGGGGATGCTCTGGTATGCTCTACCAATGCCCAAATTCGGTGGGGATGGGTCGGCCCTCGATGCGGTGGTGACTAGGACTTCTCTCAATGGTGGGGCTAGTATCCGAGCGAAGTTCGCATTTCTGGCGCCGACAGCGGTGGCATCCGTGAGTGTCGCTTGCTTCCCGAAGACATTGTCGTGGGTCTCGCCCTTATGCCAGGGCTCCGGGTGAAAACATCTGGCTGGTCGGACTGGATGGCGACGATGCTTTGCGCCATCACGTCTTGGGACGTTGTTTTAGAGCTCGGGAGTCTTAGGTAAGCCTGCGGAAAGATAGTAGGCTTGTTCCCATGTCTATCTTGTATCCGTGACCTACTTTGTAATTGTAAGGGGGGCACTCCATCGTATTGCATCGTTCATCCGTGTATTTTATTGTGTTGATCTATATATAAAATGAGATGAAAGCCTGTATTGAGTCGTCTCCGATTCACCAGTTATCCCCGTGCTCTTGACATAGACAATGGTATGGACGTGTTATTTTCTCCCTCCCTTCTTTCGATAATGTGGGAGTGACGGCCAAGCTCCCGCTACCGGTTGGTCCACCGCCGGATGGGTGGATCCCGTGGTAAAGAAGTCCGACGAGCCTGGCGACCCCAAGTCTAGCTCAAAGAAAGCAGACCAACGGACTTACTAGCCGACGTACCAACCCCGAATTGAACTTAGTTCGGGTGAAACATTAAAAGTTAAATAAATATTAAGGTACAAATGCAAGTTTGTTCAACCAAAATTCAAGATACTAAAACATCAAAATGCGAAATAAATACATTAGAAAGTACTCCCTCCGTAAAGAAAATACAAAAGCGTTAAGATCACTATTATATATATTTCTTTACAGATTGAGTAATAACATAGACTCTGCAACTTTAAATGCTTATTTGATGCTCACCCGCTGCCTGTTGGACTTTTCATCTCAGCAACCAACGGAGCTATTCCCACAAAATTGGAGCACTGTTATGAGTGTAGTGGAGTACTACCACTCCATAAACCAATCAATTCAACATACCCCGACTTTGACGTTCGAGAAGATCAGCACAGAATCATATAAAATCAATGACCCGAACTGACCTGACCTGACCAAACAGCGGCAGCGTTCCACACACACACCAATCTGTTATCTGTCAATCCAGGGGATCTCTCCCTGATCTGCACGTTTTCTCCGATGTAGTCCAGCTGCGTTCCACACACAGTTACATGTCACGTCGACGATGACACGCCATTTGCAACAACAGTTTTGCATCACTGGTCCGCCGGATGGATCCGGCCCCGCGATCAAAGTCCGGCGAGCCTGGCGACCCCGGGTCCGGCCGGCCCGGACCAAGCCGGCCAAGTGGCCACGCCCACGTTTCCCTCATGAACAGAACCGCCAGCGGGTGGCCGGTGTTTCCCGGCGGGCCATTTTCGGATGATCGATCCCCTGTCCGTCCATGCCGACCGTCCCGTCGCCTGGCCCCGCGGCGTCACACGCACCTGATGGCTCGACCACCACTGGCCTATCCACCTCCTCCCGTTCATGATCGAGACTTTGATTCTGCCCGAGATCTGGATGTCGTCTAGGCACATGGATCGTGGAACAGCGACTGCATTGCCACTTGCATAGTAGCTACACACATGACATGCATCTACGATTGATCGGTCGCGTGGAGATGCTCGTGACTTGCAACGAAGGTCACCCGCGTCTTCCATTTTGGACCACCGAGAACGTCCACGATATATCAAAACATGTTATATGAAAACGTATTTTTTGCCGTGATATATGGAAACGTATTTCAAGATAAACCTAATCGCGGTATTGATATATCTCTATATAACATGATCAAAATCGACAAAGTTTGGCATTTTTTTAGAAAGTATGTTTTTCGTCACTCAAATTTAAAGGAAGCTACCTTTGGTCCGTCAAAACAATTTGGTCCCTCAAAAAAATTGGTTGACATTTGGTCCCTCAAGTCTCAATACCGGTTACAGTTAGTCTAAAATCAGCTTAGAGAGGAAAACCAACCATGTGTCCTCGGTTTTCTCTCTCCTCCAGCTGTGTAACCTACTTGCGCCTCCGTCAAGGAAAACCGGTGCTGGCGTGTCTAGGGAGGGTCGTGCCACCACGCGTCCCTTTGATCTGCAGCACCGCCAGTGACACAGAGGTGAGAGCCGCTGCCCCTCCCCTTCCCTCGACTCGACCGGCGAGGCCCCAGCTAGCGACAGGAACACGCCGACGTCGCCCTCTCCTCCCCTTGTGTCTACTTCGTCGACGAACCCACCGTCGTTCGTGTGCAGTGCACTTTCTAATTTTGGACACAAGAAGGTAGCTTCCACGTGGCCAGTATTCTGCTCAAATCTAGGTTCGGATGAACTTTACCTGGTTCTTCCGAGACTTTAGGGACGAAATGTCATCCACAAATTCTTGAGGGATCAAATGTTAAATTTCAGCAAACTTAAGGGATGGAAAACATACCTTCTCTCTTAAAAAAAAACTTTGTGCACTATTAATTTGGCAAGGAAGACATTGCCTAACGCAGAAACACGCAGTTGTACCATGTACTTGAATCTCCCCAACCTTACATAGGCAGTACTACTACTAGTACCAACCCTGTACGCAGTACACGTAGAGAGCAAATTACTCCAGACGAGGTGTGGACTGCCTTTAGAGCATGACACCGGAATCAAGCAGCATCAAACGCAGTACGTAGGCAGCATCGATCGACAAATGAGACGCAGATAGCAAATCAACCTGTGGTTGAGTTGGTTAGGTGAACAGTGGTATCCCCAACCCATCAGGGTTCAAATCCTGGTGCTCGCATTATTCTTGAATTTATTTCATGATTTCCGGCGATGCGCTTTCAGTGGGAGGAGACGTTTCCGTCGACGACGAGGCGCCTACGGTAACTTCGTAAATCTCAAGATGATATGCCGGCTCAGTCTTTCGGAGGTGCTCATAGGGATAGGGTGTGCGTGTGTGCGTTCATAGGGGTGAGTGTATGCGCGTGTATATGAGCGCTTGTGTTTGTACTGATGCTAAAAAAAATGAGACGCAGATACGGTACGTAGGAAGCAGTACGGTACGTAGGAAACAGTACGCTACGTACTACGCGAGACGCGACACCCGCCGTGCGCTCCACGGAGTAGGTACGTGCCGCTCTCATAACTCGGGTCAGCCCGTGCGATCTTGTCCGACTTTTCCCCCTTCCCCGAAGATCACACCGGGCCGGTACTGCTCACTCTAATGCTAGTGGTCATGAGTTCATACAGTTGCAATCAGAACTTTATGACTCTGCTTCACGCAGTGATCTTGAATTCCTGACATTTCTCGCTAGCTGTTTAATGCCAGAGCAGGAGTTTTTTTTTTTCCTATGGACCAGAGCAGGAGTTACTGCTACGTTTTCCCTGCTGCCTGTGCCCTATCTCTGAATTCTAACAGTTCAAGCCATGTGGTTTCACTTCCAAAACAGGGTTTACATCTAATAACTTCAGCATTTTTTACTCACCAGGTGAAACGTACATTTACCGGTGATAAAGAAATATAGATATATTGATGATTAGTATTATTACTCCAGTAAACAATGGGAAGTCAAGGCTAGAAATGCGACTTTTCTTCATGCAAACCAACAAACAACTGCTACAACTACTTGTCCACAACTCAAATCAAAGATAATATATACGCACATACATGTCCGACTTTGACATTCCACGAGACAAGACACAGAATCAGGTAAAATCAGAACCCAACCTAATAACTAACACACAGCTGCACGCACCAATCCGCCATATCTTCTCCCTGATCCGCGTGTTTATTCCCAGTTTAATCCAGCCACATGGTGGCCACATACAGCGCTCCCACACCTCACCTCACCTCGCCTTGTGCGGAAGCAGAATCTGGCACCAGGTAAGCAGATCTCCGGGGAGATCCTTCCACAGTGCCCCCATTCATTACCATATCTCCCTACCTCCATATATGCTCCGGCCTTTGGACTTTTCATTTTTTTATACGCCGCGTATAACAACAGCTCACCTAAGACAACCCACAAGCATTGTATATGTACATTTACGAGATACGCACGTACGATCAAGATTGTGCTTCTGCTAGTATATTAGCTCGTCGACATCATCATCAGCGGAGCTATTTAACAATCAATCATCCAAATTGTATCGCGTGGCAGACAAAGCATGATCAGGGGCAGGCAGATGCGTGAACTGCATGCGGCGACCATGTGCAGATTAAGTAAGGAGAAGCGATACAGACGATGATGGTTAATTGTTGCAAAAGATTAGCTCTGATTATGGAACTGTCAACATGTTGCTCTGATCCGATGCCATTTCGACATTTAGCCAAGATGGGAAACTTCTCTGAACAACATTCATTCAGAAGATTTCCTTTCTTTTGGCCGGATGAATACTCTGTTTTGATTTTTTTTTTCTTGGCATCTTTGAAGAAGCAGAGCACACAAGGGGACGAACTAACATCCTAATCTAGTCATCATCATCTACTAGGACCCCAAAAAGTTAAGCTGTTGTTTGAGGCGGCAGCAAGCGGCGGATCTATGTCCATGGAAAGAACACCGAAGAAAAAAGAATGAAAAATCCTACTTAAGAATTAATCCTCCTCCGTAGATGATCCACGGGTGCGGCGAGAGACGGTTCATCACCGGATGCGGTTGCAGAGGCGGGAGACGTCGGAGGGGCGGACGGGCTTGAGGAGGAAGTCCTCGGCGCCCTCCTCGAGGCAGCGGGTGATGCGGTTGGGCACGTTCTCCGACGACATGATCACCACGGGGATCTCCCGGAGCTCCGACGACTCCTTGACCCGCTTCAGCAGCTCGTACCCGGTCATGCCGGGCATCCAGTAGTCGGTGATGATCATGTTCACGTCCGTGATGAGCCCCAGGCCCAGCAGCTCCAGCGCCCGAGTCGCAGAGTCCACAGTAGTCACTGCAACATAGAACAAGGCAGATTAGAACATGTACGACGAGGATGGATCGAGTAGCCGTCCAATTTCTTGAAGAATTGCCGGAGCGCGGCTTGATTGGATTGATTCGATTTCTCACCTCTGTATTTTGAGCTGCGGAGGATCTTGGCGATGACAGCGCGGTCGACGACGCTGTCGTCGACGGCGAGCACGTGCAGCTCCGCCTGGACCTGGACCTGGACGACGACCTCGTCGGCGTCGGTCATCACCGGCACCACCTTGCGGTCGCCGGCGGCGGTGGGCTTCGGCGAGGGCGCCACCTTGGCGGCCATGGCGGCCGGCAGGGTCATGGCCGGAGCCTGGGTGGGAGCAGCCGCGGCCATCAGTCGATCAAACTCTCTCGCCGAAGAAGCAGTAGTAATATGGAACGGCGAAGAGCTCTTCTTCTTGGCTTGAATAGATTGGTGCGTTTGGGTGTTGGTTGGGTTGGCCGCGACGCGCGGCGGTATATATACAGGGGCGGGGGGGAAGCGGAAAATAAATGCGGGGGAAATCCTGCGAGATCTCGAAAGGGATCCTAGGCTCGCGGATCGAGTAAAACCCAGCCCCCGGTGGGGCCCGGCCCGATCCGGGCGCGGATCCGCGGGCCCCGCGGCCCAGCCCGGGAGATCCCCGCCGGGATTTTCCTGCCGAGCCCCTCGCTTTCGCTGCGTCACCCCCTCCATCGCTCACGCACACCGTATGCTGTCTGCGTATCTTCTCTCTTCCCTTTTTCTTTTCTCTCCTTCCGTTGGGGTGTGGGCAAGTGGGGGAGATGAGATTTGCATGCATGGGGCACGCACAAACTGCATCACTTTTTTTTTAGTTTTTCTTCCTGCTATACTATATCCGGCTAGCAACTGAGGATTTGATTTGGTCTTTCCGGGCGGCAGCAGGTGATCCGTACCGGGTGGGCTCGGGGATTTGCTTCAAAATTGTGGATCTTTTTGGGTGAGCGGCGGCACGATACGTCTTGATTTCAGAGATTCACCCGTGATTCGTGAGATCATCGGCTTCGTTTGGTTTCCTTCCGTGCGTGGAAGGGTCACTTGCCCCTTCGATACGAGGAGCCCCTCCCTCCTCCTCCTGCATCACAGCTGTTGCCGATCCATCTCACACGCGATCTCTCCCTTCCTTCATTCCACTCCCAGCCCAGCCCACGTACGTAACGCACCACCAACGTCGTGCCGTGCGTGCGTGCGTGCATGGCAGGATCTCCGGATTTCATTCGCGATCGCTCGGGCGGGACGGGCCATTTACGCCGGCCGGCCGCCACCGACCGGTCGCTCGTCACGCCGTATCGCGTCGCGTGATCTCCCTTCCACCACTGGGCGGAACGGATTACGGAAGGGGACCAACAACGGCAGGCGAGCGACCCGGCCGTACGCCCGTCCACGCGTCCGCAGTCCCATGATACGTTGCAGATCTCCGGTGCGGGGATCGACGACGATATCGACCGGACGGACGTCGGTGGCGTGGGGAGCACTGGTACGGGCTCGTAGGCAGCGGCGGTGGATGGTAGAGGGGTTCAGAGCGAGTGAATGTCCATGGCAGAGCACGTACCGCCAGATTTGGATTCTGGATGCTGCTGTACTGGAAAAGGTGATCGCAGAATCGGTTGCGGCAGGCCGTGCGTCCGCCCAATGAATGAATGCTCGTGACCTAGTACGTACCGGATACAGGAACCTTTCTCGCTACGCAAACCGTGATTGCAGAGGCCAGCTAGCTGCATCCTGCGTTCGTGGCTGCAGATCTTTCTGTTTTCCGCAAGAGAAAACGTAGGCACGATTTTGGCGACGGTCTGATCAACCGGTGGACTGTTTTTCTGGTGCGTATTGGTTTTGTGATGAGATCGTATTCACTTCACCGTTTCAACGAAACCGACTTTTCTATCTTTGTCATAGGAGCAATAACCGAGAGCTTTGGCTGTTGCTTTTACAATATCTTTGGTAGTACTTTCTCCGTCTCACATTAACTGCCGCTCAAAGGATGTAGTATCTAATCTCTGTCTCATATTAATTATCGCTCAAACCATATGTAAGTTGAGTAAAATTTGGCAAGCGGTGGAGTACTTCTTTCATACATTGGGGGCGTTATTAAATGGTTTCAACAAAAACTACTTTTTACCCCATAGGAAAAACTAACACTACTTTTCTATTTTTGACATCGCGCAAAAGCCAAGAGCTTTGGTTATTTCTTTATTTTTTTTTGCGAGATTAATAGTAGTTTATTCCATCATGTTAGAGCTACAAATCTCCGGCAAGATTTCCTCAATACATGGGGGGACCTTTAATGTGCCACATAGTCATGGCTGGATTAGAGCGACTGTACCTTATCAGACAATCCGCAACAATAACTTTAGTACTAGTTGAATACCCATGTGTTGCCACGGGATGACATGTAAAATCTAGAACATAACTTATTGATTCAATGTGTCTCACTTGGACGGACATGTTGGAAACTATGATACAAAAATTGTAATGCATAGATCAAGAAATATATATTACAATATTTTTTTGGGGCAAAGTTGTGCGTGCAATTTTTGGTCATAACACGGGAAGACGTCACCATTTATACCATGCTTCCTCCTCCGCCCCCTCCTGCTCAGGGACGAAGCTAGAAAAAATGGGCACTAGTGTCAACCGCTGCCCACGCTAAGCCTCTTGCAGAAATTATAGTGGTGCAACAACATAGATAATGGCCGAGAGCGATATAAAGAGCAACAATATGCAATGAGTTGGTGATATTATTATTACATAAAAAAATTACATACCGAGTAGCGAATATTGGCTGAACGAAGTCATAAAGTAACACTTCTTTACATATTCCGGAAATAATAGGCAAAAAGATGACTTTCGAACGTTTCACTTGTAACTTTCTGGAAAGGATGAACAAAAGGACATATTATATTCACAAGAATAGTAAGAAACAAATAAGGCAGAAAATAAGTATCATTAAGGAAAAAAATAAAGTGATCCGAGACTCACATTTTATAACTTCCCTTCTCGATCTTCCATCTTCTTAAATAGATCAATCACATCATCATTCGTTATTGTAGAAAATATGTCTTTCACCACATAGCAAATCAGGCAATCACTCGTGAACTCATCACCCATTCTGTTCCGCAAAACACTCTTGACGATATTCATTGCTGAAAAGCATCTCTCCACTGACGCTGTGGCAACTGGCAAAATTAGCACCAACTTGAGAAGTTGATACACCAAAGGAAAATCAAGATGCTTTTTAGTTTCCACCAACACTTTGGCAAGATCAGCAATGCCATCCAAATTGGCAAATCTTTGGTCCGCTCGGACATTGTCTATGAAAATCCGAAGTTCATGACCAAGATTCATCAATTGTGTTGAATTGAAATCATCAGGATAAAACTCATCTTGCTTCTTAGGATTCTTTGTGTACTGCCATATTTTTTTCGATCAGCTGGATCATGAGGAAGTGCATCTAAGTTAATTTGTGCCGGAGGCGAAGGAGTAGTACCAATATTTGATGCAAGACCTTGTCTTGGTCTAACCAATGTTGGGGATATCGTTTATCGAGAACTTATCGGTCGACCCATGATAAGGAGTAAATCGGCCAGTTTATCGGCATATCGGCCGATTTATCGCCATATCGGCTGATTTATCGGCCGATTTATCTTATCGGTCTGACAGCGGTAAGCGATAAATCGGCCGATTTATCGGCATATCGGAAGATATCTTGAACAGTGGGTCTAACTGGCCTTGAAATCCCTGCCACATTACTATCTGGTGCTGGTCGTTTCCCTTTCAACAAAAAATTATCCATATCCTCCTGCTCCTTGGCAAATCAAAGAAAAGAAATACTTAGCCAATAGCCATCATGAAATCAAAGCACAAGTAGAATTGTAGACAGTCTAGAGACCGAGAGAGAGGGTGCATATTACCTGGGATGGGAAGAACCAACACTTGCAAATTAAAGATTTTGCACTGGCGGATGGTCGGCCGATATCAACATTCACCCGATGAAATGGCGTCGAGTTCGCCGTCGTTCGTCGCCGATTCACTACGGCGGCTGCGGAAATAGGGATCGAGATGAGGAGGGGAAGAGACGAGGGCGTCCGTCGCGTACAGGTACAACGTACAACAGATCGATTAATTGATACATAGAGACGTGCGTACGCATTGGGCCTGGCCTTGTGTCATTGTTTGCTGTCGCAGGCTCTTGATTTTTTTAGAACTTAATGGATCATATGGGCTAAGGCTTTAGGAATTAGCTGCTCTGCTGCTAGGATGGGGTCAATGGAATTTTTGGGCTGGGGTCAAACGCATTTTTGCTAATACTTATTAGCTGAAAGGCCAGAAGGCACTGGTGTCAATTGACACCAGTGGCTACATGGGAGCTCCGTCCCTGACTCCTGCTCTCTCATTCAACGTCATTTCATTACCGGAAATGCTGTGCAGACGATGGATCGATCGCACGACAGTTGGACGATGCCACATCCAGCCGTTCACTGGACTTCGATGACATGCATGGACGACCTGATGTGCAGCGTCGTGCACAAATCGTTCGCGCATCGTCGTCTGCGTAGCAGTGCTCTTTCATTACACGTCTGATACTCCATCATCATCCATGAGCTTGTTCTAGTTCTGACGATTACCTAAAGAAGTCCATGTTGCCTCATGTTCTGTATTATACCATCTAGTGTCCATCCCCATAGATGGATAATAACAACAAATGTGCGGCTGGCCTCAGCTTCACCTCAAATTCCACAGCACACACAGACCTAGGCTCTGCACTATGATAAGGTGCTCCAAACAGTGGACGATCTCGAGCTCCACATCACCTACAATTAAACCTCTTATATCATTGTATGTGTGAAACAGAAATGATAACTGAGAACCTATATAAGGAAGATCCTTCGAACAATATTGCAGGCCATGGTGAACTTGTACGTGTGATTAAGGTCCTTGAAAACACGATGTAGTTGGCCGCGCTTCTAACCTTCTTAAGGAAACTCAAGTAGTGCCTAGTTCATGATTCCAGTTCAGTATTCGAGTTCATACGATTCAATAGAAGCTGACTAAAAGAAAATGTCATCTTCAAACCATGTGAGCTACAAAATACGTTTTACCTACAAATTATGAAAATAGATTAACATCGATGTACAACCTTCTAAAAGCTTTGTGTAGTTTAATGATGAGCAAGAGTGCAAGACAAGTTCCATATCTTCATTGCATGACTATAAATGGGATACCCTCCCAGAATATAGCCTGGGAACCATCACTAACTAAGAAAATGCTAATCTGAAAATTCTTTGGCTTTCATCACCCCTGATAAAAAAGTGAATCAGCGGGGTTTTCAATGGATTTGAAAAGTGATTTTGGAACCCATGTGCATGTTACGAATGATTTTCCGCCATACTTTGTTCTCACTGAGTAGTTCGTATACCCATTTATTGAGAAGGGTGATGTTATTAATCTCAATTTTTGGGAATCCAACAACCGCCCTCCCCCCACTTTGACATTTTTCAAGCCGACATAACACATTTCACCAAGCTAGCCGATATTTCTTTGATCCATTATTGCATGCATGTACACTGGGCGTTCGGATCTGTTCCTTAAAAACGGAACGACAGGACATTAGTCCAGTCCTATACATTATAATTGCTTGTTAGTTCATTTTTAATTAAAAGGGCCCGTTTTCTAGTTTCGCACAGGGCCTCGGATTTTGCCGGCCCAGCCCTGGCCAGTAGAGGCTACACATGCTACGTACTACTGTCAGAGGCCGGTCGCTTCCATATCATATTTCTGGTGCGGAGATCGCCGGATCGGCTATGATTTCGACCGGACGTCGATGGCCTGGATACTGGCGGCAGGCAGCGGCGGTTGGTCGATCGTACCGTGCGTGATCGAGGGAATGCCCGTGGGCACACTGTCACTGGCAGCAGTACCACCGGATTCGGTTGGTGCGGTGCTCCCGAAAGGCGGATCGACCGGAGAATCGGGTGCGGCAGGCCGTGCACTCGCGTCGCGTCAGGACGTGAATGTTGCCAATGTACCAGTTGTACCAGCTGCAGAAAGCTCTCGCTGCCAAACTCAAATGATAATCACAGCTTGCTTAATTAATCTACGGCCTGCACTTAGCCGTCTCTGCACTATGCTACTGCTAATTTTCTACTAACTCTTCTGTAATCTGAGCTGTTTGTGCTATTCTGAGCTTAACAAGTTTATTAGTTTTCCAATGTGACTCGGTCGCTAGGATTTTTATTGTTCTCTCGAGAAAGGATGTCAACAGGGGAGGAAAGGATGTCAACAGAGATCGAAAACCGCTCCACGCCATGGACCGGCTAGAGCTAGCTAGAATGTCTCATTAAATATCTGCAAGGATTCCCCGTAGTACTACAGGCCATATCGTGGTGTCACACCCGATAGGAGCACAGATTCTTCTTCTTCTTCTTCTTTTCCCTGTTCCTTGAGAACATCTTCCACGGAATAAATACTTTCTTCTTCTTCTTTTCCCTGTTGCTGAGAATATATACTGTCCAAGTGCAATGTCTAAAGAAAATGTCCATGTGCATTCTAAAATGTCAGCACATACGTAGTTGCCTCACACTCACTTGCGTCGACAAGGTATCCCGGCGGATTCGATCTCTGCGTAGAAAATTCTCAGCTGCCTCGTTGAAAAGCTCAAGCCCAGCAACGGTGTGGACGTGCGTCCTGATGTGAACCTGCATTGACCATGTTCCTTTCTCCCCTCTTGTTCACTGCGCAGTCTGGCGGTCAGGTGTGCTGCGTTTAGTCAAAGGTTAAAGAAAAGCAATCGGTGAGCGAGCTCCATCGTTTTGTGTAAATCTTGCTCACATGGGAGGGACTGATGACAGAGAGGGACGGGAGCCTACTGTCATGTGCACGCAACATGCGAGAAAAGCACTTCCCGTGCATCGATCAACCGTCGATTCAGTTTGAGATTAGGATGCATGCAAACTTGCCGGTAGTATTTGTTATTCCTAGAGTAATATAATCATATATTCTGACAATCAATCAATCAACGTTATGGCTTCTCTCTCCTCATTTTCCTCTCACACCACATGCACACAGAGTGAGTTCTCTTTCCTACTCATTAGTACACATGCATTTGGTTTCAATCTTAAACTTGGAACAACTATATATGTTCAAATAAATTTCAGAAAAATATTCCATTTGTACATGTGTTTTTCTTTCAATTTTATCTTCAAAATAAGCCTAATATTGAATATGCTTTGACAAAGTTCAAATTTGAAATTTCAAATTTGAACTAAAACCATGACAAAAATTATAAAATGAAGGGAGTATAATTTTGTTATAAATAATATGAAACATTTAATTTTTAAATAAAACTCAACTAGATGAAACTAACTAGGAAATATCACGTTACAACATATTATGTGAGCAAAATCAATGTGTGTGATGTGAGGATGTTATATTTTAACTGTTTAATATTGTGATGGCACATATCCCAACGAAACAAGAAAATGGTGGATGCATACCGTGCATGGTAGAAAAACCAGTCTCCGCAACATGCAACCTGCGACCGGAATGCTACTGTAGGAGGATCTGTGTGGTGTGGACATCGGCCATGATCTTCAGGGAATGCGTCTAGTGCAGTCGTCCAACCGACTTGTCGCCTGCAGAATCGTTTTGCGCTCACTCGCGCTCACGCTGTCAGCAAATGGATTCCTGTTGTGAACGTAGTCGGCGTCGGGACGCAACTGTCAGTTCAGGTTCAGAAGTGCGCCCATCTAGGGGAGCTTCTCCCTGCGTGTGAACGTAATAGCATGTCCGACTATCGTCAAAGGCTCAAGATCTTTGGCCAGTAGTAGTGCAGCTGCAACTTGCCTCGAAGAGCAAATCGAGCGATGCGCTTGCTCCAAAGGCAATGTGAAAAAGCCAGCCTCTCACGCTGCATTGCCGGTTTTGGAAGCCGAGAACCATATCTCTATCTGCTTTTCCTCGACCTACTTAGTAGAGGGTGCTTGGATTCAAGGGACTATTTTTAGTCTGACTAAAAATAGTCTTTTTTAGAGGCTAAAGTTCCAAGCACCCCTGACTAAAGAGAGGCTAGGACTAGTCTTGAGGCTAAAAACTTTTAGTCATAGGAAACCTACTAAAATATGTATTAGCCCTGTCTCTCCTCATTTAATTCTTTTATTTTAACACATGTAAGTTCTGGATTGGATGGTTTGGAGGATAATAAATGCATGGAACTAAAACATGGATAAGGCTAGCAAGTTTGCCTTATTTTAGTCTCTTTAGTATTTGGATTCAAGCATGGATAAGGCTAGCAAGTTTTAGTCCCACTATTTTTAGTCATGGGACTAAAACATATTCAAGCATCCTCTTACTCCTCCTACAGGGAAAGGCTTATATAATGTAGTACTCGATCTATAAGCAAGTTGGAGCATCAGAATAATCGTTGGGGAAAGAGCACGCGGTCGTACGCGAATACACTGAGGCTTCTTTTGGTTCATAGGATAGGATTATCATAGGAATAGGAATCTTGTAGGAAATGAGATGACATGTATCTCAAATCCTATGAGTAGGAATAAAAAACAAGATGTCATTTGATTGACACCAAAGGAATTTTTTCATTGGGTCTAGACTCATTTTTATTTTTCTATGAAATGTGGAGGATAGGAACCAATCCTATGTGGGAATAGGAATCCATTCATATAAACCAAATGGCTCTAAAGAAAAAAATCCTATAAAAATCCTATCATTTAGAATTCCTATGAAATTCCTCTAAACCAAAATCAAAGAGGCCTGAGTTGCCGGTTTTGGAGGTCGAGAACCAGCTTCTGCTTTCCCATGTGCTAGTACTACAGGCCGCTGGTGTGTGAATAATCCTTGAGGGACGAGCACGCACAACTTTGAACGGATCACGGACGGACGAGAGGTATGATATTCTATCGCCTGCAACATGCATCTCACGATTTCGTTCCCGAATCAACGTACTAGTAAAGCACACAGTAAACAAAAGCGCTTTGGCGACTGACGGGGAATCGTATTGTATTCTTTGCTACGGTAGGAGCCTCGTTTGGCTGGAGGATGTCCCGAATATATCCCGGGTTTGGCAGGAGCAATGCGAGGACATGACTGCTGCCCACCTGACCTGGAGGAGATACGCTGCCTGCCAAGGAAAGCCAGCAATATTCTTTCCCAAAGTATTTCCCGGAGCTGGATCAGATCAGAACAGCCTACCGCCAAGACATCGGGAGCTCTGATTTTTGTGGCGCGTAGCATAGTGCATAGTGCATACGTACTACTCCCTTAGATTTGTAGTAGCAGGCTGCTTGCATGCCTACCTTGGTTGATCACGTAGCGCGGGCGCAGCGTAGCACGTAGCCATGTAGCAACGGGGCGGCGGGTCACGGCGCGTGTCGGCCCCGCCGACGCCAGCCATGCAGCCGCCGACCGTAATCACCGATCTCCCGAATCCTTGGTTTTCGGTCACCACCGGCCGTTCTTTCGTCTTGTCGGCATCAAGCTTCCTCGGGCAAAAGAACAAAAAATCACGTGCGTAGCGTACGACACGCCCTACTAGCTACACATGCTACGTAGGAGTACTACCGTCACTGGCCGGCCGCTTCCAGATTTTCCAGCGCGGGAGATCGCCGCTGATGCCGACCGGACGTCGGCAGCGGCGGTGGATCGTACCGTGCGTGCTCGAGTGAATGCCCACGGGTACAGTGGCAGTGGTACCACCGGATTTGGTTGTTGCGGTCCTGGGCAAAATTGATAAATTTGACCTATGGACAAAATCAAATCACAGAATGAATTGTTCGTGAAACTATTTTACGTGGCTGACATTTTTGTGTGACGCCCGACACGAAGGCGTCACACTACACTGTGCAACGCCTCACAGATAGGCGCTACACGCCTGGCCAACATCGCACCCATGTAATCCGAAAATTACTAAGTCAGTGTGCAGCGCCTGAGAGCTAGGCGCCACACTATACAGTGTAGCGCCTAGCTTCTAGGCGTTGCACTAGTGGTTGCTTCATTTTGTAGTGTAACCACTAGTGCAGCGCCTGAGAGCTAGGCGCTACACTATACAGTGCAACGCCTAGCTCGTAGGCTCTGCACAATGACTTAGCAATTTTTAGGCAGTTTGGGGTGCAACGTTGGCCAGGCGTGTAGCGCCTATCTGTGAGGCGTTGCACAATGTAACGTGACGCCCTCGTGTTGGGCGTCATACAAAAAGGTCACCCGCGTGAAATAGTTTTACGAGCAGTTCATTTTATGATTTGATTTCGTTTACAGGTTAAATTTATCAAATTTGCCCGGTCCTGGCAAAAGGTCGACTGGCGAATCGGTCGCGCCACCACATGAATGCCTGGACATGCACCGATGTACTACGTGCGTACCAGTTGCACAAAGCTTTGCCTGCTAAATTGAGACGACAATCTCAGACTGCTTAATTAATTCACTCACGACCTCCACCCAGCCGTGTCTGCTAGTGCTAATATTTCTGCTATTGGTCTGAGCTGTTCATATGCTGTACTAGTATTCTAAACGTAATCACGTCATTAGTTTTCGAATGGGACTGGGTTACTAGGCCTCATTTTTATTATCTCCAAGAAAGGATGTCAACAGCGAAGCAGGGAAAGGGTGAGATGAATATCCGCTCCACGCCATTGACCAGCCACAAGATCTTCTTAAATACCTGCAGAGAATCTGCACAGTGCAATCCATATCGTGCTCCTCTTCTTTTTCTTAGTTTCCCAGTTGTTGCAGAGAGAGAATACTTACATTTGAGCAATGGGCAGGGCACGCACGTACGTAGTTGGCTCACAGTGGCTTGCGTCAACCACGTATCCGGGCGGATTCGATCTCATCCTTGATACCACTACTGGAGTAGTACTTGTCACCGGTCCCGTCGAAAAGATCAAGTCCAACAACCGTGTGGGCGTGCGTCCACAACTCTGATGTAAACCTGCATTGACCCTTCTCTTCTTCTTCTTCTTCTTCTTCTTCACGGCGCGGTCAGTCGGCCACAGTCAAAGGTTAAAGAAAACGAATCAGGGAGGTCCGTTGTTTTGTGCAAATCTTGCTCACATCGCCTCCAGAAACAAAGAAATTTGAACGCTTGCCGGGTTAGTTTTCCACACTGCGCAGGGCAGGCTATCGCCTGTGCCGATCGACATCGCTGTACCCAACCAAGCCGTGCCAAGCAACTAGCATTTCCACGCCTTGTCAGTCTGACTACCGTCAAGACGCCAGATCCTTGCCTGGTACGTACCGTAAATCAGCCGCAAGTTGGCTCGAGGATTCAGGCCAACTTCACTGCGCGACCCCAAACGGACACCCGTTTTATCGAGATTCTGTCCGTTTGGGTAGGGTAATGGGATCGTTTTTGGACGTGTCCTGGGATGTAGTGACCGTGCGTCCAGCACGCGGCCAAAAATGCCCATATTTTCATCAAAACTAGTTTTTACAACCCAAATGTTTGTCTGAAAATTAAAATAATTTTACAACCAAATCGAAATTGTCTAAACTGAACATAAAATGGACCAATACATCTATTGGTTGCCAATGTGATCCCGCACGTACTCTGCCAAGTCATTTTGAAGATTCAAATGAGTGTGCCAATCACGCATCTCACGGTGGAATTGGGCAAACTGTTCAAATGTGGCCGGGTCTTGGTGCAGGGGCTCAATATTTTCACCTTGATAATCAAATCCTTGGTCGAAGATACTCTCATCACGCTCGTCCTCGACGATCATGTTGTGCATGATCACACAAGCAGTCATCACCTCCCAAAGCTTCCTTTTCATCCCATGACAGTGCAGGGTTTCGAACGATACCCCACCGGAATTGAAACACACGAAAAGCACGTTCCACATCCTTTCTAACACTCTCTTACATTTGGACAAATCTCTTTCTCTTCTCACCTTGGGGTTTCGAGATTGTCTTCACAAAAGTTGACCACTGAGGATATATACCATCTGCTAGATAGTATCCCTTGTTGTACTGGTGGCCGTTGATCTCAAAGTTGACAGGTGGGGAGTGGCCTTCTGTAAGCCTCGCGAAGACTGGAGAACGCTGCAACACGTTGATATCATTGTGAGAATCTGCCATGCCAAAGAAAGAATGCCATATTCAAAGATCCTGTGATGCCACCGCTTCTAATATGACAGTGCACGCCTTGACATACCCTTTGTACTGGCCCTGCCAAGCAAATGGACAGTTCTTTCACTCCCAGTGCATACAATCTATGCTCCTAAGTATGTCTGGAAAGCCTCTAGCTACGTTGGTCGCCAACAATCTCTTTGTGTCAGCGGCAGTTGGCTGCCTCAAGTACTCTTGACCAAACACCTCGATCACAGCCTGGTAAAACTTGTACATTGACATCAGACATGTGTCTCACTCATACGCACATACTCATCCACCAGAGCGCCTGGAATTCCATATGCAAGCATGCGGATGGTCGCGGTGCATTTCTGGTAAGAGGAGAATCGAAGCTTGCCAAGGGCATCCGTCTTGCACTCGAAGTATGGGTCGTGAGCAACCACTCCCTCTCGAATACGATTGAACACATGCCTTGCCATTTGAAAACGGCGACGGAATTTATCCAGCTTGAAGAACGGGGTGTTGGCAAAGTAATCGGCATAGAGCAGAGTGTAGCTTCTCTCCCTGTTGCGGTTCAGGTTGGGAGTACGGCCAAGGACTGACCCCCTGTACCGAGGAAGCTGCCGTTGAATATGGTCGTGAACGACCAGTGCAGCCACCACGAGATCTTCATCATCCGACGACGAATCATCCGATGAACAAAGGAAGTGATGGAAGAAAAACTCATCTCCACTGTCCATACCTTTGTGGGAAAAATGTCGAACACCTTGCGATCGTGGTGGCGAAGAGGCCGCGGTGATCACCTGGACGCAGCAGGGGTGGTTGCCGGCCGGCTACTGGCCGCTCTGGAGCTCTCGTCGGAAGCTGCCGAGGCCGCCGTGGTACGTCGCCGGCAGTCGTCTCCCATCTGCGACCGGCAAAGACGATGACGGCCAAACCTCCGATCGACGGCCAAAACTACAGCCAAAGCGCGGGCGTGGTGGCGGCCATGTTGAGACGTGGTTTAGTAGGGACGGCCGGGGGCTGCATGGTGAGGAGGCGGCCGGAGAATAGCGGCAGCGCCGGCGGCGGGGCGGGGCGGGAGAGAGGGTGGAAGCGTTGGGAGCGAAGGAACTGCTAGTCTCCTCGACAGGCGGGCCACGTGGGGGATAAGGACGTGCGTCCAGGCCGTCCGCGTGCGTCCGTTTCACCCCAAACCGAGCGCAAGTTTAGACCGGGATGGGTCGAAAACGGACGGAATCCGGACATTTGTCCGTTTGAAGCCTCGAGCTGGCCGCGCTATTCGTCCATTTTACTTCAAACGGACGTGCGCGGATAGGATGGGGTCGCGCGGTGGAGTTGGGCTCACTTTCTCCCAAAGGCAATGCGAACACCTTGCAGTTGGCTTTGGAAGTCGAGCACCATATCTGCTTTCCTCGAGCTACTCTTCCTGCAGGGAAAAGGGTACGACCTATCGGCAAGTTGCGCCTCAGAATAATCCTTCGTCGTGGAAAGAGCACGCATGCAATCAAACGTGAACGGATCAGGGACAGGGAGTATATTGTATAGTTCTAGAAAGCACACAAGGCGACTGGCGGGGGAATCATATCAGGCTGGTTATAGTGGGGAATAACTTAGACTAGTGTCATATGAATGACACTAGTCTAAGTTACTACCCTCGTAGTGCAAAGTATCTTAGTAACAGTGTCATAGTTTGTTTTATTTATTGCCTTATAGACTCATTTTATCTCGGGAAGCGCTATGTTACAGTAACATATTATGTTACTCCAAACATCTCTCTTCTCATTAAAAACTTGCCACATAAGCAAAATTATATTGCCACCTAAGTTACCCCACTATGACTAGCCTCGTACTATCCTCTGCTGGCCTAGTCACCTCGTTTGGAGAGAGGATCGGATCCTCGGTGGTACGGGGTAGGCGATGACTCATGAATGACCAGCTCCAACCCTCACCTGACCTGCAGTCTGCAGATACGCTGAGCTGGGAAAGGACGGAGCTGCCATGGAAAAGCGAGCAAGATTCTTTCTTTTTCCTTTGCTACGTACTAAAAAGCGGTGCGCGGCGCCCAGGAAGAGCATGAGGAGAATCAGATCATACGCGATCGAATCTTCATCTATTCGCAGCCCCCACCGTCACTGCTCAGGAATAGAAGAAGCACGTCGTTGCGCGTGCCCGCCCTCCTCGAGCTCGCCTTCACCGGAGGAATCTATATATGCTTCCGGGAAATGTCCATGTCCTGCAGGGTGCCGTACAGCGCGTTGTACCTCGCGGTTTCAAAATGATTCAAAATCTCCACGATCCGAACCCTCCACATGTGGCACTAGTGGAGTACCATTTCATTGAGAAACCACGTAGGACTGCTGGAGGCTGGAATCAGTAGCCTGTCGACAACGCTGCGCTAGTAGTAGGCTAGTAGCAGGCGGTTTCCATTCGGACAGGCCACGGGGAGCCGGCAGCATGTACTCTATCCTGCATATCAGAATCGCCAAATCACCTTCTGATCAATGAATTTGGTAGTCCCTACCAACATTCAAAAAAAGAATCGCCAAATCACAGCTATTCCGCGATGGTTTAGTGCGGCTAAACGGCATCCGTATCCGGATTAATCAAGGGATGATAGTGCTAATATGATACAGGCCGGCAGTGTCAACGGGAGCGAGGGAAAAAACTATGCAAGTAAACTACATTCTAGCAGCAGCAGTCACACGGCCGGCGCAACTGGATGAATTTTCTTTACAACTTAGGCGGTCGATCGGCCGGAGTATACGTAAACTCTGTTGTCAGCAATGTTCCTCTCGTGTAGTGCTTCTCCTGCGAGAGACTGCCTTGCTTGTTTAATGACCAAAGCCAACGTCAACGGCTGAAATAGTGAGTCCAAGCTGTAGTGTTCGGATTTTGACATATCTTCAAAGTTTGCATTGCATCGTCGGGCTTAAGCACATCGCAGCATATGTCCAAAGCTCAAAACACACTTCGAACTTTTTCTCTACTACTTTAATGCCAGCACGATTTTTTTCCTTCCAAAATAATTATTGTGATTTGCAATGCGTAATGTGCACAGACCTCAAAAGAGAGCCACCTCATCCTCGTTTTACCATACTTAAGTTTTCTACTGTAAGATATTGCTATCCATTTTACTTACGACTTCTATTTTGGTTCAACTATATGAAAGTACCTTCATGAAGTCCATCCGTCTTTGGAGATGTAGTGTAACTATTCTTACAAAATTTTACTCAAAACTGCAATGGAAAATACTTACAAGGGGAATGTGTTGGATATATTTCACATGAGTCCTATGTAATATATACCATGATATATTTTAATTTTCTCTATCTACAATTTGATCATCAACGCAATGCATTACAGGAAGCCAACATATGAGACGTGCGGGTTGATCGTGTTTATAAGTATCGTTGCATGGGTTTGAGGTTTGGAAAATGAGTGATGGGGGTGTGGAAGCCAACATATGAGACGTGCCAGGTCAGTGCCTGCGGACGCGTCCGGGCACGTCCTCGAACGTTGGAGGGGCTGTATTGCCAAGGCCGGTTGTAGATGCTGTAAGGCACCCGACCGTAGATGCTCTTATGACTGAGAGGATTGATAATTAAGCTAACCTCCACTAGATTACAACTTTGTTCATAGAAATCTTATAAATGTTCATTGTACTATGAAAAAAAATGGATAGCCCAGTAAAGAAAAATGTTGTGTCTGTTCAGATTGTTTTGAGAAAAAAAATCTGAATCATGAACATATGCCAACATCGGATCGACGGTTCTGGGTGTCGAATAAAATTTAACTAATCATGTATTGACAAGCAAACATGGTAGTTTTGTGATTACTTCATGATATTTAATTTCTTTATTTCTTCGCTTTCGTGTTACATGTAGTGTTTATAAAACAGGATTCGTGGATATGCTGCCTGAACTGGAATGCTTGATAAATGATACTAGAAACCAAGACTTGTCCTTAAAAGAAACAAGACTTTCAGGAAATAGTTGTCAAAAAGAAAAGGAGGACGAGATATCCTCGACGCGATTGACCGGCGCTAGTTTGCTCGCTACCATTGGATGCAGCTGGCTAGCACTGCTACACTGTTCGATTTGAGTGTTGTGCGCATATCGTCCAGGAAACATTGTGTGTACGGTAGTTTCGGTTTGCTAGCTAGGAGATCTATTGAAATATCTGTAGGAAATCACACATCGTACTGTGATCAACCTGCCAGTAGTTTTTCCGCCTTTTTTTCTCCTCTTTTTCGTTGCTGTCTTGCTGAGAATATTTATCTTTTAGTAGAAATGGTCACCGTGCTCTTCATCTGCTCAGCCTCAGCCGGCATCTCACATTCTCGACCGCCCGGGCGATTGCGTACGTATATATCTGATCTGATCTCCGCGTCGCCCAAACTTCTCACCCGTATCGTTGAAAATCAAGCCGAATCCCAACCACTATCTAGATGTAAACCTGCATTGACCTCGCCCCTTTTTCCCTTTCTCACACCACGGTCAGGTGTAGTGCCGACGTTGAGTCAAAGGTTAAAGAATGATAACGGAAGCCAGCTTAAAATAACAATTAGGCGGCATAATTTGGCGTCGTGAATCAGTGAAGTCCACTGTTTTGTATGTGCGCATCTCGCTCACATGGGGCGGGAGCCTGCTCTGCTCTGTGGGGCCATATGATCTGCGACGTAGGTGATTTTTTTCCCTTAAAATAATCGCAGCACGCAGCTCCCGATGACGCCCCAATCCCTTGGCCTGATGCATTTGGTCAGTAACCTACACGCCAGGGAAAGGGATTGTGTTTGCATTGGTGGCCCGGCTGGATCCTGCCTGCACACAGATCGTGACCAGAAGAATGTATACAGTAGTATGTAAAACATGGGACGGACGGACAGCAGGATATCTGCGTAGACACAGGACACCGGACATGATCTGGTATTCAGGTACTACTATATGATCTTTAGCGTGTGGATGAACGAGAGTAGTGCATTCCTCAAGCCCTTGTAATTTGTACGTACGTAAACGATGTATTACATTCTGCTTGCAATGGTCATGGGCGACAGCAGAGCAGCTGCTGCAGCCAAATCTATCGCTGCGGGCAAATAGAATTGCTATGGACAGCAAGGGCACGCAGATTCTCATTTGTTGTGTATGTGCGCGCATAGGTGTGTCATGCGTGTGCCCATTCGCATCGCTTTCTAGCTAGTTTCCACGCCATTTCCCGAATCAGATGCTGGGAGATCACCTATGCACAAGTGTGCCGTGTGTGTAACCATTCGCATCACTTTCTAGCTCATGGGCGCCAAATCTATCGCTGTGGGCAAATAGAATGTTGTGTGTGTGCATAGGTCACCTATGCATTGCTTTCTACTTCCTCCGTTCTAAAATAGATGACTCAACTTTGTACTAATTTTAATACAAAGCTAGTGCAAAGTAGGGTCACCTATTTTGAAACGGAGGGAGTAGCTAGTTTCCATCTCATTTCCCAACTCGGATACTAAAGAGCCTTCCGAGCAATAATGGATTATAGAAGAATATTACTCCATATACTCCTCTGGACTCATATAGTAGCATTGCGATTCCTGATCTTTTTTATGAATATACGAACAGAAAAAATGTCATTGGCCCTGTACTAGCACGTGTAAAGCTGCAACTTGCTGTACTACGTCGCCTCCAAGGACAAGATGAACAATTCGCTCATCTCCGAAAGCACACTGCCTTGCCGATTTCGGAAGTCGAGAACCACGTTCTCCATTCCCCTAGCTTACCCTCTGCAAGTTGTCACACGTAGGGGGTGCTCGTGAGAATGGAATCCTCGAGGATCCAGGACGCAACACTCGAAATGATCACGGACAAGAAGTAGTGTACTGCATGCAGTAGCATCGCGGCAACATGCATGTCACGCGTTGGTTCGTGAATCATGCAGATGCCGACGCCAGCCACGCAGTTACAGGCATGGAGCCGCCGACCAGAACCTCCGAATCCTCCACCGTTGGCCTTGTCGGCATCATCAAGGTTCGACCGGCAAACCAACAAAAATTCACGTGCCTACTTCGGTGCACATGCTCCACTGATGCTTTCAGCAGCCGGCCGCCTCCAGATTTCCGGTGCCAACATCGACCGGAGAATAGGTTGCGGCAGGCCGTGCACTCGTGTCTCGTCACGACATGAAGGCCAACCGTGCACTAGTACCAGCTGCACAAACCTTTGTCTGCTAGTTAATTTACAACCTCCACTTAGCTGAACGTAAACAGATAATTACTTTCCGAGTGCGACTTGATCGCTAGTAGGATTTTTCTTCTCTTGGATGGAAACAGGACGTCAACAGAGAGAGGAGGAGCGATGAGATCGATGATATCCGCTCCACGCCATTGACCAGCTAGCTAGGATATCTCGTTAAATATCCACTGGCAATCTCCATACATATCGATATCGATCGTGGTGTCACACCCGGCAGAATACATGTTTCTTCTTTTCTTCTAGTCTAGAATATCTCATTAAAAATCTATACGGGGAATCTTCATAACTGTAGAAGTTTCTTTTTTCCTCGTTGCTTGAGAATATATTTTCATGAAAATGTACGGACCTTTTGTTTTCCTGTTGCATGGAATATATTTCAGACAGTAAGGGTCACGTACGTACGTCTTTGTCTTGGTCGTCTGCTAATTCCAAACGTCCATGTTACCTCAACCTCCTGCGTCAACCACTTATCCTGGCCGATCCGATCGATCTCGGTGAAGAAACCTCTCACCGGTCTCGTTGAAAGCTCAAGCCCAACAACCGTGTGGGTGTGCGTCTAGACCTGCATTGACCCTTTCCCTTTTCCCCTCTTGTGCACGCCGCGGCCAGGTATGCTACGTTTAGTCAAATGTTAACTTAAAGAAAACCAATCAGTGAGTGAGATCCATTGCTTTGTGCAAATCTTGCTCACATGGGACTCAGAGAGGGAAGGGAGCTGTCATGTGCTCGCAGCACGCAGCTTCCAACGACGCCCGCAAATCTCTCCCTTTGCCTGATCCACTTGGTCAGTACGTATGATATTACAGAACCGTGGACGCTAGTACTACACGCCAGGGAAAGGCAATCCCTTGCATTGGTAGCCTGCCTCTGGCTGCTTGCCTGCGACCGGAATGCTAATGTAGGAGGATCTGCGTGGCGTGGACATCGCCCATGATCTTCGGGGAATGCCGGCTACTGGGATCCGTTGTTGACAGCGGCGCGTGGACAAACATTGTTTGGTCGCCCGAACGCGACCTGTAAATCTATTTTGTTTCATCTTTTGTGCTTGCTCACATGCAGGTTATTTCTTGTGTGCACATTGTTTGGCCAAGCAGCTAGCATTTCCACTCCATGGCAGACTACCGTCTAGCAAGACTCGAGGTCCTTGCCTGGTAGAGTGCCGTGAAGAAAGTAAAGCATCTGCGAATTGGCTCGAGGATTTGCTTTCTCCCAAAGGCAATGCGAAAAAGCCAGCCTCGCACGCTGCAACCAGCGTTGCCGGGTTTTTTTTTTTCGAAACGGAGGCAAAAAATTTGCCTCATCGATTAATTAAGAGGAAGAGAATTGCCGGTTTTGGAAGTCGAGAAGCATATCTCTATCTGCTTTTCCTCGACCTACCTACTACTCCTGCGGGGAAACGGGATAGATACTCCTACTGGAGTAGGATCTGTACGCAAGTTGATCGTGGGAATAATCCTTCGTCGGGGGAAGAGCACGCCAGCAAACGTGCACGGATCAGGGACATGAAGCGTATAGAGTAGTATTGTATCGCGGCAACATGCATGGCACGCTTTCCTTAACGAATCAACTCAAGAAAAGCACAGAAAAGCGGTTTGGTGACTGACGGGGAATCGCATCGTATCCTCTGCACGAGCGATGACTGATGACCAGCACAAACTCACTATTTGAAACGGAGGTAAAAGATTTGCTTCATTAATTAATTAAACAGAAGAGAATTATCCAATTATATAGGCTGAGCTGGGAAAGCACCGAGCTGCCATGAAAAGTGAGCAAGATTCTTTCCTTCCCTTCCTTTCCCTTTACTGAAGCGGGGCGCGGCACCCGGTACGAGATTTGCAATATTTGTGCTAGAAGGAGAGAGGATCAGACGGAATTGAATCTCCGTAAGTTCATCACAGCCCCACCGTCACTGCTCAGGAATAGAAGAAGCACGTCGCGCGTACCGACGATCAGCGTGCGTGCGTGCCCTCGTGGAGGTGGAGGAATCTATATTTGTTTCCTGGTATACGTAGTAGTAGTCCTACACCTACGTATACAGTACAATACGGTCGTGCTACAGTCTACTGATACGCTGTATCGGGTGGTTTGGAGGATGCGTGCGCGCATCGGCGCATGTGGCACGGCGTACGCACGTAGCAGGGTCCTCTTCTTCCCCGCCGGCAAGAGCGCTGAACGTCAGGCCTGGTCACATAGCCAGCCGCGTACTACTCATCATGGACGTGTTTGGTTGCCATGCGTTACAGTACCCGCATTGTATACACTTCTTCACCCAACCTGACTATACAAATGCATCCTCAAACACATCATATGAATGTTGTTTGGTTGTCTGCATGTCCTCTTACCTGCATGGGCTGAACCACACTGCCTAGTGTTTGGTTGCCTGCATGTTAGTCCATAAACCCAAGGCATGATGTTTGGTTGTATGCAAGGCCTGATGTGTGGTAACCTCTTTGGCTAGTTGGTGAGGTTACCACCACACTTCGGTAGCACACATCATAAGCACAACAAAGTATAAACAGAGCATCAACTAGTATAATTCAGATATAAGCAGTACCACAGATATAACAGTTTAACGCATAAACCATAAACATGTTCAAAGCAGACTCGATAGTACGCTCGAAAGAGGTGGCCCGGCCCTACTCCTTGACGGCGAAGGCTTCGTCGTGCTTCCCGCACTTGTTGACGACCTCAATGCCATCGTCGTCAAAGATGATGACCTTGAGGGTGTCGGGACTGAGGAGCTTGAACGTCGCCATGTAGCCGATCTTGATCTGATGAACGGCTGCGTAGGTGGCCCAACTCTGATCTAGGGTCACCCTGCCGTTCATCAACTTGACCGTCACCTTTCAGAAGCAGCCGGTGTTGTTCTTGAGCTTGAACTCCGTCGGCACCGCGATGAAGTGCTTGGTGAAGTCTAGGGGCATGGGGACGCACTCAAGCTTCGGTGCAAGGATGATCTTGCAGAAGTGAGTTGGTCCATCCTCCTGATGGTAGTGGCCGTAGTTGCGGCGCTTGTTGCTGGGGGCTCCTCCATGCCCTCGTTGTTGCCACCCTCAGGCGTCTTTGGGTCTTCCTCGGCGGTGGGAGGCAGCTCAACCTCGTCAGGCATTGGGTGAAGGGGCTGCTTGCCCTTGCTGTCAACGGTCGGGAGCACCTCCGTGCCCATCTCATTGTTATCCTCGATCTGCACACAAGTCATGGAGTCAGGCATTGCACAGAGTTCATGGCTAATTCAAGAGCTTGTAGTTAAAACGACATGACTGTCACTCTTCTCCTCCTCTCCACCCCCCTATATTTACTCACCCTGCCCACCACTATTTACCCACCCCCTCTCTTCTCTCACTGTCAACCTTCCTCCTCCCCATCGCCATGAGCTCTAGCTCCAGCTCCAACGCCAACCCCTTCCCTTGGGGTATTGGCTGGAGGGCCTTCTTCCTCAGGTGGACGACTGGTGACCGGACCAAGTTCGAGAACACCATGGAGGTGTGCTCGAACTTCGGCTCCGTGCCGGACATGCAGAATGAATCTAATGCCGTGCTCATGAAGGCCACTAAAGAAGAGCCGAAGACGCCGATTCCTGACCCAGCGAAGGGCGCGATGGCAGTTGACATCATTCGCTGGGCCATGAATCAGTCCTCCTCCGACGACTCTAAACAGAGGAAGAAGTGGTGCAAATACAAGACATACTGGGCTCCTAATGACCGTCGTGCCGCAGTGTACTGGGAGACGGCTATCGCGCCGCCGGCGGTAATCGGCGGGGAGCCTAAGGAGGAGGAAGAAGAGGCGGTGCACATGCCAGCTAGGGCGCCGGAGCCAGTCCGTCCTACCTGGCAGATCGACCTCGACTCCGCCGAGGAAGACCCGCCGGCCCAGACGGAAGAAGAAGATGAAGGCCAGCGGGTCGACCAGCCGCTCCGCACGCCGGTGACGGCCGCCGCGGTCAGCCGGTGTCCGTTGTGTACCCTCTTTCCCCCTATTCCCCTATCCCGAAATTTACCTTATGCATTCCGACCTTGCATGTATGAACTCGTATGAACTACCCCTATGCTTATCTACCTCTATTCCCCGTTCCCCTCCGGGGTGGATCGAATCTAGCGTGCATGTCGAAGAGAGAGAAGTGCTTATTACTGCCATTGATGAAGTCCGATGGTCTTCTTCCTCTGCTCCGATCCGCCGCCGCCGGTGAGAGTTGGGAGAGTGGGAAGAGGGAAGGGTGAGGGGCGGTGAGGTTAATAACTGCCGGTGCTTGGGATGCAACGCGGCTTCTCGAGGGTGGCCGCGCGTGTGCAGCCGTGCCCGCGCACGTGCACCGCTCGGGCCTGGCCCTGAAGAAACTGCCGATTCGTGCGTTTCGAGTGAACCAGACCGTGAGGTGCTTTAAGAAACGTGTGATGCAGGTCTAATAATGTATGCGGGCTACCAAACAGGCCGCGCACACCCCGCGCGGGCCTGATTGGACTGCATGCGGGCAACCAAACACGCCCCATATGCGGGTTGCGCGGTCACCGGCGTGTCGGCACGGCATCCCGCCGACGCCACACACGATGCACGACCAGAACGACCACATCTCCAGAATCCTTGGTTTTCAATCGCCACCATTGGTTCGCCTTGTCGGCACCAAGGTTTTATTACGGGAAAAAAGAATTACTAGCACCACGTATGTACTGTACTGTCAAGTGTCACCAACTCT
Organism: Triticum aestivum; assembly: GCF_018294505.1. Taxonomy (NCBI): domain Eukaryota; kingdom Viridiplantae; phylum Streptophyta; class Magnoliopsida; order Poales; family Poaceae; genus Triticum; species Triticum aestivum. The sequence goes on along the minus strand of NC_057797.1, from coordinate 762,245,665 downwards.
GTCTGCCGTTCCACTTGCAAGGGAACGTCATGCGGGGTGCCGTACAGCGAGTCGTACCTCACCTCTTGATGCCGTGCCGTTGACGATCTTGTCCAGTCCAAGATCTCCGCGATCCGATCAAATATCATTTCATTTCTACCAAGCTGGAGCCTGGAATCCCCGCAAAAAAAAAAAGAGCAAAAAAAGCTGGAGGCTGGAATCGGTAGCCTGTCGACCACTCTGTACCAGGCAGTTTCCCATGGGACAGGGCACGAGCAGGCGGCAGCATGTGGCGGTATTCTATCCTCAAGATCAGATTCGCCACATCACAGCTACGTACTACACAGCATTGTTTAGTGCCACTAAACGGGATCCGTATCCGGATTAATCAAGAGATACTGACCGTGGGATTGATAGAGCCAGTCAGTGTCAACGGCAGGCTGCGGAAAATAAATTTATACAAGTAAACTACACTTAGCAGTAGTAGCACTCGCGCGACCGGTGCTGTGCACCTGGATCAACTCTGTCTTGAACTCGGGCGATCGATAGTTAGATCGTATAGCCTTTTAAAACTCTATATTGTCAGCTAGTATGTTCCTCTCGTGTAGTGCTCGTCACGCGAGAGGTCTCCTTGCTTGTTTAATCCAGGCCAACGGCGATCGTTCCAGTGTCAACTGCTGCTGTGATAGTCAGTCGAGAAGAATACTGGAATTGGACTGTATTAACCTTACTTAATTAATACAAGTCCAGTTTGCAAAAGAAGAGAGAAGAATACTGGGATGTCATGCGTGTGACGACTACTGTTCAGAGCACGACAGCTGCAGTGTTGCAAATTTAGCATATCTCCAGTCTCCGGAGATAAATTTCCCGGGGATTCGGTAGCATCTTTTATTAATGCCAGCATGGAGCTTTGTAGTGATGAGCGCATGGTGCTTAAAATAAAATACAATCTGAGAATGTCTTCTCTTGCACTACCATTGCAAGTTTACAATCCACATTGTTCCAGTTGATATTGACTCGGTGTTTTCTCATATTTGAATTGATTCAAACATGCCCTGGATTTGGTCATTCATGACTCATGACTCATGAGCTCAATGGACAACTAAGTGATACAAGCTAATCTAATCTAATCTAGTAGTACTTATCAGTCTTTCTTTTTAATGAATGTAGGTGCCATTTCGAAAAAAAGGTTACAGAAGAAAAACCAAAGCAAGCTTCAAAAGCAATGTGCGGCCATATGAGGTGAAAAAGAAAACCCCAAACTGAAACTCAAATGGGCATTGCGGTGCGACGAAGGAGTAACATGAATGGTGGGGGTGCACGCAACACGCAGCTTCAAATGACACCTCAAACTCTTTCCCTGATCCATTTGGCCAGTGAGGGAGTCCTGGATTAGGGGTGTTCGGATGACCGGATTATACCTTCAGCCGGACTCGTGGACTATGAAGATACAAGATTGAAGACTTCGTCCCGTGTCCGGAAGGGACTTTCCTTGGCGTGGAAGCCAAGCTTGGCGATACGGATATTCAGATCTCCTACCATTGTAACCGACTTTGTGTAACCCTAACCCTCTCCGGTGTCTATATAAACCGGAGGGTTTTAGTCCGTAGGACAACATAGACAACAACAATCATACCATAGGCTAGCTTCTAGGGTTTAGCCTCTCTGATCTCATGATAGATCTACTCTTGTACTACCCATATCATTAATATTAATCAAGCAGGACGTAGGATTTTACCTCCATCGAGAGGGCCCGAACCTGGGTAAAACTTCGTGTCCCTTGCCTGTTGTTACCATCCGGCCTAGACGCACAGTTCGGGACCCCCTACCCGAGATCCGCCGGTTTTGACACCGACATTGGTGCTTTCATTGAGAGTTCCTCTGTGTCGTCGCCGTCAGGCTCGATGGCTCCTACGATCATCGATAGCGATACAGTCCAGGGTGAGACCTTCCTCCTAGGACAGATCTTCATCTTCGGCGGCTTCGCACTACGGGCCAGTTCACTTGGCCATCTGGAGCAGATCGAAAGCTACGCCCCTGGCCGTCAGGTCAGATTTGGAAGTTTAAACTACACGGCTGACATCCGCGGGGCCTTGATCTTCGACGGATTCGAGCCACTGTCGAGCGCGCCGCACTGTCATGACGAGCATGATCTAGCTCTGCCGCCGAACAGTGCCCTGGAGGCCGCACCCGCATCGGCTCCGACCCTTAGTTCGGAGCCAATTGCGCCAATCGAGGATGGGCGGTTGGACGCCACCTCGGGGGCTGCGATCCCAACGGCGATTGAGCCGAACACCAGCCCCGTACTCTGCGAGACTTGTGACTCCAAGGAGCCGGACTCCCCTCCGGACTCCGAACCCTCCGCGGCCCTGCCGATCGAATCCGATTGAGCGCCGATCATGGAGTTCACTGTCGCGGACATCTTTCAGCACTCGCCTTTCGGCGATATCCTGAAGTCACTGATGTCTCTCTCTTTATCAGGAGAGCCCTGGCCGGACTACGGTTAGCAAGGTTGGGGTACGGACGATGAAGAAATTCAAAGCCCACCCACCACCCACTTTGTAGCCACTGTCGACGACTTAACCGACATGCTCGACTTCGACTCCGAATACATCGACGGTATGGACACCGATGGAGGAGATGATGAAGAACCAGCGCCTACTAGGCCCTGGAGAGCCACCTCGTCATATGACATATACATGATGGACACCCCAAAAGAAGGAGATGGCGATGGAACAGCGGAGGATGACCCCTCCAAGAAACAGCCTAAGCGCCGGCGTCAGCGGCGCCGCTCAAAATCCCGCCAAAACAAACACGGCGATTTCAACAAGGAAGATAATAATACTCCGGAAAGTGCCGAAGAGAACCCCCTCCAGCAAGATTTAGCACAGGAGGACGGAGAAGCCAACTCTCATGAGAGAGTGGCAGACAGGAAGGTCGAGGACGACAATTATATGCCTCCCTCCGAAGACGAGGCAAAGCCTCGACGACGACGAATTCGTTGTACCGGAGGATCCCGTCGAGCAAAAGCGTTTTCAACGCAGGCTTATGGCCACGGCAAGAAGCCTCAAGAAAAAACAGCAACAACTTAAAGCTGATCAAGATTTGCTAGTCGACAGATGGACTGAAGTCCTTACGGCCGAAGAGCATAAACTCAAACGCCCCTTCAAGAGCTACCGAAAGCGTAAGTTGCTGCCCTGATTAGAGGAGGAAGCACTTGATGCGGCCGACCGGCCACCTCGTGGCCGCGACAGAGAGGCCTCTCGGCCCTCCACTTAAGCCGCACCCCGTACCAAGGCATGGGAATATGCGCCTGACTTACGAGATATGTTGGAGGACAAGGCAAGGCAAACAAGATCGATCTACGGATCGCGTGGGCGCCCCACGGCTCGAGACGGTAACCTCACACCGGCCACAAATTCGGCAGGGCCGAACACAGTAGACAAAGCTCATTGGAGCTACGTCATCATATCGCCCAATACAGAGGCGCCGCACACCCACTATGCTTTACAGACAAAATAATGGATCATCAAATCCCCGAGGTTTCAAACCCATAAACATCGAATCATATGATGGCACAACAGATCCTGCGGTATGGATCGAGGATTATCTCCTTCATATCCACATGGCCCGCGGCGATGATTTCCATGCTATAAAATACCTCCCACTCAAGCTTAGAGGACCAGCTCGGCATTGGCTTAATAGCTTGCCAACAGGATCAATCAGTTGTTGGGAGGACCTGGAAGCCGCATTCCTCGACAATTTCCAGGGCACTTATGTGCGACCCCCAGACGCCGATGACCTAAGTCACGTAATTCTGCAGCCAGATGAATCGGCCAGGCAATTCTGGACACGATTCCTCACAAAGAAAAATCAAATAGTCGACTGTCCGGACGTAGAGGCCCTAGCAGCCTTCAAGCACAATATCCGTGACGAGTGGCTTGCCCGGCACCTAGGACAGGAAAAGCCGAAATCTATGGCAGCACTGACGACACTCATGACCCGCTTTTGCGCGGGAGAAGACAACTGGCTTGCTCGTAGCAACAATATGACCAAGAACCCCGGTAATTCGGATAGCAGGGACAGTAGTGGCAGGTCGCATCACAACAAGCAGAAGCGCCGCATTAACGGCGACAATGCTGAGGATACGACAGTTAATGCCGGATTCAGAGGCTCTAAATCCGGTCAGCGGAAAAAGCCATTCAAAAGGAATCCTAGGAGCCCGTCCATCTTGGACCGAATACTCGACCGCTTGTGCCAAATACATGGCACCCCCAAAAAGCCGGTCAATCACACCAACATGGATTGTTGGGTGTTCAAACAGGCAGGCAAGTTAAACGCCAAAAGTGAAGACAAGGGGCTTCATAGCGATGACGATGAGGAGCCCCGGCCGCCGAATAACAATGGACAGAAGGGTTTTCCCCCACAAGTGCGGACGATGAACATTATATACGCAACCCACGTCCCAAGAGGGAGCGGAAGCGCGCGTTAAGGGACGTATACGCGGTAGAGTCAGTCACCCCAAAGTTTAACCCATGGTCCTCCTACCCGATCACCTTTGATCGGAGAGACCATCCCACTAGCATCCGTCATGGCGGATTTGCCGCATTGGTTCTAGACCCAATTATTACCGGATTTCATCTCACTAGAGTCCTTATGGACGGCGGCAACAGCCTGAACCTGCTTTACCAGGATACAGTGCGGAAAATGGGCATAGATCCCTCGAGGATTAAGCCCACCAAAACAACCTTTAAAGGTGTAATACCAGGTGTAGAGGCCAACTGTACAGGCTCAGTCACACTTGAAGTGGTCTTCGAATATCCGGATAATTTCCGAAGCGAGGAGTTGATCTTCGACATAGTCCCATTCCGCAGTGGCTATCACGCACTGCTCGGACGAACCGCATTCGCCAAATTCAATGCGGAACCACACTACACATACCTTAAGCTGAAGATGCCAGGCCCTCGAGGAGTAATTACGGTCAATGGAAACACCGAACGCTCCCTCCGAACGGAGGAGCACACGGCGGCCCTTGCAGCGGAAGTACAAAGCAGCCTCTCCAGGCAGTTCTCTAGTCCGGCCATTAAACGTCCGGACAACGTCAAGCGCGCCCGGAGTAACCCACGACAAGACCGCCTGGCACGTTCCGAGCAGGCATAGCAATGCGGCCCCAACCCCAGCCCTCGCAACAATGCGACATCAGTGCTTCGCGTACATAACTATGCTCTGAAAATACCATGGGTACAGGGGGAGGGGCACCATCACGGCACGCCCGAAACATGGCTTAAACCGCACCAGGGGCTGCCGACTTTTTAATTTTCTCTTACTTTCAGGACTCCACTCTTCGGAAGGCATGTTCGGCAGTTCAATTGCCGCACAAACGATGCAAGAACCAGGGAGGCAGACAAGCCACGCCGCATTACGGAACTCCCAGGTGGTCTCTATCACGAGCAGTATACCTATTTCGCATACTATTCCGCAGCTTGCCTCTGGAGCAGACATATTAAATAGTCCAACTTTTTGTTTATCGCATTACCTGTATCGTTCTGCTTTGATCGCAGCCATTTTTAATAAATAATGCATAGCTTTTGTCTATTTTTGCATTACTTTTTTATAAATATATGTACCTTAATGACATGTTGCACCCGTATAATTTGGTACGGCCAAAATACGTCAGGGGCTTTAGTACCTCTTAATATGGTGTGAGAAGTCCGAACACTTTCACAAGTGCGGCACCCCGAACTTATAGCATTATATGCATCGGCTCCGAATCATGTCTTGGGTCAATAGTTGGGTTTGCCCGGCTCCTATGTTTTGGTGCCTTACGTTCCGCTATATCGGCTAAGGTAGCACTAGGAGAACCACTGCGATTATGCCCCAGTTGAGCTGGGCCGAGCACCTCAGTGGAGAAAGCTAAAACTGACTGTCATGATGAAGCGAGAGCTGGTCGCTGTTCGAGAGGTTTTTTCGAGTCCCTAAAGACTTATGCCGCTTAGGGCGAGGAGCCGGCTCTGTCTGGCCAAGGCGTGGATAGCGCCCCAAACCCGGTCTTCCAAATAGCAGGGGCTTCACCGAAATTTAAAATTATAGAATTCTATGGCTAAGTGAGAGTATTCACGCGTTATAGTCTGATTGCCTTGTTCGTTGGGCTGAGAGCCTCCCTCGAAGGACCCAACCATGGAAAAAAGAGCGCTCAGGTTTATCCCCAAATACCCCAGCACTAGCAGCACGGGGGCAGAAGCCGACGACTCGCTATCTCTCAGAATTGATAAACAGCCGCACAGAAGGTAATATTTTAAATTCAAACAGCATTGCTCAGCGCATATGAACAAGTTTTCAGCGCACAGGACAAAAACGAGCGAGTTTTACTCAAAAATTACATCCCTAGAAAATTCATCCGCCACAGGGCAGGCACCCTTCAGAACATCCTTATAGTAATTCTCGGACTTGCGATGCTCTTTCCCCGGCGGTGGCCCGTCCTTCACAAGCTTCTCAGCATCCAGCTTGCCCCAGTGCACCTTAGCACGGGCAAGGGCCCTACGGGCACCTTCAATGCAGACGGAGCACTTGATGACTTCGAGCCATGGACAGGCCTCCACCAGCCGCCGCATCAGCCCGAAATAGCTCCCAGGCAGAGCCTCTCCAGGCCACAGCCGAACTAAGAGGCCCTTCATGGCCTGTTCGGCCGCCTTGTGGAGCTCGACCAGTTGCTTCAGCTGGTCGCTCAGGGGCACGGGGTGTCCGGCCTCAGCATACTGAGACCAGAACACCTTCTCTGTCGAGCTGCCCTCCTCGGCTCGATAGAATGCGGCGGCATCGGACACACTCCGGGGAAGATCTGCGAACGCTCCTGGAGAGCTCCGGATTCGGGTAAGTAACAAGTAACTCACATTTATATGTTTGCTTTGCATAAAGAATGCCTTACCCGTCGCTATCTTCTTCACCTCATCCAACTCCTGGAGGGTCTTCTAGGATTCGGTCATGGCAGACTTGGCATTTTCAATAGCCGCCGCGAGCTCGGACGCTCGTGTCTTCGAGTCAAACTCCAAACTCTCATGTTTCTTCATGAGAACCTGGGGCTCTTGCCGGACCTTGCCAACCTCGGCCTCATACTTCCCCCGCTCGATACGCTCCGCGGCCGCACTCTTCTCGGCCTCGAGCAGCGCTTGCTTCAGGGTCGCCACCTCAGGTGTGGCCCTTACAATAGCCATGTTAATCCTGTTTTGCAATTGCACCTTTTTTATACATATTCAAACAAGGCATTTCTTACCTTCCTGCTCCTCGAGCTGCTTCTTGGCACGCCCGAGCTCTTGCTCGGACTTCTCGAGGCTCTGCTTCAGCGTGTCCACTTCGCAGTCAGTGTGGCGGATGCCAGGAGAGAAGCCTGCATAGGCATATTGACTCCTTTTGTTAGACTCCTGCGAATTCTTTGATCCTCTATTCGTCTTTTCTTCCCGAACGCCCAACAGAGCATCAGGGGCTACTGTCTATGCGGTAATATCATTTACACATTCTTTACTTACCTCAAAGCATGTTAACAGGCTAGTACAAGCTTCAGTCAGTCTTCTCTTGGCGGACTGAACCTTCTGGACCACCGCACTCATAATAGTGCAGTGCTCCTCATCGATGGAAGCGCCTTCGAGCACCTCCAATAGATTATCCGGCGCCCCCGGTTGGACGGGGGTCACCGGCACGGTGGGCTTGCTCCTCTTGGAAGGAGGTCGCTCGCCGGACTCTGGAACCTTTGAAGGTTCCGGAGCGGTGTCCGGCCTGGAGCCGGACTTGGAGCCCTGGGGGGTTTCATCCCCTTTACTCCTGGAGTCCGGGAGGTCGCCTTGTGGCGCCTCCAGGACCACCTCCTCCCTGCTTGAAACCTGTTGGGACAACACCTCAGCGTCGTCCGTAGGGCGGGGGAGGAAGCCGTCGGAAGCGAGTTCACATCCGACGAGTCCAGTGAGCCGCTCGACGACGCGTCGAGTCGGTCTTTGGGCGGGCTGCATAAACATACTCGACATAAGGGAAAGCTGTGCAATAAACGAATACTATGAATTACTCCGGTATCCGGATACTCACGATTTCGCCAGGGGCTTGGCCCTGGGCTGCCACTCCTCCCCTCCGTCGTTGGCGTCGGTGGAGTAGTCTGGAGGAAGGGTTTTCCCCTTCTTGGACCCTCCGGCCTCCCCAGAGAGGGCGGCCTTCCTTTTCTTCTCTCCTCCCGCTGGAGGGGGAGAGGTTTCTTCTTCTTCCTCCTCGTCTTCACGGGAGGAATGCGCTTCGGAACCGTCGGATGGTGAATCCGACACCTCCGGGCGCCGGGCACTTTTTCGAGTTCCCGTGGCCCTTCTTGCGGCCTTCTTCTCCGGCACCACATAGGATGCCGGAACCAGCAGCTTCGCCAAGCGAGCGTCCACTGGGCCTTAGGGCAAAGGAGCCGGGCAGTTGATCTGTCCGGACATCATCTGCCAATCCTGTCAAAGGTAAGGGAGCTTAGATCCCGCATGGAGTCAAACTATGAAAAACTAATATCCTGTAAAGGAAAAAACAGCTTACCGCGTGAGTGTGATGCCGCGTACTGAATCCGCGATCCTCGATAGCGGATGCGGGGGCCTCGGCACCCTTGAAAAGCACCCTCCAGGCATCTTCGTACGTCGTGTCGAAGAGCCTGCTCAGAGTTTGGTGCCGCGCCGGATCGAACTCCCACAGGTTGAAAGCCCGTTGTTGACACGTGAGGATCAGGCGGATGAGCATAACCTGGACTACGTTGACAAGTTTGAGCTTCTTGTCCACCAGGGTTTGGATGCATGTTTGGAGTCCGGTCAGCTCTCCTTTTTACCCCATGACAGGCCCGTCTCCTTCTAGGAGGTGAGCCGTGTAGGGGGTACGGATCAAAACTCGAGGGCTGCGACCCATGCGGGATCGCACGGCTCCGTGATATAAAACCACCAAGATTGTCACCACTTCAGGGTCTTCACAAAGGAGCCCTCGAGCCATAGGACGTTGGCCATCTTGCCCACCATGGCGCCTCCGCACTCCGCCTGGTTGCCGCGCACCACCTTCGGCTTGACGTTGAAAGTCTTGAGCCATAGGCCAAAATGGGGGCAGATGCGGAGGAAAGCCTCGCACAAGACGATAAACTCCGAGATGTTGAGGACAAAGTTCGGGGACAGATCGTGGAAATCCAGGCCATAGTAGAATATGAGCCCCCGGACAAATGGGTGAAGAGGGAAGCCTACCACCCTCTCATGGGGCCTAGGGGTGGGGATGAGCTGCCCCTTTTTGGGAAGCCGGTACGCAATGTCGTTAGACAAGTATCCGGCCTTCCTCAGCTTCTTGATGTGCCCCTTCGTGACGGAGGAGACCATCCACTTGCCTCCCGCTCCGGACATGGCTGGAGAGGGTTGAGGTGGGAGTGCGGACTTGGGCGTTGGAGCTCGAGTGCGCGAGAATGGATAGGCAAAGGAGGAAGAAGACGTAGGTGAAAATGTGGATCCTTATCCCCTTATATGGGTGGACGCAACTACGTGTCCCCACCAGCCTGGTAAAACTCGCTTATCTCCAAGCGCCGTAATCAATGACGCGGTTGGGTTATCCACGCCCGTATTGATGAGAATCCCGTAATAAAGGGACACAGTCTCTGCTTTGACAAGACGTGCCAAGAAAACCGCCTCGCATAACGCGCTGAGGTGGGATAATTAAACGACTCGGATAAAGGCTTGGCCGTGGTGTGTCACGCTATGGCATACGTCAGCAGATTAGATTTGTGTAAATAATATTCTCTTTATGGCTATATGTGGAAACTTATTTTACAGAGCCGGACACTATCTTTATGTTCAAAATCTTCTATGAAGTACTTGGAGGAGGAACCCGCCTTGCAATGCCGAAAACAATCTGCGCGCCGGATCGTCGTCATTGAAGTCTGGTTCAGGGGCTACTGAGAGAGTCCTGGATTAAGGGGTGTCCGGATGGCTGGACTATACCTTCAGCCGGACTCCTGGACTATGAAGATACAAGACTGAAGACTTCGTTCCGTGGCCGGAAGGGACTTTTCTTGATGTGGAAGGCAAGCTTGACGATACGGATATTCAGATCTCCTACCATTGTAACCGGCTTTGTGTAACCCTAACCCTCTCCGGTGTCTATATAAACCGGAGGATTTTAGTCCGTAGGATAACATAGACAACAACAATCATACCATAGACTAGCTTCTAGGGTTTAGCCTCTCTGATCTCGTGGTAGATCTACTCTTGTACTACTCATATCATCAATATTAATCAAGCAGGACGTAGGGTTTTACCTCCGTCGAGAAGGCCCGAACCTGGGTAAAACTTCGTGTCCCTTGCCTGCTGTTATTATCCGGCCTAGACGCGCAGTTCGGGATCCCCTATCCGAGATCCGCCGGTTTTGACACCAACAGCTAGTATGGATTTCCTTTGCATTGGTAGCCAGGGCTGGTCCTGCCTCTGCTTGCCCGCGACCAGAACCATAGTACTCCGGACACCATCTGTGTGGACACCGGACACGATCTTCAGGAATGCAGGTCGTGGATTCGTTTATGACAGCGGCACGTCGGGAATTGGCGTGCGGTGCATTCCTCCAGCCTTGTCGACCTGCGAAACTATTTTGCTTTCTTTTGCCGTTGCTGGGGCTCACGGAAGCAGCCGGTATAGTGCCGCCGGCGAATGGATTTGTGATGTGAACGTAGTGTCCGAGCGAGCATGCAGATTCTTGTGTGAACGACCATATGCGCGCGTGTGCGCACCCAAGCAGCTTCCATTTGGCAAGGTGGATTTCCCTGCCATGCCCTGACTGTCGTCAAGGTCCTGTATTGCCGCGTGCTGTACTTTTCCTTCAAGAGCAAGACGTGCGAACAATCTGCTTTCTCACAAGGCAGAAGGCACACAAAAGGCATTGACAGAGTAACTCGAAAGCCTCTCATGCACACTGCATTGCCGATTTGGGAAGTCGAGAACCATATCTGCTTTTCTTTCCTTTTTTCATTGTGCTACTCTGCAGGGGAAAGGATATTTCGATATGATCCCTGCAAGTTGCAGCATCCGAATAATTAATCGTCTGGGAAAGAGCACGCAATCCAACTTGAAGGGATCAGGGACAGGAAGCATATTGTATCGCGGCAACATGCTTGGCACCGTTTCCTATCCGAATCAACAGAAAAGCGTACACAAAGAAAGAGGTTTGGTGACTGACGGGGAATCGTATCGTATCCTCTGCTGCTGGCCTAGGAGCCTCGTTTGGCGGGAGAATCTCCCCTGGCACGAGCGATGGCTGATGACCAGCTCGATCGAGCCCACCTGACTTGCAATCCGCAGATACGCCGAGCAGGTGGAAGGGCCGCCGGGATGCCATGCCAAGTTGTCATCGAAAGCCACAGAGATTCCTTCCTCCCTTTCCTAAAGCGTGCCGCGGCGCCGGGTTCGAGACCGGCGATATTTGCATTGCCAGTTGAGGAGAATCAGATCGATCAGACGCGCCGCTCCCGCCGACGGCAAGCGCGATGCATGCCTGGAGGCTGGAGCGCCGACCAGAATTATCCCCCGAATCGGCGGCATCTCCGCTGCCGGTCGCTACCGTTTGCCCTGCCGGCAACCTGCTAGCTTCACAACTCACATGCTGTACCGACGCCGCCATGCCTGCCTGCCCCGGTATTCTTATCTCACCGCCGTTCCACCTGCGAGGAAACGTCCTGTGCTGTGGGGCGCCGTACATCGGTACATCAACGCTAGATGCCGTGGACACGACGCGGCACTTTCCTAATCCAATCCACGATCCCATATCACCGCCTCATGATCTCCGCGATCCCACCTGGAAGCTGGAATCAGTGGCCTGTCGTCGACAACTCTACACCAATAGGCAGGCTCAAGCCTTCCAACAGGGCACGAGCAAGCGGCAGCATGTGGCGCTATTCCCTCGCCGAGAGCCGCGGATCATTAGTTAGGAACGGGGAGAAACGCCACATCACAGCTACACTGCCGCATTGTTTAGAGCGACTAAACGGGATCCGTATCCGGATTAATCAAGAGATAACAGTGCGAATATGATACAGGCCGGCAGTGTCAACGGCAGGGAGGGAGAAAATTTTATACAAGTAAACTGCACTTAGCAGCAGCACTCACGCGGCCGGTGCTGTACACCTGAATCAACTCTTTTAAACTCGGACTGTCGATCACTCAGATACTAGTATATATCGTTGTAAAACTCTCTTGTCAGCTATGTTCCTCTCGTGTACGTAGTGCTTGTCATGCGAGAGATGTGCTTGCTTACTTGCTTGTTTAATCAAAAGCCAACGGTGGTCGATCCATGTCAACTGCTGAAATGGTCAGTCCAGAAGAAAACTGGAGCGTGATGTTTATGGTGAATATTCAGAGAACGGCAGCTGCAGTGTTCGGCATTAGCATATCATTGAAGATATATTTTCTGGGGATTCAACACCATCTTTTGTGAAGCAACCATGCTTATGCTTTTTTTCCAACCACTCATTGCCCATTTCTATTAATATTTTCTTAAGGAAAATGCATCGACCATCCTCGCAGAAAGAACCAGGCAGCTTCACAGCTGGAAATCAAGAATGCGGCGTTCAGTTTTACGGCAAAGCATCCTTAGAAATCAAGGTAATCATTCGCATGATCGCCAGATCACAGCTGGACTTCATTGTTTAGGGTGTCTAAATAAACGGGGTCCGTATCCGAATTATTAAGCAGCAAATGATAGTGCTTGCGAAACAGGCAGGCAATGTCAACGAGAACAAACTAATTTCGATTAGCTGCACGTAGCCACGCAACACACCTGTGTTCTTTTATATCCAGGCGGTCAATGTGGTGATATCGCTTGAAAACTCAGCTGTCGTCCGTAGTGTTTGGCATGTGAGCGATAGATCTTGATGCTTGTTTAATGAAAGCCAACGGTGATGTCAAACTAGACTACTTAAAAATAGTCAGTAAAATACAAATGGGAAAATATGTATATGTGACTACCGAGAACACGGCATCCATTGTATCTCAATTCAGCATCTTCAAATGTTATTTTTGTAGCTATTTTGACAACACTAGTTTGTGCTTTTCTTGAACATCAGTACAGACACAAGTGCTTATATACACGCGCATACACTCACCCGTATGAACGCACACACACCCTACTTCTATGAGCACCTCCGAAAGACTGAGCCGGCATATCATCTTTAGATTTACGAAGTCACCGTAGGCGCCTCATCGTTGACGGAACGTCTCGTCCCACTGAAAGCGCATCGCCGGAAATGCTGTAATAAATCCAGAAACGATGCGAGCACCAGGACTAGGGATACCACTGTTCTTCTAACCATCCAACCGCAGGTTGGTTTGAATGAATGGTTAATGAACTTTTGAGATTTCCAAGTTAAACACCGAAATTTGTATTTCCAGTATGGGAGGTGCGTATGACACTTCAGCTTTACCCAAGTTGAGTAATATGTGTCATCTGTTGTCAAAAATAAAATAAAACGTGTTATCCAGCATATGTTTTTACTCCGTTAAAACTTTCACAATTATTCTAGCTTGGAAAAAAGGCACCTAGGTGGTAAATGAACTACAAACCTTGCTCGACAAATATCAAGAAATATGTATTGACATACACAACAGAGAAAATAAATCAAAAAACGTTGCGCACAACATTGAAAATAAATTAGTTGGTGAAATTAGAAAATTTACTTGGTGAAGTTAGAAAATTGTTACATAAGGCTCCAACTTATGTTCTCACCAGTTGGACTAGTCAAATTTTTTAAAGGACCATGGAAATACTGAAACCATGGTTGATACATACTCGCCTCTCATTACATGTCTAGTGTCAGACGGGACATTAGCGATCATAGCAAAATCGCCCGCGGGGACTATTTCTCGCTTTAGGCAAGCTCTATTTCCGCAACACTGAAGTGAACCCTCCTGTACTGTAGCTATTGGGCCGTCTGTTAGCGCACGTTTAGAAACCTAATTTAATCATTGGTTTCCTGGTTCACGGGTAACATTTATTTTTGCGCGTGCGGGACGGGGCTCAAGGGTAACGGTGCTATCCACTAAACCAGCTTCATCTTCCTGTAAACTACTAGGGCGCCATATAGTTAAGGCGAAAAGAGCCTGTTTTGCATTGGGATTTTTTTTGTTTCATCTTTCTTGTTTCGCCTGTTTTTCTCCGTTGATGTTCTGTGTTTTCACTGTTTTTTTTTCTTTTTTTGTTTCATTTAGCTTTCTCCTTCCTTTTCTTTTTCTTCCCCGGTTTTATTGTTTTTTTCCTTTTGTTTTTTCTTTGTTTTTTGAAATGTTTTCTATCATTCCTTCTAGTTTTATTTTCTTTTGTTTCTTTTGATTTTCATTCTATATTTTTCGTATATGTCAACAACATTTATCTAATACAGGTTCAACATTTTAGCAATACAAATTTAACAGTTTTTATTGCATATTCAATTTTTTCTATACACATTTCAAACATTTAAAAAATGCTTGATTAAAATTTTGCAAATACAAGATTAATAATTTTTTCAATACATGGTCAACATTTTTCTTGTGTACACTTTTAAACTTTTTCAAATGCTTGATTAACATTTTCCTAATGCATAGTCACCATTTTTTCTATGCATATTCTAATATTTTTCAAATGCTTGATTAATATTTCATAAATGCAATATTAACAGTTTTTTAGCAAACACATGGTCAATATTTTTTCTAAACACATTTCAAACTTTTCAAATGATTGATTAACATTTTTATGTACATGATCAATTTTTTCATCATTTTCTAATACATGTTAACATTTTTGTACACAAATTTACCATTTTTCAAATACTTGTTCAACATTTTTTCAAATGCATGATTAACATCTTTATATACATAAACAAATTTTTTTCATCATTTTTTAATACATGGTCAACATTTTTTCTCTACACATTTAATATTTCCCAAATGCTTCCTTAGAAAATTTCAGACACTTTGTCAACATTTTTGCAAATGCTTGATTAAAATTTTTTAAATACATGATCAAAAAAATTTCATACACATTTTATTTTTTCTGTACATTTTTCGTATACGTGATAAACATTTTCTGTATACACATTTAACAGTTTTCAAATGCTTGGTCAACATGTTACAAATGTTTTTAGCGTAGAGTAATTTTTGTAATACATTTATTCAGAACCTTTGAAAATATAAAGAATTTTTTTAAAAAAAGCAATAAATGAAAAGAAAAAAATTCATGGAAAAAACAAATCAGAAAAGAGGCTGTTGTTTCCCGTTGGCCTGGACAGCCCAACTGGCGGCTCTCTTCAGCTAGGGTTCCCTCTGTCTCGCTGAATGCGACGCATAGGATCGCCCAAAATCGGCTGCCCTTCGTGCAGTAGCTGCGAGCTCATGGGCCAGCTTGGTTTTGGATGATCTCAACCCACTGAATCAGTGCAAACATGTGTGTTTCTAATGGTATGCATATTCAGAAGTCGTTTCGCCCTACCAACAAAAGAGGAGCCTTGTTCATAAATGGGCAGACTACGCATGCCGGCCGCTCTGCTAATTTTCAATTTATTACTATACGCTATCGCATGCACGCCAGCTTATTGAGCGGTCTGACTGGGACGCTTTAGGCAAACATGTGTGTCTCTCTCTGTTCAGAATTCAGAAGTCCGCAAAATCAGTTGGAAAAAACCGGGTTCAAAAAAAGTTCATAATTTTTTCAAAATAGCAAAATATGATAGAAATGTTTGATAAATCACAAAATGTCTGTGAATTCAGAAAATATTCGTGTTTGTTAAAAATGATCAGAGAATCATACAATTTTCGTGGATTCAAATAATGTGGATGATTTGTAAAACGTGTTTGGGAAATATAAAAATGGACGTGAATTTGAAAGTAATGGTTAATGAATTCGATTTTTTTGAAAGTAATGGTTAGTTCCCAAACTTAAAAAAGTCATCGATTTAAGAAAATGTAAGTTTTTTGGAAAATGTTCATGAATTCAAAAAATGTGCACACATTTAATAAAATACTTCAATTTGAAAATCATCTTCCTGAATTTCTAAAATCACATCCATACTTTTTAAAATGTTCCTTATTCAGCAATATTTCTAGAAAATCTTATCAAAAAAGAAAAATCGAAGAAAAAATAAATCAAAATGGAAATTAAAATAGAAAAGGCAAATAAAAAGTAACATGAAAAAATAAAAGTAAAATGAATAAGGTAAATAAAAAGGAAAGCAAAAACAGAAAAGCCGAAAAAGATAAAAGAAAGGATAACCAGAAGAATAAACAAAAAAATAATTAGAGACGGTTGTACATGCTTCCAACAACCAGTGGCTTCAAACTAGATTGGCCGGCACATACACGGTTCGCGCTGTGGGTATGCCCTAGGTCACTGTACAGCGACCTATGCACCAAATAAGAATCGGGATGTCAGTTAAAGGCATTTGCGTCGCTTCTGGTTTGAATTATTTTTTCCAACGTTTTCCAGCTTTGTTTTTTCTCAATTTCCTATTTGATTTTTTTTCCTTTTCCTCATTTTTTCCATTTCGTTTTTCTTTTCATTTTCCATGAATTTGTTTTCAAATCCACGGACTTATTTCCAAATTCATGAATTTTTTAGCCCGTCATCTTTTTTCCAAAATCGTGATTTTTTAACAGTTTTAGCTCTTAACTCTTTTTAAAATTATGAACTTTTGTCGAAATCAAAGAAATTTTCAAATTCAAAAACTTTTTTTAAATCCTTGAACTTTTCTCAAATTCTTGAACTATTTTTTATGAACTTGTTTCATATTTTGCAACTATTTTTAAAAAAAAATATGAAATCTTTTCAGTTTAATGATTTTCTTCAACCCTCATGAAGTTTTTGAAAAGCCAACAACAAACTTTTCAACCAGTTATCCGGTCAATCAGGCAACTAGCTAGAAGCGAGGGAGCGAATGACTGCTTCACATCTTGTTCGAAGCGTCCTATTCGATCGATCGATGTTTTTTCTGATCGCCCTGCTAGGTGTTACCTTCGAGCGCCAAAAGGCTAAACCGACACCAAGAATGTTGTTTCGGAGCTCTCTTAGAATTCATTGGGGGGACACGGAGGACGAACATGTGCAGAAGCGAGATAAAGCAAATAATGAGACCGATACAGTGTTGCCACTTTCTAAATAGGTTGGCCCAGTAGGGAGTTTCATGTTTATTGACTCACTAGCTTATTTTCATTTTCATTTTAATAATTCAATATATATTCAAAAATTAAGTACTCCCTGCAATCTAAATTAATTGACGCCGTGTCAATTAATTTTGATCGAAGAGAGTACTAAATTTTGAAAAATATTCAACACACATTAGAAAAAATTAGGCAATGTAACAAAATGTTTACATAACTTTTAAAAAGTTAATAATAGTAAAAACCCCTCAAAGGATTGCTTTTCATAGTAATTGCGGTTCCGATCGAGATGAAGATACCCCGAACAAACCCCTCAAAGGATTGCTTTTCATAGTAACAAGTGGCAATAAATTTTAGCACGTAGTAATAATTTTTCCTTATCAATTTTCACTTACCAAGAGCGCTTCACTCTCCGACAATGACGCCAGAAAATAGCCTTGATGACCCACAAGTATATGGGATCAATTGTAGCATTTTCGATAAGTAAGAGTGTCCCAACGAGGAGCAGAAGGAAATGACAAGTGCTTTTCATCAAAGTAATGTCTGCAAGCGCTAAAATTGTAACTAACAGAGTAGTTTGATAACAAGATAATTTGTAACGAGCAAGTAACGATAGTAGTAACAAAAGTGCAGCAAGGTAGCCCAATCCTTTTGCGACAAAGGACAGGCAAAACCGTCTCTTATAATAAGCAAAGCATTCTTGAGGTACACGGAAATTTTATGTAGTCACTTTCATCATGTTGATTCGATTCATGTTCGCTACTTTGATAATTTGATATGTGGGTGTACCGGTGTTTAGGTGATGTTCTTACTTGAACAAACCTCCTACTTATGATTAACCCCCTCGCAAGCATCCGCAACTACGAGAAAAGTATTAAGAATAAATTCTAACCATAACATTAAAATTTTGGATCCAATCGGTCCCTTATGGAATAACGCATAAACTAGGGTTTAAGCTTCTGTCACTCTCGCAACTCATCATCTAATTACTACTCCACAATGCATTCTCTTAGGCCCAAATATGGTGAAGTGTCATGTGTTCATATGACACCACTAAGGGAATCACAACATACATACTATCAAAATATCGAACACATATCAAGTTCACATGATTAATTGCAACATGATTTCTCCCAACAACAGTAACTACCCACAAATAATAATCATGCTCAAGATTAGAAGGGTATTAAAGAGCATATTGGATCTAAACATATAATCTTTCATCAAATAAACCATATAGTAATCAACTACAAGATGTAATCAACACTATTAGTCACCCACAAGCACCGATCTATAGTTCCAGTACACAGATTAAACACAAGAGATGGGCTAGGGTTTGAGAGGAAATGGTGCTGTTGAAGATGTCGATGGAGATTGCCCTCCTCAAGACGGGAGTCAAGCCGGCAATCAGACCCATGGGTTCACACGCCCATGGGCACCCGACCCGAATGGGTAAGGTATGGGTTGTCGACTTCGCCCATGGGTCTTACCCATGGGTAACCCGATTAGTGGTGGGTAGAGTATGGGTATTGGTTCATGTCCGTGGGTTACCCGATGGGTCGCCCGATTAAGATTAACAATTAAATAAATTATTTATTCTCCATTATAGTTTATTTTTTGAATCTATAAATACACTAACATATAACGTGCTACATCTAGCACGGTCACATAGAAAACCCAGCGATCAGCCCATCAGTAGGCCTTTTGTCACTTATCTAAGTGATGTCATTCCCACATTTTTGTCGGCCATTTGTTCAGCTATTAGCCCGTGAAAAATTGGTAGGTGCAGACTGCCTTGTACTACAGTGCCCCAATACATTTGGCCCATAATGGCTGAAGAGTGAAGACGACACAACGTAACACATGCACTCGTATCTTTAGTACCACCTTGCTAGTTCGAGTGGATGTGAGGGAGAGCACTGCCTATAAATTAGAGGCCACTGAATCATCACTTAGTACTAGCTGTGTCCGGTCCCGTTGACCTACAGTACAAAATATAACACATACATCGCCTAAATGAAATAAATAGTGTTTGACCCAAGGGATGCCCGGTAGGGTCGGGTTACCCGATGGGTACGGGTGTGGGTCTATTTGCATGCCCATGGGTAGGGTCGTGGGTTTGGGAAGGACCCGATAATGTTATCGGGCATGTGTCTGGTAGAGGTTCACCCGACCAAACCCGACCCGATTGCCAGGCTGAGACGGGAGAGTTGTTGGTGATGATGAAGATGATGATTTCCCCCTCCGGGAGGAAAGTTCCCCTAGCAGAATCGCTCCGCCGGAGGGTAAAACTGCTCCTGGCCAAGTTCAGCCTCGAGACGGCGGCGCTCCGTCCCGAAAGTCCTGTTTTTTTAGGTCAAAATGACTTGTATACCAGAAGATGGACACCGGAGGTGGGTTGGGCTGAGCACAACCCACCAGGGCGCGCCTGGCTCCTGTGCTCACTAGGTGGCCCCCTCCGGTGGTTATTTTCTCCAGTATTTCTTATTTATTCCATAAAAAATCCTCGTAAAATTTCAGCCCATTTGGAATTATGCAGAATAGGTGGCCTGATGTAGCTTTTCTAGGTTCAGATTTCTAGCTGCCGGAATTCTTCCTCTTTGTGTGTATCTTGCAAATTATGAGAGAGAAGATATTATAATTACTCTAAAAAGTATTATTATGGATAAAAACATTATAAATAATAGTAGGTAAACATGATGCAAAATGGACATATCAGGGTTCAATATGGAGAAAAATTCCATTTATCGAATCATGGAAAATCACTCTGGAAGTTTCATTATCGGTGTATACTTATGAACTTGCTGGAAGAAGGTAAAGTGTGTTATGATTTGTCTTTAGATCTAGTTTTGCTTAGAGAATCTGAAAAGTAACAACCCAAGATATTGTCCTGGCTCTTTTTTACCAAAACTCTGGAGAGGCAAGTCCCTGAGTTTTAAGCATCGGTGAGAAATAGTGCTTATGGAAATTATGACCTTGAGTATCGTACTATCACTATAAAATTGGTGGTGGTTACTACATTTTCATAACTTCACACTGTAGATCTCACTATTTCTTTGTATGAAGTAACCAGACTAACTTTTCTCATTGATACTTGATGTGCATACATATGCCACTGGAAATTTGAACGTGTCATGAACATCAGGAGATTGAGACGTTCTTTTTCAATAATATGCATACAAGATAAACGAATGCTAAAGAGGAAATCTAGCAAACTCTTTTTCCTGGAATAAAATATATGTACTAATTAGGCCAAGAACCAAATTACCAGAAGTGGTGGTCATTTGCCCCTATACTACATATTAGATTTGAACACTATGTGTGACCTTGCTAGTATCATATATCTAACCTGGACAAGAGGACACACACACACACATGACCACAATAGCAGAGCAGAAGGCAGCAACCAAAAATGGAAGGAAACAAGCTCTCCCCAACGGTACCCAAATCACACAAGTGCACGGCATGGAGCGAAACACTACTACTAAATCAACCACCTGTCATCTATGTTGAGGAAACACGAAGCCACGCAGTACGGGACACACATATATTCTCACAAATCCCTCGATTCGACTGCTTACACAACACGCAAGCATGGAATCAGCGAACCCTAGAACCAGCACAACGACAAACCCTGCAACCCCATGCAAAAAAAGAAGAACCCTACAACCCACCACCACCACCGTGTGAGCTGCCGCCTCCAATCCCACTGGTCGTCATCACTGAGAAAGAGGTGGAGGGGGCTGATGTGGTGAGAAAGCTGGGAAGGCGGAGGGGTTGCAGCGACGGCTCGGGGCAGGGAGAAGAGGGGGATGTGGTGAGATGAGAGAGCTGGGGATGAGGAGGAGGACCGGCGGTGGTGACTCAGGTCAAGGGAAGAAGATTAGGTGCAAGAAGAGAGTTCTTTTTTGTCCATGGCTCACATGCTTTTGTTTTAAGGGTTTCCATGGCTCACACGTGCCCACCTCATTTCAGTGCCTCATCGTCGGGGCCCATCCAGCGGGAAGACCCGGTCGAAATCGATCGAACGCACGAGGCCAATCGATCGCGTGGATCGATCCTGGGCGATTTTGCCCCAGAGAGCTTAGTGATATAGTAGACGCCCCATCCATTCCTCCACCCATGCTTTTCATTTTTACTTGTATAATTGAATCTATTACATCTTTTGAATCAAAAGTTCAATTTATATTTCGTTTGCATATTCGTGTCCCTTGTGTCGAGAGCTTTGAAACATGCCCACTTTTGAAAACGTTTTGACCAATTCTGAAAACTTAAGTGAGTTTCAACTACTAAAACTTGATAGAATGAATCATAAATTTTGCAAGTTTCAATGACTAAAACAATAAAACTGATACCCTAAGCCCTTAGCCCTAGATCCTATGCCCTAAGGCTGCAGGGCCATCTCCACGAATTCGGGGGCCCGGGGCGAAATACGAAATGCAACCCAATTTTTTTAAAATCATATATGACTTAAGAACTATTCCAGAAAACCTTATGCCTACGCAAAAAAATACATCATGCGAAAGCATACAAAATTTTGATCGATTACACAATGTAAGTAGAAATGAAACTCGATGCCAAACAATCGAACAAAATAGATAACATATGACAAATACTAATGTGGGGATACAAAAAAGTGCCAGATTAATAGGTTGATCTGTCCGTACCTCCTATAGTATGTGTAGACACTCCTGTTGTGGCATCGATAATAGAATAGTATCTTCATCTTGTCTTTCTACAACAGGAAATTAAATTGAAATAAATGGGGCAATTTGAGTTCAATGGATAAATGATTCTTTTTCAATTCAATGTTCAAATTGATCAATTTACAAAACAACACATACAACATCAATTTACAAATTAGCTACTGATATGCGTCTATCTATGTCCAAGAAATTACCCAGCAGTGTCGGCGTTTATCGGCTTCCAAGGCGCATCCAGTCCTGGGCATTGGGGACTAGAGGAGGCATGGGAAGGCGCCCGACAGCAGTAGTATGGCAGCTGGGCCTCTTGGGCATAGCCTAGGGAGCCCTTGAGGGGACGGTGTGCTGGGGCTAGCGCGGAGCATCTAGCATGCCGGGCTGGACTGGAGGAGAGCAGCGGCCGATTGCAGGAGGGAACGGGATGGAAGATGGCTAGAAGCGGCGCGAGCGTGCGTTGCGCACGATGGGGGTTGGGGGTGGAGGCGGGCGAACCAGTCAACCAGGGGAGGGCTGCGGGCCTGCGACCCTAGGGCTCAAGGCTGTAGCAGGAGATTCTAGGCGATAGCGGGCGTTCGCAGACAGACGTGCACGACTGAACGGATGAAGTTTTTCTCTTGTTTTCTCCCCGATCGGGGGCCCCACAATTTTGGGGGCCTTGTGCGGTCGGCCACTTTGGCCGCCCTCATCGACGGGCCTGTAAGGCTGAAGTCCTAAACCGTATACCCCTAACAAATGTAACTTGGTGAAACTTATGATGATTCTCAAGTTTTAATATTTGAAACTCGGTAAATTTTTATAAAGATGTATAAATGTATCCAAAATTAGTCTTGTTAAAAAGGACTTGTTGCAACGAACACGAATATGCAAACGAAACTTAATTTAGACTTTTGGTTCAGAAGATACTATAGATCACATTTTGAGATAAAATAAAAACACATGAGAGAGAGGGGGTGGGGGTGGGGGGGGGGGGTGGGGTGGGGTGGCGCATCCAGCTCTGCCAAAAGCTAGCATGCATGGACCCCAATGCAGCGATTAAGGGCTAATGACATAAACTACCTAGTGCACCAACCTTAAAGCACATGGGTGGCCGCATGCGTGCGTGCCCAGCGGATTTTCACATCAGATTTTCTGATGTGAAGTGTGTGTATATAAAAAATTACAGCGAAAGCATCTATATATATAATCAATCGTAATCTAATTGTTGTGATATATATTGAGTGAAATTATCAAGATGTGAGGGCCCGTTTTCTTCTCACGGATTTTTGTTGGACTTGTTCTAGGCAGTTGTGTTGTCGGTATCTCAATGAATTGGTGAGGACTCAATTTGATAACAATAAATCGAGCTATCCTATCTAAAACTTCCAATTATGCGCAAAGATATGTCTTCCTCCTGGCTTTCGCACACGTGCTGGCAATTGCAGCCGCACAAATTTGTTGACAGTGACACGCTGACATGATTACATAGGCATCCATAATCCATCCACACTTGTGACAATTTTGCTAAATTTTCCAGCTAGGCAGCAGGACACGTAGCCACAGCTCTTAAAAGCATATGCACGTCCATGTGAGCTGTTCATGCAATTGATCCAGTTTGGAAAATTCGTAGAAGCTGTGAAGAGAAGAAAAGTCTACCATCACCGTACCATTCCACCTCTATATAATAATGGTGGCGGCGAAGAGCGATTCCCATTAAGTGTCCGCGGCTGCTAGCTCCTCCTCCCTCTGTGGTACGATCATCCTCCTCTGCTACGTTGACCAAGATGGCCGCGCGCCTTGCGCTTGTGGCGACGCTCCTGTGCGCCGGAGCCGCGGCCGCCGCGGCGCAGCAGGCGAGCAACGTCCGCGCGACCTACCACTACTACCGCCCGGCCGAGAACGGCTGGGACCTGGGCGCCCCTGCCGTGAGCGCCTACTGCTCCACCTGGGACGCCGGCAAGCCGTACTCGTGGCGGTCCAAGTACGGCTGGACGGCCTTCTGCGGCCCCGCCGGCCCCCGCGGCCAGGCGTCGTGCGGGAGGTGCATCCGGGTGACCAACACGGGGACGGGGGCGCAGATCACGGCCAGGATCGTGGACCAGTGCGCCAACGGCGGGCTGGACCTCGACTGGGACACCGTGTTCGTCAAGATCGATACCGATGGCATGGGGTACCAGAGGGGCCACCTCATCGTCAACTACGAGTTCGTCGACTGCGGCGACAACCACATCAACTTCCATGGAAAGAACGAGACGCTACCGGCCAGCACTGGTGCTGTTGAGTAAGTAAAAGCTAGTAGCACATGCATGCATTGATGTTGCATTGTTGCGCTGTACGCAAACATGTATGCATGCATGGCACGGAAGTTGAATAAGTCAAACGGGAAGTTGGAATGAATTTCATGTATGAATCTTATGATTGTAACAGCGGAAAGTGAAATAAATCTCAGAAGTTGGCAGAAATCAGGTGCATGAGCAGTAGAATTTGGGAGTTGTATTAGCCTTAGGTCACTCCGGCTGCCGGCTTGGGTGGCAGCGGCGTTCTTCAACGAAGACGTGGAGCCCTTTGGAGAGCGTATATATCCCGGCGGGGTTGCTGGTGGTGCCCCGGATCTTAACGGCGTGCAGCAATCCGTGTGGCAATGGCGATAGTGACGAGGCACCGGATGGACGTTAGGCCAACTCCACCGCGCAATCCCAAACAGACGTCCGTTTTGTCCGGATTCTGTCAGTTTGGAAAGGGATTTGGTGTTGTGTCCGGGCGTGTCCTGGGATGCGGTGGCCGTGCGCCCAGCGCACGGGCGCATCCCGGCCGCATCCTGTCCGCGTATTATTTCTTTGCAAGTTCTTAACTTTATTTCATCATTCTTTTTGATATATGAAAAATACATCATCACATTTTGACTAGTAAATCAAGACTAAAGAAAACAAGAACCACAAGAATACATTTTAGAAGATACCCAACTTCCATAACTGCTTCCTTGAGTTGGGTTAGGGCCTTCTCGATGCACTCGTTGTTGATCTGTGGAGGAGAAGGCTCGATCTGGCATCCTCCTTTCTTCTTCAAGTCAGAAGTCGATGTTACTTCCTCCTCACACCTAGTCTCGTGTCTAGCCTCTAATCTAGCAACAAGTGCACTTGTCTCATTTACAGCCTCTATGCTAGCTAAAAGTGCACTAAATTTTATTCTATCAATATATCGATGTACTCTTCTTCCCAATACCAAAACTTGCATCCATTCTACACAACAAAATTTGAAGTTAGCACAACCAGTTAAATCTAGAGCACAAACCGAAGCTAAAAAAAGCGCATACCCCATCGTTTAAGCACTTGATGAACACCCATCCGGGACGTTCCGGCGTTGTAGACACGCGGCGCACGACCATCCTTGGGCAGTGGTCGCACTTAATGAGTGGCAACGGTGCGCCGGCGAGCTTTTGGGCAAGCACCGTGCCCGGCCGACCGCCATTCGTGTATCTGCCGGCGGACCACCGACGGTGCAGATCCGAGCGGCTAGAGGAGGAGCCGCTACCTGCATATGGCCTTGCGGCCCTGCCAGGGCCTTCCGGCGAGGTGCCCGGCCAGTCCATGGCGCGGCCCGGCCTCCCACAGCCGGCCGAGCTCAAGACCAACCGGATCCGCCCCAAAACTGGCCGGCGGGTGCGCAAACCAGGTAGCCGTGGTTGGGTAGCTCGGCGGCGCCGAGGGGAAGGGGTTGGCGAGCTCGCGTCCGAACTGCACGGCGGCGACGAGGGGAAGAGTGGAGGGGGTGCGGCCGGAGGGAGGGAGGGGGGCGGATAGAAAAAGGCCTGTGTTGTGCCACCGACTGGCGGGCCAGGGGAGGACACGCGCAGACGACCCGCACGTCCGCGTGGTGTCCATTTCACCCTAAAGCGGCGCAAACTTGGGCCGCGGATGGGTCGAAAGCGGACACAAAGCGGACAAAAGTCCGTTTGCGGCCGCGCGATGGGGCGTCTCGTTTGTCCCTTTTACCCCAAACGGACGGGGGCAGACAGGATAGGGTCGCGCGGTGGAGTTGGCCTTAGAGCAACTCCAATGGGGCGACCCAAAATGGACGGCGATTTTGTCCGTTTTTTTGTCTGTTTGGGTCGGCCGCCCGCCCGGTGTCCGCTCTCTTTTAGATTTGGGTCGGCAGCGCCCAACGCGCTGACCCATATGTGCCGGCGTGGCCGGATGGCCGCCCAATATTACATTGATTTGCATTCAAACATATTGTCAAATAACATAGTTTACCGAATAATAGTGTAGTTTTACAAGCTGGATACAGATAAAAATGTTTCACATAGTTTTGCAAATGAATAAAATAAGATACATCTATTGGTTGCCAACATGAGCCCACATATGCTCAACCAAATCATTTTGCAGCTGCACTTGAGTTTTCCAATCACGCATGTCTTCATGAAATTGGGTGAACTGTTCAAACGTTGCCGCTACTCCATGCTCAGGCACAACATTCTCACCCTGAAACTGAAAGCCTTGATCGTACAGACGTTCCGGGCGCTCGTCTTCTACTATCATATTGTGCATGATCACACAAGCAGTCATCACCTCCCATAGTTTCTGCGTGCTCCAGGTATTAGCAGGATACCGAACGATGCTTCATCGAGATTGCAAAACACCAAAGGCATGCTCGACATCCTTCCTAGCACTCTCTTGCTCTTAGGCAAATCTTTTCCTCTTCTCTCCGACAGGGTTGGGTATTGTCTTGACAATAGTGGTCCACTGAGGATAGATACCGTCACCCAGGTAGTATCATTTGTCGTAGTTGTGTCAGTTGACAGTAAAGTTCACTGGTGGGCTGTTGCCTTCGGCAAGCCTAGCAAACACCGGCGAGCGCTGAAGCATGTTGATATCATTGTGTGATCCAGCCATGCCAAAGAAAGAGTGCCAGATCTAGAGATCTTGAGACGCCACAACCTCTAGTATGACAGTGCAAGCCCTGACATGTCCCTTATACTGTCCTTGCCAAGCAGAAGGACAATTCTTCCACTCCCAGTGCATGCAGTCTATGCTGCCAAGCATCCCTGGGAAGCCCCTTCTGGCATTCATCGCCAACAAACGAGTTGTATCTTTAGTTGTCGGCTCTCTCAAGTACTCAGAGCCAAACACAACAATAACAGCCTTGCAGAACTTATACAGGGACTCTAGGCATGTAGACTCGCTCATACGGACGTACTCGTCAATGAGATCACCGGGCACTCAGTATGCAAGCATTCGGATGGCGGCAGTGCATTTCTGATCAGAGGAGAAACCAATCTTGCCGACGATATCCTCTTTGCACTCGAAATAGCCATCATAGCCGACCACTCCCTCTCTAATAAGGTTGAAAACATGCCTACTCATACGAAAACGGCGGCGGAATTTATGATGTTTGAACAACGGGTTTGTTGTATCAAAGTAGTCCTTCCAGAGAAGGAAATGCCCACTCTCTCGGTTGCGATTCAATGTCGGAAGGTGGCCGGAATGGAGCCATGGAACAACGGGCACTGACTGTTTAGGTGGTGATGGACCAACACAACAACCAATATCTCCTCCTTGTCGCCGGACGGCGAATCATCGGAGTCGCAAAGGAAATTATGGAAGAACTCATCGGTGGAGTCCATTTCGTACCTTGGCAAACTGTCGAACAACTTGTGGGCGTCGAAGAAGGAGACGACCAGCAAGAGGAGTCGTGGAGCGCACGGACCAGCTAGCTGCCCTGCCGGCGTCCAACGAGTGGGCCGACGTCCGACAAGCGTGCCGGTCGGATCTGACCGGTGCGGCGAGGTGGCTTCTTGGTCGCGGGCGGCTGTGCGGTGGGAGGAGCGGTAGTGGGAAGCAGTTTGCTCCCCCGGCGGCAAAACAACGATGGTGGGCGACGGGGGGAGTGGGCGGTGTTGCTGGGCGGATGTGGAGGCGGCGGCAGCTGACAGAGTCATCGGCAAAAAATGGGCGGCGACGTCGGCGACAAAGGAGGCGGGCAAGGGTTGCTGTTGGTTGGGGGAGAGGGGAGGCCAATGTGCCACCGACCAGCGGGCCCGGGGAGGGGAGAGGGCGAGCGCGCGTGCGTCCGTCCCGTGTCCGCGCCGATGCAATTCCGGCTAAAAAATGGGTCGGGAATGGGTCGCTCGAAGCGGACGCGCGTCTGTTTGGGTCGGCGCGTTGGGCCGACTTTTGTGTCCATGCCGACCCAAACGGACGGTGGCGGACGAAATGGGTCACCCCATTGGAGTTGCTCTTACCTGCTGTTGACGGGGTCTTCTGTACATTGTTTCACTGTGATGACCGATGATGAATCGTGTACTAAAGTCCTCTTTCTGGCGTGTGTTGTTCTTTGGGTATTGGCTCGTGAGCTCATTCCTGAAAAGAGATGGTGAGCACGAGCTAGCGGCGGAAATGGCGGCGCACCAGACACGAGATGGCGAGTCTTGTATGCCGCCGAGCTCCTAGCCCGCATGATCTCGTTCAACGACGGCGCTCTTACGCTATGGCGCGATGCTCTCCGCCCTGTCCTCACGGACTCGCACGAAATCACGATCGACGCGCGCTTCCTTCGAGAGGGAGAAGAGATCGATGTCGGTGACATGGTCTCCTTCCCTTGCCACTTTGCCAATGTGCGAGATCGGCTACCGGTGACGACCACCAGGACGGCGCGCGTGCTGGACGGCATGGGACGCGGTGCTACGGTACACGGGAGACGCGCGGATCCACACGCGACCGGGCCGAGTCAAACCGGGGCGAACCCAAACCCCACCGACCACCCATCAATGGAGGATGCGCGACACGTGTGGGCGATCCACCCCACCCCGCGGGGCGACAGCGCTGGTATAAATTCCCCTCCCCACCCGATCCTTGACCTAGAGGTATCCTTCTCCCACTTTTGGGCGGCGGCTAAGAACCCTAGATCCAGAGCTCCAGAGACTTTTGAGTGGTGGGAGGGCAAGGTTAGGGGCGATCCCCGTTCGTTTGCGGCTGTTGCGGCCACTCCGCCCATGGCGAGCGATACAGGGCGCGGTTTCCATGGAGAGAGGCGCGGGGGTGGCGGCGGTGGCCGTTCGGATCGCGGATGAGGGCGCCAGGGCGGCCACGACAATGGCCGCAGGGGCGACCGTAGCAAGTTCTCTTGGCAGCGTGAAGATGGAGGCGACCACTCCAACAATACTTCATCCACCATCCAGCCGGGTTCGGGGGACAACTCGCGCTGGGACGAGGCGGCGGGGGCCAACCACCGTGAGATCCAGGATGGCGGGGTCTGGGTGTAGAAGACCCAGGTGTCGTTGGGCTCGGGCGACACCACGGCTGGGTTCCATGCTGCATCTTCTCCTCGTCATGCTCAGGGAAAGAAAACCCCTAATCAGGTGCTTTCTTCCAAGAAATCTGTTGGGGATATAGTTATCAGTTATGACCCGCCCAGGAGGGGCCGGGTCAAGACCCAATGGTGGGTCACAAAGGAAGCCCAGTAAATACTCAAGGCGATAGTTTGTTAAATCTTATAGAAGGCCTAAAGGCCTAGAGGCGGTTTAAGGCCCAATATTGTAAGTCGCCATATGTAAGGAAAGACTTGTAAAGAAAGGCATGTAAAAGAAGTCACTGAGCCGGACACGATTTATGAGCCGGCAGGGACTCTGTAGGCCACCAGGCGTCAACCTGTGTATATAAGGGGACGACCTAGTGGCGGCTTAGGGCAAGAAACAAGAGGTTGATAACCAAGCCGTTGAACTAGCCTCTTAGTGATCGAAACCCCATCAATATCAACACAACTAGACGTAGGCTTTTACCTTCATCGTAAGGGGCCGAACTAATATAAAACCTCTCGTGTCCTTTGTCCCGATTAACCCCTTTAAGCTTCCTAGTTGCGATGGCCCTATGACTAAGTCCTTTTGCTAGGACATCTGCCGTGACAATTCCATGACAGTTGGCGCCCACCGTGGGGCCAGCGCGCAGTGGATTTGAGTTCTTGAAGGGCAACTTCAAAGGGATCAAGGGATACACTATGGGCCGGATGACCAAGAGTCGTCGCGGCAAGCTCTACATCGACGACGAAGGCTGGGGCCCCGAGGCCGGCTCAATTGAGTATGGGTACCGGGTCCCCTTTGGCGGAATTCATGTCTTCAGCGGCCGGATCGGTGAGTCGGGCCCTGAGCCGGACGTCCACACCAACCTCATCGAAATGGCTCAGCGCGCGAGGTCCACCTGTGTTCAATCTGTCGTGAAGCATGCTTTCGTAGGTTGCATCCACGACGGTGAATACTCTGAAGAATCGGTGGATGGCGGTGAGACGGCCGTCTGTTCTGACACCACATCATCAATGGGTGAGACGGACTCTTTGTATCAGCTGCAGGATGGCATGCTCGGGGGCTGTTCCGATGGCAGCAGTATTCCGGACTCCCTTGAGCCGCCGAATTGGGCAGGAGTCTTCATGGCAGGAACACAGCCCGGGCAGAACTCCACAGCAGCAGCAACAACAACCACTGGGTCGGCCGCAGCCAGGTCAGGAGACCCCGCGCGCCCCTCGGCTTAGATTGTGATGGACCTCACGGATAAACTGACGACTCTGTTGACTGCCGTGGTAGAGCCGACATATAAGGCTTAGCACGACGCAGAGGTGGCACGCGTACGTGAGGACATGGTACAAGCTAAAGAAAATTTAGCAGCAGAAGAGGTCAGGATGGCCGCGAAGCGGGCGGCTTTGGACGCTCGTGCTCAACAGCTTCAAGCAGAGACTTTCCGGCTCTCGGTGGCTCTAAACGCGTCAAACGAGGTCATGAGAAGAAGGCATCAGAAAACTTAGTCACGTCTACCTCTGACGCTCGATCATAGGAACCTTTTTCCTACACCCGAGGCCGGGACAAGTAACCCGCGAGAGGCAAATCGGATCACGATACCCGGGGCACCGGTTCAGCCGCGCGCCATGGAACCACCTCGTGTATATACCACTCTGCCTCATTATGTACCAACACCACTGGGTCACTTCTCCAATCCCTTGGAAAACCTCATTGCCGCGTCGGCTCGTTTGGCGGCTCTCCCGATGGAAGGCGTCTCGCCAGCGGTGATCGAAACGCGAAGGGTGAGAGAACTTCTTCAAACAGCTCTGGCGCAGCAGGATGCATACTCTTACAGTCGAGACATGATCCATTCAACTCCTCGCCCGAGCCAGAGCCCAAGCTACAGTAGGCATATGGATTCAGCTACATGTCAAGCAATGCTCAACGCCGCAACCGGCCGCACAGGCATGAGCCGGTACAGGCCGGAGCCCTTAACTTGGCGGATCAGGAGAGGATCCGACAGGAGGCTGAGCGGGCGGTTCAACTGGCAGCGGAGCAGGCGGCTCATCAGAATTTTCCGGCTTATCCAGCAACCTCGGTTGAGGCAGGAGTAGCCACAAGAACCGGAGGTGTCCCTTGCCTGGTGCCGGCCATACGTAATGAGCGTTTGCCGAAGGACTTCAAGGGGCCTCGTAAGGTGCCTAATTACACGGCCGGCTTGCAGCCTGGGGCTTGGATTGAGAGTTATGAGATGGCTATGGAGATGTTGGAGGTCAGCGATGCGGCAATGGCTAAGTATTTCACTATGATGTTGGATGGAACGGCTCATACTTGGTTGAAGGGGTTGCCACCTAATTCCATCGGTTCATGGGCGGAGTTGAAGGCCCGGTTCATTCAGAACTTCAAAGACACATGTAAGCAACCTATGTCGATTGTGGACTTGACTAATTGTAAACAAGAGTGTCGGTGTCAAAACCGGCGGATCTCGGGTAGGGGGTCCCGAACTGTGCGTCTAGGCCGGATGGTAACAAGAGGCAAGGGACACGAAGTTTTACCCAGGTTCGGGCCCTCTCGATGGAGGTAAAACCCTACGTCCTGCTTGATTAATATTGATGATATGGGTAGTACAAGAGTAGATCTACCACGAGATCAGAGAGGCTAAACCCTAGAAGCTAGCCTATGGTATGATTGTTGATGTATGTTGTCCTACGGACTAAAACCCTCCGGTTTATATAGACACTGGATAGGGTTAGGGTTACATAGAGTCGGTTACAATGGTAGGAGATCTGAATATCCGTATCGCCAAGCTTGCCCTCCACGCCAAGGAAAGTCCCTTCCGGACACGGGACGAAGTCTTCAATCTTGTATCTTCATAGTCCAGGAGTTCGACTGAAGGTATAGTTAGGCTATCCGAACACCCCCTAATCTAGGACTCCCTCAGTAGCCCCTGAACCAGGCTTCAATGACGATGAGTCCGGCACGCAAATTGTCTTCGGCATTGCAAGGCGGGTTCCTCCTCCAAGTACTTCATAGAAGATTTTGAACACAAAGGTAGTGTCTGGCTCTGCAAAATAAGTTTCCACATATTGCCATAGAGAGAACAATATTTACACAAATCTAATCTGCTGACGTATTCCATAGTGTGACATCACACCACGGCCAAGCTTTTATTCGAACCGTTTTACTGTTCCATCTCAGCGCGTTATGCGAGGCGGTTTACTTGGCACATCTTGTTAAAGCAGAGATCGTGTCCCCTTATTCCGGAATTCTCATCAATACGGTCGTGGGTAACCCAACCGCCTCTAGGATCCTTAGATTATAAGCAAGTCCAAACGGACACGGAGAGGACGCTTGATATTCACCCTCTTTATAAAGGGACCAGGCTTTTATTTTTCCCTCCCGTGCTCAATCGAATCCTTCCCCCACCTCAAGCTCAAGCGCCTGAAGTTCAGGTCAGGTGCTCCGGACCTTTAGTCATGTCCGGATCTAGCCTTCAAGGCCGATGGGTGCCTTCCTTCGTCACAGAAGAAGACATCAAAAAGTTGAGGGAGGCCAGATATCTGACCGCCGAGATCTTGCATCGGCTGCCTCCCCGAGGGCAGGTCGTCCCTACCCCCGAACCCAACGAGAACGTCGTGTTCGTCTCCCACTTCCTCCGAGGTCTAGGCCTTGCTCTGGATCCTTTCGTCAGGGGTTTGATGTTTTATTACGGGCTAGACTTCCATGATCTAGCTCCGGACTCCTTTCTTCATATCACGACATTTATCGTCGTGTGCGAGGCCTTCCTCCGGGTTACCCCTCACTTTGGCCTATGGCTCAAGACCTTTGGAGTGAAGCTGAAGATGGTCGAGGGACAACATGCAGTGTGTGGAGGTGCCTCAATACGCAATATGACGGGAGCTCCGTGGCCCAAAGGTTCCATCCCGGAGGTGTCTGAACTGTGGCAACAGGAGTAGTTCTATATCACGGCTCCTAGAAGCGCCAAGTGGGTGGCCGCCCCTGTTTTCTGCTCGGGCCCTCCACCACAACTAATGTCATGGATCAGGAGGGGTCTGAGCTGGGGTCCAGCCAAGGACGTGCCTATACTACAAAGCCGCATTCAAGATCTCTTCAATGGAGATTTCAGTTTGGTTGCGGTAGCACAAGTTATGCAGGTTCGCCAAGTCCAGCCTTGCAAACGCCGGCCCCTTCGCTTGTGGGAGTTCAATCCCGAGGGACCACGTGTCATTCAAAATTTCCTCGGTTTGACACATGAGGAGATGTACAAGTCATTCTTCGGACCTCAGGTAGAGTGTTCGGAAATCACCGAGGACGTGGGCCTGAGCAGTACCTGCACCGCCGAACAGGTAAGGAATCTTCCGGCCGAACATACTGTCTCTCATTTGTTACGAAGTTATTTCTGAGAGTTCGCTTTTTGATCAGGACTAGCTAGCAAAGGCAAAGTTGATTCGGTGTTCGGCCCCCCTCCCTGAGGGTTTGGAAAATCCGGTCCTGGAAAAGATGCTCCAGATCGCACCTTGCCCGGAGCCCTTGAAGGAAGATACTGTGGAGGACAGTAAGGGTGGACGCGGGCCTCCAACGCTGCCTATTCTAACCGAGGGAGCGGGCGTCTCCATGAATGAAGATGACCGGAAGAGGAAAAGGACCGCGCCTGGGGATTCGGAAGCCGAAACTTCCAAACGGGAGAAGAAGTCTCCCATCGAGGGTCCTACCTTGGGGGGTGCTGTTGCCACACAAAGTCCGCGAGGGGATCAATTCTCCCGCGAGTCGTAAGTGACCCGGAATACTTTAACAGTACAGATATGCCATCCTTTTCTTCTGAGAAAATAACCACCGCATATATCTTAGCAGTTCGGGCCTTAGCCCCTCTCAAATGAGCTCGTCATCGAGGGATCTTCTTCCAGAGATGATGGAGAGCGAAACGCCTCCTTCGGACTCCTCTGCTCCGGAAGCGGGCGACCCTGAAGTGTCGTCGCGGAGGGCCTCTCTAAGTCCGGTGAGGCCAGAAGATAATCCCATTGACCCCCGAAGCTCCCAATGTCCGGCTCCCGAAGAAAGCAGACAAAAGAGTCCGACACCATCTAGTGTGCGATCGGATGTTCTGAGGGAGTTGGTGGGGCGAGCGGCCATCTCAGATGAACACCGTGTGCTGATGAATACGGTGATGGAGAGAATATCGTCCGCCGAAAACGGATTGCATGAAGCGTTTATGAGTCTACTGACAGGCTTTGAGGTACGTAAAAGAATGTATGATAGTCCTGCACATGCTAGGTGTGCCCTGTATAGATAGTAGCCCCTGAGACTCTGGTTGTCGTCGGAAATGACGACGAACAGAGGATCAAATTCCCAGGTAATAACCATACCGCCTCTATGTGCAGGTGATGGAAGCTCCGGTGACTAGCCGGACTAGCGAGTTTGCCCATTTAGAACGGCAATTGGATGCGGCAGACGCCGACATCGAGCTTGTTAACAAAAGGCTTGACGAGGCACAGGGTAAGTGTCTTTATCTGGTAAACATCACATAGGAAGAGCAGTATAATGCCAGTATCTTTAATATGCTGTGACTACAGATGGAGCTGCCACTGTTGAAGCCTTGCGGGCAGAACTTGCCCGAGCCAAGGAACAAGCGAGGTTGGGTAATGCGGCTGCTTTAAAGGCGGCCGAAGAGTTGCAAGCCAAGAAGGCCGCACATGGCAAGAGCCGAGACAAGATGGCCAAGATGGCCATAGAATTAAAAGTTACCGCCGACCGTTGCTGGGTTCTTGAAAAGGAAAACCAGGTGAAGGCATCGGACCTTGAGAAGGCTGCTGCGACGAGAAAAGACATCCGCTCTGCTATGAGGGCAAAGAAGGAGGAGCTGCGGGAAGCCGGGGATATTGTAGCTGGGAAATCCTTTATGTTGCGGAGGAAGTTCGGAGATCCACGGTATGCCCCTCTGGATCGGCTGTGGAGCTCGGAGGATGTGTATATGGATTTGGCGGCGAGCGCTGCCGATGCGGCCAAGTACTTCCAGGGTCAGACGGACCGTGGAGTAGACCAGCTGTTTTGGAGACAATTCCATACTCCCGAGCGTCCACTTTCGTTGACTGACCAATTAGCCGAATGGGCCGAACTAAATAGGTTGTCCGGACTCTCCATGAGGTCTGTTGTGGATCAGTTATGGCCGGAAGGGTCAAAACCGAACAGCTATTTCAGCTTGGTGCAGCAGTTACTCGATGTGGTGCCGCGCATTGATGCGATGAAGAGGTCGGCGTGCATAGAGGGCGCACGGATGGCCTTTGCCCGTGTCAAGGCATACTGGGCGGAGATGGATGCTACCAATGTTGCAGCGCGGGATTCGGCCATAGGTCGAAAGGCTGCTGAGCACTACTTTGAAGAAGTTCTTGAGGGTGCCCGTTTGGTAGAGACCCAGTGCTCAAAAATATTATGTTTGAGTGATATGTAATCTCATTGTAAGCGAAATTCTTTTATAGAGTTTTATAAGGCTATTTTTATACTTTTGCCTGAAAGTAATATGATGCCTCCTGGGCGGCCGTTTTTGTATACGTGTGTATAACCTAAAAGATTGCAGTCGTCGGCTTCAACCCCCACGCATATAATGCGGAGGTGCTAGCAAAAACACGCTTTCACACTTAACCCAACGTCTTGGTCCTATTAAGGAGGTGATAGCGGAGCGAGCGAGGCAACCGGACTATAATGCTTTAACACTTTCACTTAGCCATAGGAGTTTGACAGTGGGGCTACTAGATAGCCCCTGGTGGCTCCGCACTCTCCCGATCTCGGGGTGCGTACATGCCTGGCCGGAAAACGGCCCTTCGTTAAGGCGGAGGAATTCTAACATTCCCACAGGTCATCGAGTGGTTGACCAGTCTCACGCTATATCATGACAGTCAGTTTTCGGCTTTCTCTACTGAGGTGCTCGTCCGGATGAACCAGGGCACAATCGCAGTAGTTCTCCTGGTGCTACCTTAGCCGGTAAAGCGGAACGTAAGGCACCAAAACACAGGAGCCGGGCAAACCCAACATTTGACCAAAGACAATGATTCGGAGCTGATGCATATAGGGCCAAACTCGCGACGCCGAACACTCCCTAAGGTATTCGGTCTTTGTGGTATAAACCGGGCCTAAATAATGGCCTTTGTAAGAAGCCCCTTGTGTCCAGGTACGTGCATTGTTCTGGCATGGCCACATGCCAAGACGTCAGCATCCTTCACAACGGTGGATATGTATCAACAAGAGACAGTAAAAAAGGTTTACGCAGGGTCTTAATCTAAAAAGAATCCTTTGAGCGGGTCCCTGCTGCACGTCTGCGCCTGTGTCTCCGTTGTGCC
Organism: Triticum aestivum; assembly: GCF_018294505.1. Classification (NCBI taxonomy): domain Eukaryota; kingdom Viridiplantae; phylum Streptophyta; class Magnoliopsida; order Poales; family Poaceae; genus Triticum; species Triticum aestivum. The sequence continues at coordinate 762,209,265 of NC_057797.1, read as the reverse complement.
GTATCCTGGACGGGTGTAGCACGATGATCGTCTGTAAAAGAGAGGAAGTTAAGTGAAAAAGTTGTCGTGCAAAAATATAGTTTTTAAAGAAACCATGTATAATTGAAGATGATAAGAAATTGCCACTTGTCTGCGCGTGTTGAGCCCCTTGTATTGACAAATAGGGGTGTGATCACTTATAGCGGCGCCGGAGTCGATCGCTGGTCCGGACGCCTTTAATGTTCGGCTGCCAAGGCAGCCTCACTCTCTTCGGCGCGCAGAGAGCGCTTGATATCTCCGTGCACTGTAATGATGCCACGTGGACTGGGCATCTTGAGTGTGAGGGAGGCGTAGTGTGGTATTGCATTAAAGCGAGCAAAAGCTTCGCGTCCGAGCAGTGCTTGATAACCACTTTCAAACAGAGCGATCTGGAAAGTTAAATGCTTGCGACGGAAGTTATCGTGGGAGCCGAATGTAACTTGTAATGAGAGGGAGCCCGTACAACGAGCCCCTGGGCCTGGCGTTACTCCTTTAAAGGTAGTATTGCTATGGCAAATTTGTGTTGGGTCTAACCCCATCCCGCGGATTGTATCCTGATATATTAGGTTTAGGCTACTGCCGCCGTCCATCAAGACTTGTGTGAAGTGATATCCGTCAATTACTGGGTCTAATACCAGGGAAGCCCATCTTGCATGTCGGATACTTGCTGAGTAATCGTGATGGTCGAAAGTGATCGGTTGAGATGACCAGTGGCAGGACTTCGCGGTGACAGGCACTTGGGTATGTTTACCTGGGAGTGCCATGTTGTTTTTTTCCCCTGATCACTTGTAACACGTTTACTGTTTTGACTTCTGGTGGAAATTTCTTTTGTTCCGCCGTGTCTTGTTTAGGAGGCTCGTCCTCGTCTTCACTTGGTGTATCCTCCCTCTTGTGTACGGCTTTGAGCTTGCCGGACTGCTTGAAGACCCAACATTCTCTGTGGGTATGATTAGCGGGTTTACCAGGGGTACTATGGATCTGGCATACTTGGTCCAGAATTTTGTTGAGGCTGGACAGTTCGTCCCTGGTGCCTTTAGGGGGCGGCTTTTGACCTAGCGGACAGCTTTTGAATCAGACATTTACTGTCGTGCCCTTCGTGCTATCTTCTTTAATCCGGTGTTTGCTATTGATGTTGCGCCGTGATTTACCGTTTCCATCTCTAACTTCGGATGTACTGGGGTCGCTGGTGCTGCATCTGGTTAGCCAGCTGTCCTCACCCGCGCAAAAGCGGGTCATGAGGTTCGTTAATGCGGCCATCGTTCTTGGCTTATTTTGGCCGAGGTGTCTGGTGAGCCATTCATCGCGGACGCTATGTTTGAAAGCTGCCAAGGCTTCGGCGTTCGGACAGTCGACAATCTGGTTCTTTTTAGTAAGAAACCTGTTCCAAAGCTTTCGGGCTGACTCTCCGGGCTGTTGAGTTATATGACTCAAATCGTCCGCATCCGGAGGTCGGACATAAGTCCCTTGAAAATTTGCCCGAAAGGCGTCTTTGAGCTCTTCCCAACTTCCAATGAAGCTTTCGGGGAGGCCTTTGAGCCAGTGACAAGCTGGCCCTTTGAGCTTGAGGGGTAAGTACTTGATGGCGTGGAGATCGTCTCCTCGAGCCATATGGATGTGAAGGATGTAGTCCTCAATCCAGACTCCGGGGTCTGTTGTTCCGTCGTATGCCTCTATGTTTACGGGTTTGAATCCCTCTGGAAATTCATGGTTCAGCACCTCATCGGTTAAACACAGGGGGTGTGCGGCACCCCTGTAGCTGGGTGTACCGCGTTGTTCGGATGTTTGTTGTGTTGCGTTGTATGCTGGGGCGCGCTTGCGTGGTCCATAGATGGATCTTGTTGCGCCGTCCTTTGGGTGCGAGCCCTCGCATGGGTCGCGTATTGTATTGTGAGTGGCGTTGTATGCCGCTCTGTGTTGGTAGAGGGGTCGTCTATCCGACCAGGTGGCTGCTTTGATATTTGGTTGTCGAGGTTCTGAGGGCTCCTCATCGAATTCGGGCAGCAGCTTCCACTTTGGGTAGCTCTTGGAGGGGCGATTGTCGCCGTACCTTGCTGCTGTGCTGAGTATTTTACTCCATCTGAATTGGAGTGTGTCTTGCGTGGCCTTGAGCCTTTGCTTCTGTTTTTTCAGGCTCCTGGCGGTGGCAACAAGCCTTTTATGGGCAGTCTGCTGCTCCGGGTGTCTGTCCGGCGTTATGTCGTCCGGGTCATTATCCTTGATAGGATTTGTTTGTTCGGTTCGATTATCCGGATTGCCGTTGTTCGGCAGCGGTTCGCCCCGCTCCAGCGCTGGGTCTGTGCGATCGCTATTTCTGTCGAGGCGGGATTTGGGGCGGCGCTTGCGTCGCAGCTTTGACTGCTTTTCGAGGGAACAAGCCTTCGGTGCGTCCTTCCGTTCCTCATCGTCATCTTTTGGTGCGTCCACCATGTATACGTCATATGATGTGGTGGTGTTCCAGGGCCCAATTGGCGCTGGTTCCTCAACGTCTCCTTCATCGGCGTCCATACCGCCGATGTCTTCAGAGTCGAAGTCGAGCATGTCGGTTAAGTCGTCGACAGTGGCTACAAAGTGGGTGGTGGGTGGGCTTTGTATTTCTTCATCGTCCGAATCCCAACCTTGCTGGCCATAGTCCGGCCAGGGCTCTCCTGATAAAGAGAGAGACTTCAGTGTCTTCAGGATATCGCCAAAAGGCGAGTGCTGAAAGATGTCCGCGGCAGTGAACTCCATGATCGGCGCCCAATCAGATTCGATCGGCAGGGGCGCGGAGGGTTCGGAGTCCGGAGAGGAGTCCGGCTCCTTGGAGTCACGAGTCTCGCAGAGTACGGGGCTGGTGTTCGGCTCAATCGCCGTGGGGATCGCAGCCCCCGAGGCGGCGTCCAACTTCCCATCCTCGATCGGCGCAGTTGGCTCCGAATTAGGGATCGGAGCCGATGCGGGTGCGGCCTTCAGGGCACTGTTCGGCGGCAGAGCTAGATCATGCTCGTCGGGACAGTGCGGCGCGCTCGGCAGTGGCTTGAATCCATCGAAGATTAAGTCCCCGCGGATGTCAGCCATGTAGTTTAAACTTCCAAATCTGACCTGACGGCCAGGGGCGTAGCTTTCGATCTGCTCCAGGTGGCCAAGAGAATTGGCCCGCAGTGCGAAGCCGCCGAAGACGAAGATCTGTCCGGGGAGGAAGGTCTCACCCTGGACTGCATCGCTATCGATGATCGTAGGAGCCATCGAGCTTGACGGCAACGACACAGAGGAACTCTCAATGAAAGCACCAATGTCAAACCGGTGGATCTCGGGTAGGGGGTCCCGAACTGTGCGTCTAGGACGGATGGTAATAGGAGGCAAGGGACACGAAGTTTTACCCAGGTTTGGGCCCTCTCGATGGAGGTAAAACCCTATGTCCTGCTTGATTAATATTGATGATATGGGTAGTACAAGAGTAGATCTACCACGAGATCAGAGAGGCTAAACCCTAGAAGCTAGCCTATCGTATGATTGTTGTTGTGTATGTTGTCCTACGGACTAAAACCCTCTGGTTTATATAGACACTGGATAGGGTTAGGGTTACATAGAGTTGGTTACAATGGTAGGAGATCTGAATATCCGTATCGCCAAGCTTGCCCTCCACGCCAAGGAAAGTCCCTTCCGGACACGGGACGAAGTCTTCAATCTTGTATCTTCATAGTCCAGGAGTCCGGCTGAAGGTATAGTTCGGCTATCCGAACACCCCCTAATCCAGGACTCCCTCAAATAGGAAGGCGAGTCTACAACCCATTGGGTGCGCCGGGTCAAGGAGATAATACATTCATCTGATAAGATGGATGCCGGCTCAGCAGTCTTAATGTTGGAGAAGAACTACCATTTTGAACCTCTGAAGCAGAAGCTGGGGCGGCTCAAGCAAGACTGCAATAACATGGGCCAATTGATGGCGGCTCTCGTCAAGTATGTTTATTCTGATAGTACCAAAGACCCTGCGTCTGATGAAGAAAAGACAGGGAAGGGAAAGAAGAACGGCAACGGCAAGGGTCACCAGCAAAACCCGGCAAATCAAGGAGGTAATAAACCTAAGGCTGATGAATTTGTAGCTAACACCAATGCGCAGGGCAACAATCAACGACACAAGGGTAGGCAACCCCCTCGACCGGGCGGGTTAGTTCCCACCCTTGAGCAACTATTGAATGAACCTTGTCCAAGACATGGCACCCAGGAAAAGCCAGCCACCCATCTATGGAAGGACTGTACAATCATGAAAGCGTTTAAAAATTCAAATGCATTTGATGGATGTCACGGCCCCGACGACGGTTCATGTGGAGGCGGCTTCCATGGCCCGGGCGCGGGTTCAGGTGGAGGCGGTTTTCAAGGTCACGGACATGCGGGTAACCAAGGAGGTTATAATCCACAACCCGGCCAAGGTAATCAACAGCAATCCAAGTATCAGAGCAACCCAAAACAATTGAATAGTGGGCAATATCATGTATTTACCACTAGCTTGTGCAAGAGGGACCAAAAGCTTCACAAAAGGGTTGTCTATGCCGTTGAGCCGGCGACCCCGCGTTACTTACGGTGGTCAGAACAGCCTATCGTGTGGAGCAGAGAGGATCATCCTCCCTGGGTTGACAATCCGGGTCACTTGGCCTTGGTAGTAGCGCCTCAGGTTGGTGGATATAAATTCACTAAAGTCCTCATGGATGGAGGCAGTAGCATCAACATCCTCTACTATGCGACGTTTCGTCGGATGGGGTTGATTGATAAGAGTCTTAAGCAATCCAACACTGTTTTTCACGGTGTGGTACCTGGCAAATCGGCATACCCAGTTGGCAAGATTGAACTGGAAGTAGCCTTTGGGGATGAATATGATTCTAGAGCAGAGAAATTAACCTTTGAGGTGGTTAAGATCAAAAGCCCATATCATGCTTTATTTGGACAGCCGGCTTACGCCAAGTTCATGGCTCGGCCGTGTTATGTGTATCTGCAGCTCAAGATGTCGGGTTATAAGGGCACCATTACAGTACATGGAAGCCGGAAAATAGCCCTCGAGTGTGAAGAGGGAGATGCTGCATACGCTGAGTCTGTTTGTGCAACAAAAGAGCTAAAGTTTTACAAAGATAATGTTGACCCGGCAGACATGACGTCTTTAAAAAAGCCAACAATGGAGCATGAACTGGTGTTGAAATTCAAGTCAGCTGATGACACCAAGACGGTTGACTTTGTGCCCGGTGACTCATCCAAGCAGTTCATCATCAGTGCCAACTTGGATCCAAAATAGGAAAGTGCGCTCATCGAGTTCATCTGTGAGATCCAGGACATCTTTGCATGGAAACCTTCTGACATGCCGGGTGTCCCGAGAGAACTCGCTGAGCATACTCTCAATATTGATCCAAAGTTTAAGCCGGTCAGGCAATTTCTCCGACGATTCAACGAGGAAAGGCGCAAGGCCATTGGAGAAGAGGTGGCCCGGCTCTTGGCGGCCGGGTTCATTGTGGAAGTCTTTCACCCAGAGTGGTTAGCCAACTCGGTGCTTGTACTCAAAAAGAACGGCACCTGGCGTATGTGTGTGGATTACACCGATTTAAATAAGGCTTGTCCGGCTGACCCTTTTGCTCTACCCCGTATTGATCAGATCATTGATGCTACGACGGGTTGTGCACGTTTGAGTTTTCTGGATGCCTATTCAGGTTATCATTAGATCAGGCAGTCAAGGACCAGGAGAAGACAACTTTCATCACTCCGTTTGGAGCCTTCTGCTATGTATCTATGCCCTTCGGGCTCAAGAGTGCCCAGGCAACTTATCAACGGTGTATGCAGAATTGCCTTCGCAATCAGATTGGGCGTAATGTTCATGCTTATGTGGATGATATAGTGGTAAAATCCAGGAAAGAGGAAACCTTGGTCACAGATCTGAAAGAGACCTTTGATAACCTCCGGGTCTAGAAAATGATGCTTAACCCAGCCAAGTGTGTTTTTGGAGTCCCAGTTGGCAAGCTTTTGGGTTTTTTGGTGTCCAACCGAGGTATTGAAGCTAACCCGGAGAAGATGAAGGCAATCACATCCCTGGCCAAACCAACATGCATCAATGACGTTCAACGACTGGCGGGTCGTGTTGCTGCTTTGAGCCAGTTCATAAGCCGGTTAGGGGGGAAGGCGATGCCTTTGTATCAGATTATGAAGAAAACGGATGATTTTATTTGGAGCGATGCTGTGAACTCTGCTTTTGAGGATCTGAAGAAACAGCTTGCTGAGCCGCCGGTCCTTGCTGCTCCAGTTGAGAAAGAGCCGCTATTGTTATACGTAGTCGCCAACTCTCGAGCTGTTAGTGTGGCAATTGTGGTGGAGCGCAAGGAGGTTGGCAAGGAACATCCGGTTCAACGGCCGGTTTACTACGTCAGTGAGGTGTTGATTGAATCTAAATAAAGATATCCACATTGGCAGAAACTTGTATATGGGGTGTTCATGGCGAGTCGGAAGCTTAAACATTACTTTCAGGGTCACCCAATCACTGTGGTTAGCTCTGCTCCTTTGGAAGACATCATTCAAAATAGAGAGGCCACTGGACGAGTCGCCAAGTGGGCAATTGAGCTTGGATATCATGGGTTGAAGTATGTACCACGTACTGCGATCAAGTCTCAAGCACTGGTTGATTTTATTAATGACTGGACAGAGATGCAGATGCCGGAGGAGAAACCAGACAACACATATTGGACTATTCACAGTTGGAAGGCTCGGGAGCTGGAGTTGTTTTAACCTCCCCTCGAGGTGATAAATTTTGTTATGTGTTGCGGCTAATGTTTCCTTGCACTAACAACGCAACGGAATATGAAGCATTTCTCCATGGTCTTCGAATGGCTAAAGAGATGAGCCTGAGCCGGGTACGGTGTCTTGGCGACTCAGATTTGGTAGCTCAACAGGTGTCAGGCAAGTGAGATTCCAAAGATCCTCTCATGGCGGCTTATTGCCGTGAAGTTGATGTTGTTGCAGGGAATTTTAAGGGTTATCAGGTGGAGCACATTGACCGTAGGAGGAACGAAGCGGCTGATGCCTTAAGCCGGTTGGGATCTCAGCGTCAGCCGGTGCCACCTAACACCTTTTTGGATGTTTTGCATAACCCGTCTGTTAAGTTACCTACAGAAGAAGATCTAGCCGTTCCTGACCCGGAGGCGCAGTTGGTGGCGGCTCTTCACGCCATCCCAAATTCGACAGTGCCGTTCTTGGCTTACATGACCCGGGGTGAGCTACCAGCGGATGAGACCCTGGCCCGACAGATAACCCGGCGGTCTAAGTCAATGATGATTTCTGACGGAGAGCTGTACCATCACAACGTCTCTGGAGTGTTTCAGCGGTGTGTTTCCCCTGAAGAAGGCCAAGAAATACTTCGTGAGGTCCATGAAGGCGATTGTGGTCATCATGCCGGGTCAAAATCTCTAGTGGCCAAAGCTTTTCGTCATGGTTTTTACTAGTTGACGGCTCATGCTGATGCAGAAGATCTGGTCAGTAGGTGTGATGGATGTCAAAAATTTGCACGACGAGCACATGTGCCGGCTCAAGAGTTGCGGATGATTCCCATCACTTGGCCATTTGCGGTCTGGGGGCTTGACATGGTTGGACCTTTCAAAAGGTCTAAGGATAAAAAGACACATCTTTTAGTGGCAGTTGACAAATTCACAAAGTGGGTTGAGGCAGAACCAGTGAGTAAGTGTGATGTGGCCACAGCGGTTTAGTTCATGAAAAAGGTGATTTTCTGTTTTGGTTTTCTACACAACATTATCACTGACAATGGCACTAACCTATCCCAAGGGGCTATGGAGGAGTTCTGTCAGCGCCAGCATATCCGGCTTGATGTTTCTTCTGTAGCCCATCCTCAATCCAATGGTCAAGCTGAGAGAGCAAATCAGGAAATCTTAAAAGGTCTCAAGCCCCGGCTTATGGTTCCCTTGCAGCGAACGCCGGGCTATTGGGTAGAGGAGTTACCCTTAGTGCTGTGGAGTATCAACACCACCCCTAACAGGTCTACAGGTTATACACCTTTCTTCATGGTTTATGGAGCGGAAGCAGTGTTGCCTAGTGACATCCGTCATGACTCGTCCCGTGTGGCGGCTTATGTTGAAGCTAACAATGAACAAGCCAGACATGATGTACTTGACTTGTTAGATGAGGAAAGAGACTTAGCAGCGGCTCGATCAGCAATTTATCAACAGGACCTGTGCCGTTATCACAGCCGCCGGGTTAAGTCCAGGACTTTTCAAGAAGGTGACCTGGTGCTCCGGTTCATCCAGGATCTATCAGATGCACACAAACTATCCCCACCTTGGGAAGGACCCTTTGTGGTCAGCAAGAACTTAAACAACGAGTCATATTACCTCATTGATGTTCGAGAGCACAAAGACTCACGTAAGTCGGAAGAGGAGACCCGCCGGCCGTGGAACATTGCTCAACTCCGGCCATACTACACCTGAGCCACCGACTCTCATCATGTACATACTTTGAGGTTGTATATACTATGATAAGTAATAAAGCAGGACCATCGGTCTCTTTTCTTTTCAAAAGATTACGCATCTTTACTATTTTTTACTACTATTTTCAAATGACTATTAAGAAGCTGATCATATTTGAATCAAGTCTAACCTTTTTTGGTCCGGCTTATGATCGTATTCGAATCTAGCTGCAAACTATCAAGGTCACTTGGGGACTTCCTGTTCAACATAGGTCGTATTCGAACCAAAGAGAACATAGCTGTCATAACCCTCTTGATCGGCTCAAAGCCAAACTCACTAGGGGGCTTCTTGATTGATTTCGAATCACAGCTTAACCCCTTTTGGGTCCCACTTGGATCATATTCGAATCAGGGTCGTTAAAAACCTCTCAAGGTCATTTGGGGGCTTCCTGTTCAAACATAGGTCATATTCGAACCAAAGAGAACATAGCTGTCGGTACCCTCTTGATCGGCGCAACGCCAAAGCCATTGGGGGCTATATGATCGTATTCGAATCTTAGCATAACCCCTTTGGTCCAGTTTACTGATCGTATTCGAATCAGAAAACCCCTAATCTTTAGTCACAAGGTTAATTTTGTTTACCACCTGTTATTTGTCTTCTTGGTTTTTATTTGTCTCAATTTCAAAATAATCAATCATGGTCTTTTCGCCGGCTTGACTATTTGACAACAAGCCGCCAGGGCATGATAATCATCAGGTATTCAGAAGCATTGACTTCTCGCAAATACTTGATTATCAACCTCATCACCCGGGTCATATAAACCAGTGGTTCGGAGGTCAAAGATACAGGTATGGCTATTGTTTATGAATAATTTCCTTCTGTATTAATCAAAGGTTATTTCAACCTTGTTATGTCTGGTTCTGTTTTCTACTATGATAAAAATATTGGCTATAAACCGAGTGTTTTGACCCGTTCGGTACTAAGCCGCCAAGCAAGTTTTTCCCCTTTTATCTACAGGAACAGAGCGGAAATATTGCAGGGGCAACCATAAATATGATGCATATATTGACATCAGGAAACACAGAACCACACACATCGTCTTATGCATGATGGCATAGGCAAGTTATGCAGTGTTTTCATAGCTAATCTATTACAAGGCTTTTAAACAGCCCATGAAGATGGTCTTTACTCCTCCCTCGCTGGCTCACCGCCTTCTGCTAATTGGAAGTTGGGTTTTGACCAGTCAAAGCCGTCCACAGCAGTAAATTCTGCTTGTTCGTCAATCAAGCCGGTTGGATCAATATCCGGAGCTATTGTATGTTGACGAGCCGACGGGATAAGGTCGGTCACTCTATAGGAGGGAGTCGCCATCTTCTTATTGTCCAAGTCAAAACCCGACTGGTATTTATCGATATTTGTTTCATCTCCAAGAATGGTGGCCTGAGGTCGCACCTCCCTCAGGCAAGCAACAAAGTCGTCCTGTTCAAACAGTGACCCGTCTTCCTTTACCGTGGGGTACCCTATGGCTACATCTGCCGGGTCTAGATCTGGCACCCAAGCCTTGGAGTGGCTTAGGGCAGTCAAAGCTCCGGCTCTGGCACAGGAGCGCTTGACTTCTTGGAACCTGGAGGGTAAGATTGACAGCTTCTTTAAGACATTGCTGAGCCGGTTGGGTCCTTGATTGGCAGGAGAGATAGCGGCAAGTGCTCGTTGTGCGCCAATGTACAACTGCTCTACTAAGGTATAAACCGCCTCCAGTTACGTCACATTGTCTTGACTCAAATTCCTGCTTCATGGGCCTGCACGTGTTTTGAACACAAAGGGTCAGCTAGCGGTTTGCATTCCGGGTCAAAAGAAGGTAAGAAAAGTCAGTACAGATGGCTTACCAAAGATGGCGAACACCATTTGAGACACCCAGTCCTTTAAACCGGTCAGCTCCGTCGTAACCTCTTCAAGGGCTGCTTCAGCTTTCTCGGCGCGTTGTGTCAGCAGTGTTTTTTCTTCCGCCCAAGTTTTCTTCTTGGCAGTAAAGCTGGTTTTTAATTTTTTCATCTCAGATAGACTTAATTGCAGTTTGGAGTCAGCAGACTTGATTTCTGCCTCCTAATCTGCCAGCTGGGTCTTCGCATTAGTTAATTGCGAGCTTAGTTCAGATAATGCATTCTGCAAAACAAACCCAGATGAGTCAAGATTTCAATTAAGGTTCAAAATTCAAGATTCAAGTCTCAAGTACTTTGCGCTGCAAAACCACTTGACACTTGGGGGCTAATGTATGCCAAAACAATTTCTGATGACTCTAACATACTTTAAGTCCCAAGTACTTTACAAAGTAACAGCACTTGGCACTTGGGGGCTAATGTATACCATTCAGCGAGTTTCACAAGGTTAATCCGGATTACAATGTTTTTTGGATTCGGCACAAGACGATTATGAAAATTCAAAGAACCGGCTCATTTATGGTCAAATTAACCGGCCCTTGGGGACTACTGGTGAAGCTTTGTTCTATTTTATTGGACTCCAAAAAAATCTAAAGGTAAAGTCTAAGCCTATATCATAAAGTCTACAGATCATTCCGGTTTTCTCATAATCTGAAGACTTGGGGGCTGGCAGAATATTAAGTAAGTCGGAAGAACATACCTCGTACTTCAGCTGCAACTGCTTGACCATTTTGATCTCTGAGTCACGGCTGGAGTGCACATGGCTGAGATAGCCGGATAATATGTCATTGGCATTCAGATGGTCATAATGTGAAATATCAAAACGCACTTTTTGTTTCTCCAACGCCTCTTGTTTCGTAGTATGACGAGCCAACACGGTGGGATTCCCCGGCTCAATGAAGCGGCTCCCAGTGATCAGAATGTCTTGAGCAGACGGTGATGGCGGGTTAGCCGAGCTGGATGGTCTAGTGGCAGAAGGGTTAACGGTGGTATCGTCAACTGATGGCTCAGGAGGATTTACTTCTGCGTTGACAGGCAGGTCATCTGGAGTTTCAATTAATGGAGGAGAAGATGGCATGGCCGGTTCAGGTGCAGGAACTGGCGGGTCTTCCACCGGCTTAGTTACCTTTGCCTTCTTGGAGTTAGCTTGACCACTAAGAGAAATGTTATAGGAATGTCAATATAAAGATACAGTTTGAAAAACATGGAGGACCCAGGGGTAGTCTTGAAGGCCGGAAATTGGGTCTGAGACAAGTCGCCAGAAGAGCGAGACACCTCCTGCAAAGATGAAACAAAGTTAAGTAATGCAAGGGAAAGGACCCATTAAACAGGAAGTCAAAGACAAAGAAGTAAACCTCATTCCGGCGCTTTTGAGGAGTTTGTTGAAGAACAACAGGCGGGTCATCTTCGTTCCGGGCTTGACGGCGGATCTCATGTTGCTGCTTTTTCAAAAGAAAGTGAGGGTCCAGATAAGCCAAAGGGTGCGAAAACCTTACTTTCCGGGTTACGACTCGAAGTTCTGTCTTGGCAAATGGGTTGAGTCGGAGGAAATAGTTACCTCTTCTTCCACGGCCTGACTGGCCCTAGTGTCGTCCTAGTAATAATCAGTGTTAATAAGATTATTAAAAAGTTGGCCAAGGGAGTCAAGGGCTACCTCCGACTCAGAAGTATCGTCAAGCTTCATCAGTGCTCTTCTTCTTCTTTTTAGACCTCCGGGTCGTCTTCTTGGCGTTTATGGCGGCGGCTCTCGCCTTCTTGGCAGCTTCGTGGTCATATTTGGCTTTCCAGAAATCGGATTTGGCCTGTAAACAAACAAGCAAGATGAAGGTCATACAAGTATTTAAAACAACTGAGAAAAATACAAAGAGGAACAGAGAAGAATTTCTTTACCTCTGGCGCCGGGTTAAGCTTGCGGAAAGGGTTTAACCCGACTTTACTGCAGTCTTCATATTTGCCGTTTACCAAAAGAGTTGACATTGCAAAAATATCTTCTTTGGGTAACTGAACGGAGCTGTAACAAAGAGAATCATTCGGACCTCCACCGTATTCATACATCAGTTTGGGTCGGCGGCTTAGAGGTATGACCCGCCATGAGATCCAGCAGCGGGTCAAATCAACCCCGGTTAAGCCGTTCCCCAATAAAGCATTAATCCTTTTCATTGATGGAATCATCTTCTTGTGTTTGGCAGTAGTAAGTTTGTCAGGGAGCGCAAATTTGGAGTCAAGACGCTCATCGCGATAACCCGGCAGTGGCTTCTCATTCGCTGGTGAAGTGTCTTGATAGTAGAACCAAGTCTGATTCCAGTCTTTGGGATGACTCGGCAAGACTATAAGGGGGAAGACGGTGCCCTATCGGCGTTGAATCGAGATGCCCCCAAGTTCCAAGCTAAGGCCATTGGTGCACTCGTTCTGCCGGTTCAGATAAAAATACTCTCGAAAGAGCTCCACGGCCGGCTCTTCTTGAAGGTAAACCTCACAGAGTACTTGGAAGTTGCAGATATTGGATATAGAATTGGGTCCGATATCTTGAGGGTGGAGATTGAAAAAATGGAGGACTTCTCTGAAGAACTGTGAGCCGGGTTGGGAAAAACCACGGTTCATGTGGTCAAAAAAGACAATGACTTCACCATCTCTTGGATTGGGCCGTTCCTCGTCTGGGTCGGGTGCATGATAAGACATGGCGTTCTTCCCTGGCAAAAAACCTATGGAGAAGAACTCCTTCAAATTGTCCTCAGTCATGGTTGAGGGAACCCAGTTGCAGATAGTCGGTGCTTTGGACGACATGATGTTCAAAAATGAGTTGAAAAGAAAGCAGCATGCTGACTCAATTCAATGATGATGATACAGGGGAGTAATGGCGGCTTAAATAAGGGCTAATGTCATATAAGGAAAAGTAAGCTGGCATAGTAAGCCGCCATGACTATAGACACTTGAGAAGTACCAGCGGCAGAATTGGTTAAGTACGGAGACAAACAGGTTTCTTAACTTCTGGATATTATTATGGATCAAATGGCCGTTCAAAATGAAAAAATTTCCTAGACCTAAAAATATAGCCCAGATGAGTTCATCAGTTCTAATGCGGCCTTCGTACCAGAAAAAAGGGTCTACTAAATTCAAGAGTAGGTACCAAACAGCTACCGCATAAGCGTACATCTCTTTTTTGGATCAAGAAGAGGCGACAGTGGAAGAACTACGAAGAACCGCGAAGAACTATGAAGAACATGCAGGAAAACCTAGAAGCTCTAAATGTGGATCTGAGGAATGGAGGGTGAATACTTACGGCCATGGATCCTCCACGGAAGGTCGCCACCTTTCTCTGAACTGATTCTGGTTGATGCAGCGGCCAAGGTCGACGATGACGAGATGCTCTACGACGGCGGTGGAGCTCGAGCAGAAGCGGAGGTCGCGAGAGGAGGAAGGCGAAGAAGAGAGGAGAATGAGAAAAACCGGCCGCGTGCCTATTTATAAGGAAAAAAGCGAACAGGCGGGCGTGAAAATCGAGGAAGACCCAAATAATGGTTATCCAACTAAACGGACGCCTCGATTCTCGGAAGGCATTAAAGATGAAGATCCATTGAGAGATGACGTCATAATTTTTTTTTGTGTTTTCAAGAGATGACGTCATGGCGGGTTACAAGAAACCTCTGCGAGGATAAGAAGATGGATTTTGTCTAAGTGTGGAAGATTGACAAAGAACAAAGTTCAAAGTCAACCTGGGGCCTAATGTTGGGGATATAGTTATCAGTTATGACCCGCCCAGGAGGGGCCGGGTCAAGACCCAATGGCGGGTCACAAAGGAAGCCCAGTAAATACTCAAGGCGATAGTTTGTTAAATCTTATAGAAGGCCTAAAGGCCTATAGGCGGTTTAAGGCCCAATATTGTAAGCCGTCGTATGTAAGGAAAGACTTGTAAAGAAAGGTGTCGGTGTCAAAACCGACAGATCTCGGGTAGGGGGTCCCGAACTCTGCGTCTAGGCCAGATGGTAACAGGAGACAGGGGACACTTTGTTTTACCCAGGTTCGGGCCCTCTGAATGGAGGTAAAACCCTACTCCTGCTTGATTAATATTGATGATATGGGTAGTACAAGAGTAGATCTACCACGAGATCAAGGAGGCTAAACCCTAGAAGCTAGCCTATGGTATGATTGTTGTGTATGGAGTTGATTCCCTCCTACGGACTACAACCCTCCGGTTTATATAGGCACCGAATAGGGTTAGGGTTACATAGAGTCAGTTACAATGGTAGGAGATCTTGAATATCCGCATCGCCAAGCTTGCCTTCCACGCCAAGGAAAGTCCCATCCGGACACGGGACGAAGTCTTCAATCTTGTATCTTCATAGTCCAGGAGTCCGGCTGAAGGTATAGTCCGGCTATCCGAACACCCCCTAATCCAGGACTCCCTCAGTAGCCCCTGAACCAGGCTTCAATGACGACGAATCCGGCGCGCAGATTGTTTGACATTGCAAGGCGGGTTCTTCTCCAAATCTTGTGTACCAGTAGGGATAATGTCCGATTTTTGTAATGTAGTGCTCCTCGGCTTACACGCCCAATAATGGTCGTCTTCCACGTGTCAAACAAATGCGAAAAGCCAGGGCATTTTTTACACCCACACCCCTAGCCGTATAAACGAGCTGCCTATTTAACGGGATGGGGATTTAGGCCCGAACCACATCCTCTCCTTTCCGCGAGTTATCATCAGAGTGCTTCCAGCAAAGGTCCATTCCAACATGGCCAGCCGTCCCAGCTCCTCCTCTCGCCCTTCCAGCCCTAAACCTGCAGACTGGGAGAGGTGCTCCATCCCGCACAGCGAGCTAGTGTCGCTTCAGGCCAAGGGATTTCTCCCTCAGGACTATATGGCCCCGGTCCGAGCCGGACTAGCCACCTATAACGGTGGAGAGCAAGCAGAGAGCACCCCCAATCCCTCTAAAGGAGAGCGGGTGTGCCTCGTCCCTTATCTAATAAGGGGACTGGGATTTCCAATTCATCCATTCCTCCGCGGGCTTCTGGAGTTCTACGGCCTCCAGCTGCACAATCTCACGCCCGCCTCCGTACTGCATATTGCGGGTTTCGTCGCCCTTTGCGAGCTATTTTTAGGCGTTGAGGCTCATTTCGCGCTGTGGAAGAGGTTATTCTGCCTGGTGCCCCGTTCTCAAAAGGGGTCCATATACCAAGTGGGCGGAGCCGAAATATGGCGCATCGCTGGGACCGGATACCTATCCGGAACCCCAAAGGAAGCATTCGAGGACTGGACCTCGGAATGGTTTTATATAGATGACGTCCCGCTACCGGACCCCATCCGGGTCGGTCTCCCTGAGTTCAACAGTGCTCCATTGAAGAAACGCTTGAGACGGCGTGCGCGGAGCTCTCAAAGAGAAAGCGACAGAGACGTCCTTTACTTGATGGGCCGGATAAGATTGTTGGCTCATTCTGGACTAACCATGATTGGAGTCATGGACGCATGCATTATGCGGGGGGTGCAGCCGCTTCAATATAGAGGCCACCCAATGTGGGAATTCAACGGGGAGGATGACGCCACCCGTTACGGTCGTAAAGGGCCGGACTCAGCGGCTGCTCTAGAAAAGATCTTATCCTCTCTGTACAAGGGAGAAAAGGAGGAGTTCATCCGCATCAACCCGCAGGCCAGATTTAGTATGTACGATCCCCCAAGTTGGGTAAGTGAACAATTACGCTTGCCCGTTTGTTTGATACTCCCGTGGTTAGATAGGTAGTCTAACGACTTCACTGCAGGAACTGCGACAGGAGGTAAAGAATATAAGCAGCCGCCCTCCACAGCCCAAGGACCCAGAATGGTTCCTCGATCCGGACTTCGAAGAGGATCCGGACATATCGGTGGAGCTTATCGACGGGGTGTTTTATCAGCTAAGCAAGGACAATACCTTGGTAGCCATCACGGCTGATTACCCAGGGTTAATCCCAGCCTCCCAGGTGACGGAAACCGGAGTCTCATTCCCTTGAGAGGGATTCTACTCTCGTGTATTTCGGTGTTTCTGACGTCAACCGTGTTTTGCAGGGGAGATTTCCGAGGCAGGAGACCGAACCTACGGCGACCAGCCAACGAGGGGCCGCAGAGCCCCGCAGGCAAAAAGGAATGAAGTCTGGACTGAAATGCTAGCGCAAAGGTATAGTGCACCCTCTGTTTCCCTGGAGTTATTCTATCAGGGCATATTAACACCCGTGCTATCTTCAGGACGAAGAGACCTCGCCGGACTACATCCGGAGAGGTTGCCAATCGCGCCTCCACCAGTCAGGTTCCAACGTCTGGCCTGGAAGCGGAGGCGAGTACAAGGCACGCACCGGACGTTTCTCCGACAGAGGATGCGGACAGGCTGTCCGCCACAAATTCAGAAGTGGAGAGTGCCATGAACCACAGGCGTCGCCGGACAATTCTACGCGACGCTTGTTTCTCCCAAGAGGCTTTA
Source organism: Triticum aestivum (assembly GCF_018294505.1). Classification (NCBI taxonomy): domain Eukaryota; kingdom Viridiplantae; phylum Streptophyta; class Magnoliopsida; order Poales; family Poaceae; genus Triticum; species Triticum aestivum. The sequence continues at coordinate 762,192,444 of NC_057797.1, read as the reverse complement.
GATGCCTTTAATTCGGGAGATGCGTACCTCCGTGCCGTTCAAAATGGTTTAGCCAGAGCCACGGAGCAGTATGTGAAAGACATACGGGTAAGAAAATTTTGGTTAATTATGTATATATGCCAGTAGCCCCCGAGACTTGAAACAGTTAGAGCAACTGATTTAAGGATCATTTAATATGCAGGTTCTTGCAAAGAAGAATACTGCACTGTCCTAGGAGCTGGAAAAGTGCAAGGCCCAACTATAGGCCGCACTAGCCGCAGCAGGGGAACCCAAAGGGACCCCCTCAGGTAAAATACACTTCGAAAGATTAGTATTGTGCGGTGTGGGTGTAAATCTGACAGATCAGATTGCAGATGGCGCCGGACTCGATCCGGACAAGCAACAACTCTTACGCCAGCTAAAGGCCGGGGAGAGTATGTTGACGAGGGTGAGGCGAGAGAGGAATGATCTTCAGGATGCCAACACCAAGCTGGATGTTGAACTTAAAGATGTTCGTGGCCAGCTTTTGGACTCCTTGAAGGGGAATCAGCGGCTTCGACGCGGCATTTTTAGTAAGTGCTTGAACGAACTTTGAAAAAAAAGAGTTCGGTGAGGAAGTCGACTAACAGAGTAATGTCTGTAGGTATGCTCACAGGTCGTCCTGCAGAGGAGATGCCCGGTTCTACGGGTGACCTTCTTCCCGAACTCATCCAACTGCACGAGCGAGTTCGGCAGGCGATGTGAGGCATTACCCGAGCCTTATGGCCTGCCCACTCCGTGCCCGAGGGCCTTGGAGAGCTTGCGGAGAAGATGAAGGGAGTTCGGCGGCGCTTCCGTTTGTGGAAGATATCGGCCTGCCGACAAGGCGCTCGAGAAGCCTGGGCCATGGTGAAGACCCGTTTTACGAAGTCTGACCCAAACCACATGGCCGAGGTCGGACCAGTGGGGCCTGACGGAAAGGAGATCCCTGTGAGCTTAGTATACAGCCAAGTAGAGTTGGCCGCGAAGTATTCCCAGCAGGACTGTAAATTAGACAGCCTGTTAGATGGTATAGAAGAGGAATACAATCAGTCAGAATGACTATGTAATTTTGAATTGACATGTGTAATGCCTTCTAGCCGGATTGTAGATCGTTTGTCCTTGCCGACCTTTCCGCTTCAACCTCGGGACCTGACGGTCGGGAGTGTGTCCGAATACCATAGCGGTTATATAAGAACCGTGGTATGCGTGGAGACCAGGCGTAGGGGTCATTAGTGCTTTATCAGACAAGTGCCCAACTACTTATGTTATATTACATGGTTAGTAAGAAACATCTTCCAGAGAGAATAGTTCCGTTAGGGGTTCCTTTCGCTGGGAGGCATGCCCTAAAGTGAATGTCCGGACTGCGTAGAAGGACGCAGAAAAAGGCATCTGGGGGCGCATAAAATGGGTAAAAAGATCGTCTTTTGTCTCACCGACCGAATATTCCCTTAAGAACGCTAGCTTTCGGCTTCACACAGTCTAAGGTACACATCCGGCTGAACCGGCAGTAACAATCGCAGAGGTGCTCCCTTTACCTCCTAGCCGAACAATCGGTAACGTAGGGGTAAGCACAGGAGCCAGGCAACCCAGCTTGGCCAAAACTTAAGTCATATCGATGCATATAATGGTGAAAAAAAAGTACATGCGGAAGTTTGACGCATGCGTTGGGCATGAAGCCCGTATAAATAAGCTTCTGTTAAAGAAGCCCCCGGGTTTAATGAGCGCGAGTGGCGCGGCACTAGATAAGCCTTTAAGGGCTGTAAAAGAAAATAGGGGAAAGAAAGAAATGTAAGACAGAAAAATACAAAAAATGGACAGAGGAAGGAGACAAACACAGAGTCCGGCGCTAGGCGTAGAATTTTCGGAGATGGGTGGCGTTCCACGGGTTCGGCTCGAGTCGGTTATCCGACGCATCTCGCAGGCGGTACGCCCCGCCAGTCAGGACTTGGTCGATTATAAATGGACCTTCCCACTTGGGCTTGAGTTTGTCCTTTTTCTTATCCGGCAGGCGTAGAACGAGTTCGCCAACATTGTAGTTTTTGGCCCGTACTTCTCTGCTTTGATATCTTCGTGCCTGCTGTTGATAAAATACGGAACGGGCTTTTCCCACGTCACGCTCCTCCTCCAAGGCGTCCAAGTTGTCCTGCCGATCGAGCTCGGCTTCTCTTTCTTCGTACATGCGCACTCTAGGTGAGTCATGAATTATATCGCAGGGCAGAACTGCCTCTGCGCCGTACACCATAAAATTGGCGTGTATCCGATGGTGCGATTTGGCGTGGTCCGCAGTCCCCAGAGTACGGAGTCGAGCTCCTCTACCCACTGCGTATTAGATTCCTTAAGGGACCGCACTAATCTGGGTTTGATGCCGCTCATAATAAGACCGTTTGCATGTTTGACCTGGCCGTTGGTTTGTGGGTGATAGACGGAAGCATAATCGAGCTTGATGCCCATGTTTTTGCACCAGAGTTTTACCTCGTCTGCGGTAAAGTTCGTGCCGTTATCAGTTATGATGCTGTGGGGGACGCCATAACGGTGTACAACCCCGAATATGAAGTCTATCACAGGTCCGAATTCGGCCGTTTTGACAGGCTTGGCTTCTATCCATTTGGTGAATTTATCCACCATGACCAGTAAGTATTTCTTTCTATCGGTCCCGCCTTTAAGAGGTCCGACCATGTCAAGCCCCCAGACTGCAAAAGGCTAGGTGATTGGTATAGTTTGGAGTGCGGTGGGTGGCATATGGCTTTGGTTGGCGAAAAGTTGGCAACCAGCGCATCGTTGGACTAAGTCCTGAGCGTCTGCCCGGGCCGTCGGCCAATAAAAGCCTGTACGGAAAGCCTTGCTAACAAGGGACCGAGCAGTGGCGTGGTGACCATCGAGTCCGGCATGAATTTCAGCCAGAAGGTTCCGCCCTTCCTCTTTGGAGATGCACCTTTGAAGGACTCCGGTAGTGCTTTTCTTATAAAGCTCTCCCTCATGGACTCTGTAGGCTTTAGATCGCCGCACGATGCAGCGGGCCTTGTTTTGGTCCTCCGGGAGTTCCTGCCTAGTAAGGTAGGCTAGGAATGGTTCTGTCCACGGGGCGATGATCGCCATTATTACGTGGCCTAAAGGTGTAATTTCATTGGCAGAGCCTCCAATTGTGTCAGATTGTTCGGCATTAGGTGGTGCGGCTGGGTCCGGGCCGTTATTTGCGGGTTCCCCCTCCCATGCTACGGATGGCTTGAACAATCTTTCTAAAAAGATGTTGAGGGGGACTGCATCGCGTTTTGCTCCGATGCGTGCCAGGACGTCCGCTGCTTGATTGTTTTCTCGGGCTATATGGTGAAACTCCAGCCCTTCGAACCGAGCTGACATTTTTAGGACGGCGTAAGCTGCCATTTTTGGGTCCTTGGCGTCGAAGTCGCCATTTATTTGGGATATCGCGAGGTTCGAATCCCCGCGTACCTCTAGGCGTTGAATGCCCATGGATACTGCCATCCGGAGGCCATGTAGAAGGGCCTCGTATTCGGCTGCGTTGTTGGAGTCCGTGTACATAATTTGGAGTACATACTGGACTGTATCTCCTGTTGGGGACGTCAAAACGACGCCAGCCCCTAGTCCGGCCAACATTTTGGAGCCGTCGAAATGCATGATCCAGTTTGAGTATGTGCCGTACTCTTTAGGGAGTTCGGCCTCCGTCCATTCTGCGACGAAGTCGGCCAAAACTTGCGATTTGATAGCTCGCCGTGGCTTATAGGTTATATCGAACGGGAGGAGCTCGATGGCCCATTTTGCGATCCGGCCGTTGCATCGCAGTTGTTGATAATATCGTTAAGTGGTACTTCCGAGGCTATTGTTATGGAGCACTCTTGAAAGTAGTGTCGTAGCTTTCGGGGTGCCATGAATACCGCGTATGCAATTTTTTGATAATGCGGGTACCGTGATTTGCATGGAGTGAGGACAGTGGACACGTAGTAGACCGGCCTTTGAAGGGGGAATTTGTGTCCGTCCGTTTCCCGCTCGACAACGAGCACTGCGCTGACAACTTGATGTGTTGCTGCAATGTACAATAGCATTGGTTCGCCGGTGTTAGGCGCGGCCAGGACTGGGTTTGTTGCCAATATGGCTTTTATTTCATCGAGTCCGGCCGTGGCGGCATCCGTCCACTTGAAGTGTTCGGTGCGCCAGAGTAGGTGATAAAGGGGCAGTGCCTTTTCTCCCAAGCGGGAGATGAAGCGGCTTAGAGCCGCCATGCATCCGGTTAACTTTTGTATTTGTTTGAGGTCCTTTGGGATATCCAATTGTGACAAAGCTCGGATCTTGGCTGGATTTGCTTCAATTCCTCTACCGGATACAATGAAGCCCAAGAGCTTTCCGGCTGGAACGCCGAAGACGCATTTTTCCGGGTTGAGCTTGATGTCGTATTTTCGGAGGTTATCGAATGTGAGCCTCAAGTCGTCTACTAGAGATTCGACATGTCTTGATTTGATGACCACATCATCCACGTATGCCTCCACTGTTTTGCCGATCTGATTTGCCAGACATGTCTGGATCATGCGCTGATATGTTGCGCCGGCGTTTTTTTAGCCCGAAGGGCATTGTGTTGAAGCAGAATGGGCCGTATGGTGTGATGAATGCTATTGGAGCTTGGTCTGATTTTGCCATCTTGATTTGATGGTAACCGGAGTATGCGTCGAGGAAACACAACGAGTCGTGTCCTGCGGTGGCATCGATAATTTGATCGATACGGGGGAGGGGGAAGGGATCCTTCGGGCAAGCCTTGTTAAGGTCTTTAAAATCGACACACAGGCGCCAGGATTTGTCCTTCTTTGGTACCATCACCAGGTTTGCTAGCCAGTCCGGATGTTTTATGTCTCTAATGAATCCGGCCTCCAATAGCTTGGCTAGCTCTTCTCCCATAGCCTGTCTCTTGGGTTCGGAAAAACGCCGAAGGGCTTGTTTGACCGGTTTGAATCCTTTTAGGATATTTAGGCTGTGTTCGGCCAGCCTGCGTGGGATCCCTGGCATGTCTGAAGGGTGCCAGGCGAAAATGTCCCAATTTTCTCGTAGGAATTCTCGCAGTGCGGCGTCTACATCGGGGTTCAGTCGTGCCCCGATGGAAGCTGTTTTATTGGGGTCCGTTGGATGGACCTGGAATTTGATTATTTCGTCGGCTGGCTTGAAGGATGTGGATTTAGATCTTTTGTCGAGTATCACATCATCCCTGTTAACCGTGGAGCGCAGCGCCGTCAGTTCCTCGGCCGCTAAGGCTTCGGATAGTGCCTCAAGGGCTAATGCGGCCGTCTTGTTTTCGGCGCGGAGTGCTATGTCCGGATCACTAGCTAGAGTGATAATTCCATTCGGCCCGGGCATCTTGAGCTTCATGTACCCGTAATGGGGTATTGCTTGGAAGATTGTGAATGCTTCCCGCCCTAGTAAGGCGTGATGTCCGCTTTTAAACGGGGCCACCTAAAACGTGACTTCTTCGGACCTGTAATTATCCGGCGTGCCGAACACCACATCTAGTGTGATTTTTCCCGTGCCGCGCGCTTCCCGACTGGGGATTATTCCTCTAAAGGTTGTGCTGCTTCGCTCGACGCGGTTCCAGTCTATTTCCATTTTTTGAAGGGTCTCCTCATAAATGAGGTTCAGTCCGCTGCCTCCATCCATGAGCACCTTGGTGAGGCGAAAGCCGTCCACTATGGGAATGAGGACCAGTGCGGCTGGTGCTCGGGCTGTTCGTAATCTAGGTTCATCACTTGCGTTGAAAGTAATGGCAGTGTCGCTCCATGGATTTATTGTTGCAACTTGATAGACTTCGGCGAGGTTGCGGAGTGTTCTTTTTCGCATATTGTTTGATGCGAAAGTCTCGAAGACTGTGAGAACGGTACTGGTGTCCTCGGGCTGGCTTTCTGCGGCCTCCCGATTTAAGAGGTCCTCGCCAATTTTGGCTACCTGCCGGAGTATCCAACATGCTCTAAGGCTGTGAGTTGGTGTGGCGTCCTCTGTACTATGAATTCTACATGGTCCATCAAGCCACCTTTCCAGTACGGTTCCATGCCCTGCAAAGGGTTTTGGCTTTTTGCTATTTATCCCGGGTGTCTTATGATGATGCACCCTCTTAGTTCGGACGGGATTACTATTCAAGGCCGGATTATCCCAAAATTTCGTTTTGGTTTTCCAGGCACTTTCCATCGCACAGTATTTTTGTACTATGGACGCCAAGTCAGCGAAGCGTGTAATATCACGACGACTTACGGCGTTAAGGATTCCCTCGTCCGTGCAATTACTGCAGAAGATTGATATTGCGTCTCCCTCGCGGTAATCCTTTATCCTGTTCATAACCAGGAGGAATCTGGCCCAGTAATGATGTACTGTTTCGTCGGGCCTCTGCCTGACTTGGGAGAGATCACTTATGTTCGGGTGGGTGGGTGTCGTTGAATCTGAAACCTCACCCAATCCAAGATTCGGAGGCCGAAGAGTTTCCGAATTCTGAAGTTCGGATTCCTGGACGTTATCCAACGAATCCGGCCCGTTGCCTGATTCTAAGCTCAGGTCTTGAGTTACATCCTCCCCTCCGCGGGTATCCGGCTTGGAGGGATCGGGAATTCGGACGTAACTAGTCCTTAAAATAGATGAAGGGTCGCCGCACTGCGCCTCTACCACGGCAACGTGGTGGGTGACTTGGGGAGAGTTAATTTCTCTTAGATCGGGTTTAAGCCCAACCTAGTCGTAATCCGTAGCGACCCCCAGGGCGGCGATGCGATCCAAGAGCTCGTTTACGGAAGAGAGCTCCATTGGATCTAACTGCTCGACGAGCTCCGAGCTGACGTGTAGATTGCTTTTGATGACCCGAGAGGTCACCGTCGGCGCAACAGCCGAACAGGCGGTCATGAGGAAACCACCTAGCCGGAGGGTTTGGCCAACAGCCAAGGCTCCCTTAGCAACGGCGCCGTCTTTGAAGACGGGAGAAGGCATCCTTCCTGATTGCGACGGCACAGAGGAACTCTCAATGAAAGCACCAATGTCGGTGTCAAAACCGGCAGATCTCGGGTAGGGGGTCCCGAACTGTGCGTCTAGGCCGGATGGTAACAGGAGACAGGGGACACTTTGTTTTACCCAGGTTCGGGCCCTCTCGATGGAGGTAAAACCCTACTCCTGCTTGATTAATATTGATGATATGGGTAGTACAAGAGTAGATCTACCACGAGATCAAGGAGGCTAAACCCTAGAAGCTAGCCTATGGTATGATTGCTGTGTATGGAGTTGATTCCCTCCTACGGACTACAACCCTCCGGTTTATATAGGCACCGGATAGGGTTAGGGTTACATAGATTCGGTTACAATGGTAGAAGATCTTGAATATCCGCATCGCCAAGCTTGCCTTCCATGCCAAGGAAGGTCCCATCCAGACACGGGACGAAGTCTTCAATCTTGTATCTTCATAGTCCAGGAGTCCGGCTGAAGGTATAGTCCGGCTATCCGAACACCCCCTAATCCAGGAGTGCCTCAAAAGGCATGTAAAAGAAGTCACTGAGCCGGACACGATTATAAGCCGGCAGGGACTCTGTAGGCCACCAGGCGTCAACCCGTGTATATAAGGGGACGACCCGGTGGCGGCTTAGGGCAAGAAACAAGAGATCGATAACCAAGCCGGTGAACTAGCCTCTTGGTGATCGAAACCCCAGCAATATCAACACAACTAGACGTAGGCTTTTACCTTCATCGTAAGGGGCCGAACTAGTATAAAACCTCTCATGTCCTTTGTCCCGATTAACCCCTTTAAGCTTCCTAGTTGCGATGGCCCTACGACTAAGTCCTTTTGCTAGGACATCTGCCGTGACAATTCCACGACAAAATCAGATGCTTGTCCTATATGCAAATCATATGAACACCCCCCCCTACCCGATGCCCTCAGGCTTATTGTGAGAGATGTAGCATACTAGGCCACCTTGCATCTGTGTGTGTTGAATTTCTTCCTTGGGAGTGCATGGCGCCTATGTGTGCATTTCAATCTAAGGGAGAGGGGTTTTATTACATTCGTGACTCCTGTACTGCTAATCAGATTAAGGAAAGGGCCAATAACATTATCGTTACTATAGTGGAAGGGGAAACCTCTACTTCTCAGATGGAACTGGATCTAACGGCCTATCTAGCCACTGGTTGGCGGTGTTCTGCTCATGCGATACGGCCGGGGGTGTTTGTTGTTCGCTTCCATAATCTTCGAGCAATTGCACATATTTGCTATGTTGGGAGAGTCACACTTAATTAAGACCAGCGGGGCTGTTATCCATGCTACACGCTGGTCCTCTGCAGTTGGGGCTAAGGGTGTTATGGAAGTGGCATGGGTTAAAGTTAGCAATGTTCCTCTAGACAAAAGAAGTGAAAGAAACCTGGCTTATGTGGCATCTCTGGTTAGGGTTTGTAACACCAACGATGTGGCTATATCTCCCACGTGTTGGAGCACGACTTAGAGGCATAACCGCATTGTAGGCATGTCGCAAGAGGGGTAATCTTTACACATCCCATGTACTGAATAAGAAAGAGATACAGAGTTGGCTTACAATCGCCACTTCACACAATACATAAATATAGTATTACAACAACCAGAATACACAAGGTCCGACTACAAACCAAAATAAAGAATACCACCCCTAATGCTAGATCCCCGATCGCCCCGACTGGGCTCCACTACTGATCAACTGGAATGAAACAACACAACGAACACGATCTTCATCGAGCTCCCACTCGAGCTCGGTTGCGTCACCTGCACGGTATCATCGGCACATGCAAACTGGTTTTGGAAGTAAACTATGAGTCACGGGGACTCAGCAATCTCACACCCTCGCGATCAAGCCTATTTAAGCTTATAGGTAGGAAAAGGTATGAGGTGGAGCTGCAGCAAGCACTAGCATATATGGTGGCTAACATACGCAAATGAGAGCGAGAAGAGGAGGCAAAGCACGATCAAGAAACTATGATCAAGAAGTGATCCTAGACTACTTACGTACAAGCATAACTCCAACACCGTGTTCACTTCCCGGACCCCGCCGAGAAGAGACCATCACGGCTACACACGCGGTTGATGCATTTTAATTAAGATAAGTTTCAGGTTTTCTACAACCAGACATTAACAAATTCCCATCTGCCCATAACCGCGGGCACGGCTTTCGAAAGTTCAATTCCCTGCAGGGGTGTCCCAACTTAGCCCATCACAAGCTCTCACGGTCAACGAAGGATATTCCTTCTCCCAGGAAGACCCGATCAGACTCGGAATCCCGGTTACAAGACATCTCGACAATGGTAAAACTAAACCAGCAAAGCCACCCGAATGTGCCGACAAATCCCGATAGGAGCTGCACATATCTCGTTCTCAGGGCACACCGGATTGTCCAAACTTCCGGAAGGCCAGCCCAGAGTTGCCCCTGGTGGCCACCGGCGGCTGACAAGTTGGACCAACACTTAGAGGAGCACTGGCCCGGGGGTTTAAATAAAGATGACCCTTGAGTCTGCAGAACCCAAGGGAAAGAAAAGGCTAGGTGGCAAATGGTAAAACCAATGTTGGGCCTTGCTGGAGGAGTTTATTCAAGGCGAACTGTCAAGGGGTTCCCATTATAACCCAACCGCGTAAGGAACGCAAAATAAAGGAATATAACACCGGTATGACGGAAACTAGGGCGGCAAGAGTGGAACAAAACACCAGGCATAAGGCCGAGCCTTCCACCCTTTACCAAGTATATAGATGCATTAATTAAATAAGACATAATTATGATATCCCAACAGATCCATGTTCCAACATGGAACAAACTCCAATCTTCACCTACAACTAACAACGCTATAAGAGGGGCTGAGCAAAGCGGTAACATAGCCAAACAACGGTTTGCTAGGACAAGGTGGGTTAGAGGCTTGACATGGCAATATGGGAGGCAATGATATAGCAAGTGGTAGGTATCGCGACATAGGCATAGTAAAAGAACGAGCAACTAGCAAGCAAAGATAGAAGTGATTTCGAGGGTATGGTCCTCTTGCCTGAGATCCCGCAAGGAAGAAGAACGAGTCCGTGAAGAAGACAAACGGACATAGTCGAATGAATCCTCACAAACGCGGCGTTATCAGTACTAACCCGAAGAAGCATCATCAGAAAGAAGCAAACAACATAGTAAACAACCATCACATAAACATGGCATGATGCGCAAACAAGTATGATGCATGTCCAGTTTAATGATACATGGCATGGCATGGCAAAGTGCACAAACAAAACTACAAATTAAGTGGAGCTCAATATGCAACGAGTTGCATATTGACGGAACACCACATCAATTATTTAGTTCACTCTCGGTTAGGTACTCAACAATATTAAATGTTGGTTAACATGGCAAGAGGTGAAGCATAAGTAAAATACACAGTCTAAGCAATTTAAATGGGGCCGGATATAACAAACAACGAATCCGGTAAATTCCCATATGCATTTATCAATTTGGTGCAACAACAATTTTAAACATTTAAATGTTATTATCATGATGCGAATGACACGTACAAGTTTATGCAAATTTTATGAAAACGTTGATAAGAGCGTTATGAAGCATTTTGTCATCGTGGCGGAAACGAAAAGGGGTGCCACGACAACGATAACAATAATGGTGCCACGGCAACGTTCCGGTTCCGGTACTTGAATGAGATACCGATGCAAAGGGGAAGTGTGTGGATGCATGCAAAAGATGGTGGGGTGCTCCCGGATCCCGGATGTCCCATGAATCGACGATGGTGTCAAACGAGGGAACAACTAACGTTCACGGGCAGATTACAACAACCAACATGCATCTCATACAACTCATGCATACGGTCCAAGAGTGGTTGTCTCGGGGTTATACCTTCGAAGCGTGCCTTTTCGGAACGGATCAAGTTCGTAGCGGAAGTAGGCGTTCTCACGACGGTAGTGGAAGTAGTGGTACATGTTTGTTTTGGATAGGAACTTGATGAATCCACGGTCGACAGTAGTTGTACACATGACGTTGGGGTACTTGTCGGTCCGGGTCTGGATAGTTTCGTTTTTGCGACGGTAGTCGTACTAGTCGGCGGTAGTGGAACTTGACGGATCCGAGCTCTTCGAGGGTCATCGTGGTACTCGTTCACGTTGTAGTCATACATGTTCAAGAAGAAACTTATGCGGTGTCGTGGAACTTGGCAACATGCCCGTCGACGGTAGTTGTTCTCGTATCCTCGTGGTACTTGGCGATATCCGTGCGTAGAGGTACTTGGCAATCTTGTGTAGACAAACTTGAGGTACTCCAGGGCAGAGGAATCAACATTTCAACGGTGGTCTCGACGTAACCAGATCGAAGCAAGGCCAAGGGGTTTCGCGCATCGCAGATCGAAGCAGCGGTCGTACTCATCCTCCCGCGAGCAGAGACGAGGGCACCATGAAGACCTACTAGGAGCAGCAACAGCAAGGGCGTCGAGGAGGCCTAGCGCGGCGCCGGAGTCGGGAATAGGTGGAAAACGAGGTTCCCCGACGGCAGGGACGTCATCTGGCGATCCCTGGCCCAGCGGCTCGATGCAGGGCGCGGGAGGAGGCTAGAAGGTGCGGCGGCGGCCTCCTGCAAGGTCACCTGGATGGCGATGCGCGGGGCTTGACATCAGCTTGGCGCAAGCGCTGGGGCCGCCGGAGTTGTCCCCTCCAGTGGTGGCACGGGGAGGCAGGACGCTCGAGGTCACCGACGTTCGGCAAGGACCATAGCGAAGGAGCCGAACGGAGGGAGCCTCAGGTGTCCGGCAGGGTCGCGGTAGTGGCCTCCGGCGGGGGGGTTCTCCCGGTGGAGGCGGCGAAGGAAACGGACACAGGGAGCTCCTCTCCCTGGTAGCAACATGTGGCGGCGGCAGCACGGGATCGGGGTGGGGGGGGGATGGGGATCGGGGGAGAGCGAGGAGATGGGAGTCGGGCGGCGCGTGCGATCTGCCTTCTCTGGCGGGCGCAAGGGGAAAGCGAGAGGGAGAGCTGGGGATCGGGTAGGGTTAGAGCAGTTAGGTGGGCCCGAGTTGGATGGGCCTATAGGCCGGCTGGGCTGACTCTCTCTCTCTCTCTCTCGCTCTAAAGAACAAAAGAAAAAAACAAAACAGAGATAAGAAAGAAAAAGAAAGAGAGGTTAGGAGAAAAAGTTGGACATGTGGATAATTTTTACAGACTCGTAAAAATGTGCACGGTCCACGAAAATTAGGGGAGACATGATTGAAAGATGTCATTCAAACTCATTTGAATTTAAATCAAATGGGTTTGAACTAGGGCTTGGTTATAGAAGTGTCCAAAAATGTTGAGGTTTTAGGAGGAGCCTCGATAAAAGAGATGAGAGATATTGGCAAGGTTTGAAGGTCAAACTCGAAGAGTAATAGACATGGGAATTATTTTGCACGTGTGTTACGATGATTCCAAATTAATGGAATATTTATAATAACTCCCTAAATATTAGGAGGATAAAGTTATAAAGAGAAGTCACTCTTCCCTCGATTTAAATGGATCGAAGATCCACACAAATTATTTAGTCGAGATGCAAAAGATTTATGACATGATGACATGATGCAAAGACCAGATGCAACACGCAAGCGAATGACATGTCAACGATGGCGAATAACTAGAAGACACCTGGCGCAACGGTCTCGGGGCGTTACAACACTCCACCACTACGATAGGATCTCGTCCCGAGATCTAGGATGGCACCGAAGGGAAAAGAAGAGGAAGAGAAGAGGTAAAACTAAGTTGCTTCTTTGACAAACGAGTGAAACCAAAGAACCTTGAAAAGTTGAACAACTTGAAAGGAATAAAACCACGGAGGTAATCGAAGTTGAAAAACACTCCGTTAGGAACGAGGAACAATGAAGAACAAATCCGGGCAGCACTCCGGTTGAAAAGAGATGAAAACTTGATAAAATGAAAGAACTTGAGCAGAGGACACAACACTCCGGTTAAATGGATAAACCAAAAGAACGAAACATGATCTTGACAAAACAAGAAGATGGGTGGAAGAGAGCAACATCAGCATGCCTCTAGAAGAAAAGTAAGAATGGAATGGAATGGACGGAGGGAACAAGATCTTGAGAGAGCATGCTTACAACAAAAGCTGGAATGGAGTTGCTGGAAAAACCAACAACGAAAGGATAAGCTTGATGTGGGCTTATGGAAGACATCCCAAGATTATGAGGTGAAATTCTGCCACAAACGGAAACAAAGGATTTGGATTGATATGAACAAGAAGACGGGAAATATATCAACAGGAGGATAAATGAAGAACTTGGGTCATTTATAAGCACCACAGATAGAAACAATCCTTAGGGAAAGCTTTAGGTGAAATATAACCCAAGATAACTCCAACGAAGAGGTTTTTGGATTTAAAATACCTCATTCTTAACAACATGTGAATCATGAAACAAGAACTCAAATTATCAAGAATGACATAATACCACCTCCAATGATACGGAAGAAAGAATTGCACTCTGGATTGCAAGATGAAGAATGCTTGAGCTCCTTAAAAAAAGAATCTTGATGAACGCTTCGAGAAGCAATTAAATCCTTGATGAACCAACATATAGCCACCCTGAAGAACTCCGGTAATAAAAGAATGATCAAACGAGAGGAAACAGAAGATGAAAACACAAGGTGAAGCCTTGCAATGATTAGATGGATCTTTGTGATGGTGAGAGCTTGGAACTCCGGGAAAGGGAAAGATGAAACAATTGAAACCAAGAATTTTTGATGAACCTCCGGAATAAGGAGTTGAATATACTCGATGAAACAAGAATAAGAATTACATTATGCTTATCCTTCACCAATTTAATTGATGACAAGCAATGGATTTGGCATACTACTTATTCTCGTAGAAAGTTTAAGATAGATATTGCGCAACTTGGAAAGGTCTTCAACAAACCGCCGGTAGGATTGAAACAACGAATAAATAAATATGATAAAGGAGGAAGAGAAATCTTTAACGAAACACCGTAAGAATTGAAAATGAACGAAGAAAAGAGATGAATCACCTGTAAGAATTTGAAAACGAACAAAGATACTTGCGAAAATTTAGATACAAGAGAATGAAGAGATCCCGGCTGATTAGAGAAATTTGAATGATGCACCGGTAAGATTTGGAGAACAATAGCTGAAAGCTGGAATGAATAATCCCGTAATGATAGCCTTCGGAGAATCAAACTGAAAAGAGTCCTGGATTGCTCCGGATGGGTGAAAAGAATATCTCACAATCGAAAACAATAATGAGAGGATGACACGAAGCTAGAGCCATGGATCCTTGAGAGAAAGGATAAGATAGGGAGGAAAACTCTTCTTCGGTCTTCAAATGTTGAGAATGATGACTTGAACCACCTCTGAGAATTGTTGAGGCACTCCGGAATAAAAATTGGAAAGGTTGAACCAACAATGAAAAGAATTTGAGAGATCTTAGAGAAAGACATATGACTGATGACAAATCATACTTACGTCATACTTCAAAAGAATTTAGGATAGCTCCGGGAAAGGATTAGAAGAGTCAGGTAAGATCCTAGGAAAAGACCTGTGGGTTAGGGCCCACTCAAAAGATACACCATTGAACAATTTAAAAGAGAGATTGCACCGGTTGAAACAAATGGCTTGAATGAGGTAACATCCTCGCAAAAGCTTGAACGAATTGAGAATGGAAACTTGAATCTTCTGACATATCTTCAACACTCCAGAACAAATGAGTAGTGAGAAGTGAATGATAAAGAGGTGCAACAGCATGGGAAAACATTTAAACAAGGAAAAGATGTGATCAACAAAGCTTGACTTGAAAACCTCCAGAGATGAAAAGAATGAAGAGTGACGAACTTGAAGCTCCATTAGAATCTTCATGAGAATCACAAGATAAGAACATTGACGGAAAAAGGAACGGAGAGGCTTCCCATCAATAAAAGGATACTTGAATAAGAAATCTGAGTCCTTGAAGAAACAAAGGGAGGGAGGGTGGGAAAACAAAGGAAATTTGGGTGGATGAAACAAATAGCGTTTAGAAGACTTAGAGTTGATCTTGCGAATGTTGAAAATGATCGGATCCACTTGAAGAGAAACACACCGGTTGGAAAGGATTGACATGACAGTCTCGATGATCAAGAAGGATTGGTATTCACATCGGAATATGAGAACACCACTTAGGAAAGGTATGGAATCAACATTTGATATTGGAGCAACTTGAATACCACAACTGAAAACAAAACAAAGGATTTGCTTGCAAAATAAGCCGGAACAAACATATGATAGAGATTTCGTCCGAAGTTTACGTGGTGGGGTCCACATGGGCTCGATCGTACAACACCATCATGTACAAGGCAGTGCACATGACATACGAAGCATCCCCAAGTCAGCATAGCCAAGGACTCTTTAAGACACAACGAGACCATTGTAAAACCAATCGTGGATAGGCGGGCCACTAGACGTCGAACCCCAATTTCATATCATACATCTGTCGGAAAGATATCCTAGGAGCTACTTGAATTCCCACTTATAAACTCCCGAAAATTTCCAGTTATGCAATCGGGTGTTGGGGATACAGGGGAAGCATAATATCTCACCCAAAACTAGCAAATCCTACATCCAGTTGTATCCATCCTTCAACACATAACCAAGAAACCTTCGGAAATTGTTTACTTCAACCTTCGAAAAGCATCCGTTATACGAGTTATGGCAATACTCCCGAACTCCCGCCCTAGTACTGGGTGGCGTCGAGGTTATCTCACCAACAACTGCATAAAGGAGATTTTCGATGTCGGCGAAACTCGGGTATTCCAGAACTGCAACGATAAAATTGTGACGACAACACCTCGGAGCTCAACTCCCCGGGACACTGCCACAACCCCTAAATGTCAGGAGGCACCAAGAACAATGTTCTCGTCACAAAACCATCGGAATGATTCCAAAATACCCGCGTGACCCTAAATATTTTTTAGTGAAATTTGAGAAGAGAAGAGTCAAAACTCTATGTCAGGATGCCTCACCAGAGTGACGAAGGGACTGAGGAGTAAAAAGAATCCTACTCTCCGATATATATAAATCCTAAAAGGCTCAAAACATTTTTCTAGACTCAACAACGCCAGCGATTCGATCAAGCAGGGGGCTCCTAAGTCAGGGATGGCTCTGATTACCAACTTGTAACACCCACGATGCGGCTATATCTCCCACGTGTCGGAGCACGACTTAGAGGCATAACCGCATTGTAGGCATGTCGCAAGAGGGGTAATCTTTACACATCCCATGTAGTGAATAAGAAAGTTATACAGAGTTGGCTTACAATTGCCACTTCACACAATACATAAATATAGCATTACAACAACCAGAATACAATCAAGGTCCAACTACAGACCAAAATAAAGAAGACCACCCCTAATGCTAGATCCCGATCGCCCCGACTGGGCCCCACTACTGATCAACTGGAACGAAACAACACAACAAACACGATCTTCATCGAGCTCCCAGTCGAGCTGGGTTGCGTCACCTGCACGGTATCATCGGCACCTGCAAACTGGTTTTGGAAGTAAACTGTGAGTCATGGGGACTCATTAATCTCACACCCTCGCGATCAAGACTATTTAAGCTTATAGGTAGGAAAAGGTATGAGGTGGAGCTGCAGCAAGCACTAGCATATATGGTGGCTAACATACGCAAATGAGAGCGAGAAGAGGAGGCAAAGCACGATCGAGAAACTATGATCAGGAAGTGATCCCAGACTACTTACGTACAAGCATAACTCCAACACCGTGTTCACTTCCCGGACCCACCGAGAAGAGACCATCACGGCTACACACGCGGTTGATGCATTTTAATTAAGATAAGTTTCGGGTTTTCTACAACCGGACATTAACAAATTCCCATCTGCCCATAACCGCGGGCACGGCTTTCGAAAGTTCAACTCCCTGCAGGGGTGTCCCAACTTAGCCCATCACAAGCTCTCACGGTCAACGAAGGATATTCCTTCTCCCAGGAAGACCCGATCAGACTCGGAATCCCGGTTACAAGACATCTCGACAATGGTAAAACTAAACCAGCAAAGCCACCCGAATGTGCCGACAAATCCCGATAGGAGCTGCACATATCTCGTTCTCAGGGCACACCGGATTGTCCAAACTTCCGGTAGGCCAGCCCAGAGTTGCCCCTAGTGGCCACCGGCGGCTGACAAGTTGGACCAACACTCAGAGGAGCACTGGCCCGTGGGTTTAAATAAAGATGACCCTTGAGTCTGCAGAACCCAAGGGAAAGAAAAGGCTAGGTGGCAAATGGTAAAACCAATGTTGGGCCTTGTTGGAGGAGTTTTATTCAAGGCGAACTGTCAAGGGGTTCCCATTATAACCCAATCGCGTAAGGAACGCAAAATCAAGGAACATAACACCGGTATGACGGAAACTAGGGCGGCAAGAGTGGAACAAAACATCAGGCATAAGGCCGAGCCTTCCACACTTTACCTGCGACCTCGGGCGCACCCTGCGCGCCGCCGCCTGCTCACCCGCAGTCGCGCCCCTCCGCGTCGACTTCCTTCGCCGGAGACGGCCGACCAATGAGCCCCGCCGTGGCCGCCGGCGTGCTCTGGCGTCCACCCCCGCCGCGGCCCGGTCCACCCCCCTTGTTCGGGCGCTGCCCCGTTAACCACCACCCGCGTGCCCGCTAAGGCCCCAGGGCCTATGACAAACGGGGCCCAGCCCCTGAGAACGGTTTAAAATAAATAAATAAATAAAAATAACTAAATTAATTAATTTAATTAATCATGTTTAATTAATGTAATTAACTAGTTAGTTTAATTAAACCCTAATTAGTTTAAACAATCAATGACGAATGGGACCCACCTGTCAGGTTGACCAGTTCAACTGCTGATGTCATGCTGACGTCATGATGACGTCGGCATGCACTATTCTGGATAATGTTGATTTAAAATGATTAAATAAATCCTAAACTGATTTAAATCTTTTAAAATTAATATAAAATAAATTGTAGCTCGGATGGAAAAACTTTGTACATGAAAGTTGCTCAGAACGACGAGACGAATCCGGATACGCAGCTCGTTCGTCCGTCATGCATCCCTAGCATAGCGAACACGCAACTTTCCCCCTCCGGTTCATCTGTCCGAAAATGCGAACACCGGGGATATTTTCCCGGATGTTCCCCCCCTTCACCGGTACCACCTCATATTGTGTTATGGCACACCTAGCATCACACTTTGTCATGTCATGCATCGCTATGCATCTGTTTTCTTAATATTTATTGTTTCTTCCCCCTCTTCTCTCGCTAGACACCGAGACTGACGCCGCTGCTGGTGCCCCGATCGACTACGCTGTTGACGACCCCTCTTTCTTGCCAGAGCAACCAGGCAAGCCCCCCCCTTTGATCACTAGATATCGCCTACTCTTCTCTCTACTTCTTGCATTAGAGTAGTGTAGCATGTTACTGCTTCCGTTAATCCTATTCCTATGCATAGCTTGTCCTTGCTACTACTGTTGTTACCTTTACCTACAATCCTAATGCTTAGTATAGGATGCTAGTTTATCATCAGTGGCCCTACATTCTTGTCCGTCTGCCATGCTATATTATCGGGCCGTGATCACTCGGGAGGTGATCACGAGTATATACTTATACATATATACATACTATACAGGTGGTGACTAAAGTCGGGTCGGCTCGTTGAGTACCTGCAAGTGATTCTGATGTGGGGGCTGAAGGGGCAGGTGGCTCCATCCAGGTAGTGGTGGGCCTGAGTTGCCGACGGCCCCCGACTGTTACTTTGTGGCGGAGCGGCAGGGCAGGTTGAGACCACCTAGGAGAGAGGTGGGCCTGGCCCTGATCGGCGTTCGCGGTTAATTCAATTAACACACTTAACGCGATCTTGGTATTTGATCTGAGTCTGGCCACTGGCCTATACGCACTAACCAACTACGCGGGAACAGTTATGGGCACTCGACGTCGTGGTATCAGCCGAAGCCTTTGTGACGTCAGCGACTGAGCGACGCGCGCCGGGTTGGACCGTGTAACGCAACTTCCTTTGTAATGGAGGTTGCTAGGTCTGCTCACCGGCCGCATACGCAACGTGCAAATGTGCAATGGGCGATGAGCCCAGACCCCTGCGCGCATAGGATTTAGACCGGCGTGCTAACCTCTCTGTTGTGCCTAGGTGGGGCTGTGACGTGTTGATCTTCCGAGGCCGGGCATGACCCAGAAAAGTGTGTCCGGCCAAAGGGGATTGAGCGTGTTGGGAAATGTGGTGCACCCCTCCAGGGAAGTTAATCTATTCGAATAGTCGTGATCTTCGGTAACAGGACGACTTGGAGTTGTACCTTGACCTTATGACAACTAGAACCGGTTACTTAATAAAGCACACCCTTTCAAGTGCCAGATACAACTCGGTGATTGCTCTCTAACAGGGCGACGAGGAGAGGATTGCTAGGTAGGATTTTGCTACACGATGCTACTTGGTGAACTTACCACCTACTCTCTTCTTCTGCTGCAAGATGGAGGTTACCAGAAGCGTAGTCTTCAATAGGACTAGCTATCCCCCTCTTATTCCGGCATTCTGCAGTTCAGTCCACATATACTACCCCTTTCATTGACCCCAATGCATATATAGTGTAGCTCCTTGCTTGCGAGTACTTTGGATGAGTACTCACGGTTGCTTTGCTCCCCTTTCCCTCCCTTTCTATACCCAATTGCTACGACCAGACGATGGAGTCCAGGATCCAGACGCCACTGTCGATTACGACTACTACTACTCGGGAGGTGCCTACTACTACGTGCAGCCCGCTGACGACGACCAGGAGTAGTTTAGGAGGATCCCAGGCAGGAGGCCTATGCCTCTTTCGATCTGTATCCCAGTTTGTGCTAGCCTTCTTAAGGCAAACTTGATTAACTTATGTATGTACTCAGATATTGTTGCTTCCGCTGACTCGTCTATGATCGAGCTCTTGTATTCGAGCCCTCGAGGCCCCTGGCTTGTAATATGATGCTTGTATGACTTATTTTATTTGTAGAGTTGTGTTACAATATCTTCCCGTGAGTCCCTGATCTTGATCGTACACGTTTGCGTGTATGATTAGTGTACGATTGAATCGGGGGCGTCACATAAATCCTCACAACCAACGCGATAAGGGGTTGTCAATCCCTACACGGTCACTTACGAGAGTGAGATCTGATAGATATGACAGGATAATATTTCTGGTATTTTTATGATAAAGATAAATAAAGGATGCAAGTAAAATAAATGGCAAAGGAAATAACTAAATATTGGAAGATTAATATGATGGAAGATAGACCCGGGGGCCATAGGTTTCACTAGTGGCTTCTCTTAAGATCATAAGTATTTACGGTGGGTGAACAAATTACTGTTGAGCAATTGACAGAATTGAGCATAATTATGAGAATATCTAGGTATGATCATGTATATAGGCATCACGTCCGAGACAAGTAGACCGACTCCTGCCTGCATCTACTACTATTACTCCACACATCGCCCACTATCCAGCATGCATCTAGAGTATTAAGTTCAAGAGAACAGAGTAACGCTTTAAGCAAGATGACATGATGTAGAGGGATAAACTCATGCAATATGATATAAACCCCATCTTTTTATCCTTGATGGCAACAATACAATACGTGCCTTGCTGCCCCTACTGTCACTGGGAAAGGACACCGCAAGATTGAACCCAAAGCTAAGCACTTCTCCCATTGCAAGAAAGATCAATCTAGTAGGCCAAACCAAACTGATAATTCGAAGAGACTTGCAAAGATAACCAATCATGCATAAAAGAATTCAGAGAAGATTCAAATATTGTTCATAGATAAACTTAATCATAAACCCACAATTCATCAGCCTCAACAAACACACCGCAAAAGAAGATTACATCGAATAGATCTCCACAAGAGAGGGGGAGAACTTTGTATTGAGATCCAAAAAGAGAGAAGAAGCCATCTAGCTAATAACTATGGACCCATAGGTCTGAAGTAAACTACTCACACTTCATCGAAGGGGCTATGGTGTTGATGTAGAAGCCCTCCGTGATCGATGCCCCCTCCGGCGGAGCTCCGGAAAAGGCCCCAAGATGGGATCTCGTGGATACAAAAAGTTACGACGGTGGAATTAGGGTTTTTGCTCCGTATCTAGTAGTTTGGGGGCACATATGTATTTATAGGAAGACGGAGTACGTCGGTGGAGCAATAGGGGGCCCATGAGGATGGAGGGCACGCCTGGGGGGGGGGGGGGGGGGGTGGGCGCGCCCCCTACCTCGTGCCTTCCTCGTTGATTGCTTGACATAGGGTCCAAGTCCTCTAGATCATGTTCGTTCCGAAAATCAAGTTCCCGAAGGTTTCATTCCGTTTGGACTCCGTTTGATATTCTTTTTCTGCGAAACCCTAAAATAGGCAAAAAAACAACAATTCTGGGATGGGCCTCCGGTTAATAGGTTAGTCCCAAAAATAATATAGAAGTGTATAATAAAGCCCAATAATGTCCAAAACAGAATATAATATAACATGGAACAATCAAAAATTATAGATACGTTTGGAGACGTATCATAGAATCATGGAAAATATTGCCGAACATGCTGGCAAACATGATGTTGAAAAAAGAATATGATACTTACTAATGAAAAGGGGGACTAGACACCTCTGAACATGAATTGGGAGGAGGATAATGATGTAGATGAGGAACAATTTAGAGTGGTGTGGTCTAGGAAAAAGAGAGAAAGAAAACCTAATATGGTTATAGTCAGGCCTGTCACCAGAAGCCAAAAAAATGGGGTATCCTTGCAGAATGAGGCTGGAAGCTCTACTCAGCCTCCTAGTAGAGCTTTCAGAAAGGGGGGAGAAAAAATGAACGGTCTCTTTTGGAATTGTAGAGGGGCAGGTAAAAGAGGGAGGACTACCTGCTTCTTTGACATCATTAGAGACCACTCCCTCGACTTTATGGGCATCCTAGAAACGAAGAAGGAAAGTTTTAAGCATAGATACCTTAGTAAGATTGACCCCTTTGAGATATTTAATTGGAATTGGATCCCCTCCACAGGTAAATCTAGTGGAATTTTGTGTGGAATCAAGAAGGAAACCTGAGAAATTGTTTCTTGGACGGCAGGTAAATACCTGCTGCAGGCCACAATCTTTGATATTAAGCTCACTTGTGTCTGGACCCTGGTGGTGGTGTATGGGGCAGCACATGATGAGAAGAGGGATGAGTTCCTAGTAGAATTAAACTTGATTTGTGGCAGTATTAGAACCCCTTATGTGATTGGTGGTGATTTTAACATCCTACGGGAGAGTAGTGATAAAAACAAGTGTCTCCACCACTCCCAACACATGGATATATTTAATTCTATCATTCAATCTTTGAACCTTGGAGAGACACATATGGGAGGAGGTAGATTTACCTAGACCAATAAACGGAGACACCCCACGCTTGAGAAGCTCGATAGAATGCTCATGAGCTTTGATTGGGAAGTTCTATTCCCACTAGTTGCAGTCCGCAAACTAGTGAGAGATGTCTCGGATCATAACCCTTTGTTGTTGAGAACAAATCCCATGAAAAAAATCCCATTCGCCAGTGTGAATTCAGATTCGAACTCAGCTGGTTAAAGAATGAGGAGTTCTATGCTAAAGCTAAGACAATTTGGGAGCAACGTGTACACTCTGAGGACCCTATTGACATCCTAAACATAAAATTAAAATGTATCAAGAAATATTTTTAAAGGATGGGGATCCCACCTCTTTGGCCATGCCAGGAAGAGGAAAAAATGGGTTAAAAAGGAGCTGGAAGAGATTGAAAAGAAAGAGGAATCTGGCCCCTAGACTCCGAGACATACGAGAGAAGAACTATCCTGTGTGCTGAGCTTAATGAAATACTGGCTGACGAAGAGCTTTTCTGGCTTCAGCACTTGAATGAGCGATGGTTGCTTAAAGGGGATCATAACATAGCCTACTTCCACCGTATAGCTAATGGAAAAATACTGTTCATTCCCTTACTGATGGGGAGGTGGTTATAGAAGGCACAAAATATCTCCTTTCTCATGCAACTTCCTACTATAAAGAACTCTTTGGCCTTGCCAATGGAAACTTATTCCACTTATCTCCTGAAACCTGGTCTAGGGATGAGAGGCTTACAGAAGACGACAACCTCATCCTGACTAGTGCGTTCACTGAAGAAGAAGTCAAAAAAGCCCTGTTTAGCATGGAAAGCAATAGAGCTCCTGGTCCTGACAATATCCCAGCTGAGTTTTATAAACATTGCTGGGACTTCGTCAAAAAAGATATAATGCGGTTGTTTGATGCATTCCATAATAATACCCTCGATGTAGCTCGTCTGAATTACGAGATTATTACCTTAATTCCAAAGCTAAATGGGGCTAAACGAATTCAGCATTATCGCCCTATATGTCTACTTAGATGTCCTTACATGCTTATTACTAAGGTGTTGGATAATAGGGTGGCTATCTTTGCGGACAAGCTGATTAGCAAACATCAAAATGCTTTCATTAAGCATAGAAATATTATGGATGAAATCTTTACGTTACACTAAGTGTTGCATCACACACATCATAAAAATAAAATTGGGGTGGTGCAGAAACTGGATTTTGAAAAGGCGTACGACAAGATAAATTGGGATTTCCTCATTGAGTGCCATCGCAATCGGGGATTTGGTCCTACTTGGTGTGGCTGGGTGGATAAGATTATCAGAAATGGAACTTTGAGTATTAAACTCAATAATGAAAATGGCCCATATTTCCAAAGCCACAAAGGGGTACGCCAAGGCGACCCCCACTCCCCCTTCCTGTTTAATATTGCTGTAGAAACCCTTTTGAAAATGGTTCTCAATGCTCAGAAAGAGAAGTTGTTGACCGGGCTTGCGCCGAACTTGATTGAGGGGGGAGTGGCTATCTTACAATATGCGGACGATACAGTTATTTGTTTCGAACATGACAGAGATGCAGCCGTGAACCTTAAGCTTCTTCTATACATGTTCGAGCTTATGTCAGGACTTAAAATTAACTTCATGAAGAGTGAGATACTATGTGTTGGGGGAGATGATGAGACAATTTCCCTCTATGTTGAGTTGTTTAATTGCAGCATCGGACACTTCCCTATGAAATACCTGGGCATACCAGTCAGTTTCTCCACCCTAGATAGTCTGGACTGGGACTTTTTGGATGAGAGATTCCTCAAGTGGTGTGAATCCTGGATTGGTAATGCAGCCTCCTAGGGGGGATGGTTAATTCTCCTTAATGCATTGTAACGCCCCAGATGTAACTTTCCATATTTGTAACTCCAACTCTTGCCTTTTCTGGAGATGCGATATGAGATTCCCTTCGTGGTTGGGTTTTTGTCTTTGTTTTGCATTTTGTTCATGTCATGCATTTCAATCATGTCATCATGTGCATCTCTTTTGCATACGTGTTCGTCTCATGCATCCGAGCATTTCCCCGCTGTCCGTTTTGCAATCCGACACTCCTACGTCCTCCAGCGCACTCCTTTTGTCTCTTTTCGTGAGCGGGTGTTCAACATTCTCAGAATGGACCGAGATTTGCCAAGTGGCCTTGGTACACCACCCGTAGACCGCCTGTCAAATTTCGTGCCATTTGGAGTCCATTTGATACTCCAACAATTAATCGGGGAACCATAAAGGCCTCGTGTGTGTTGCAGCCCAACACCCCTCCAAAACGGCCCAATAACCCATCCAACCCTCTTCCATGTCCTCCGTCGTCGGATCACGACGGTGGGCGAAAACTACACCTCATTTGGACACTCCTACCTCCTCCTACCTATAAATATGTCTCTCCCTCCGAAATTTCACGGACGAAACCCTAGTCATCTTCCTCTTCGCGCCGACGGACATGTCCGATGCCGCCTCTCATCCAACCACAGTGCGCCATGTCGACCCGCCGCCGTCCCACCGCCGCCACGGCCCGTGAAGCCCATCGCAGGCCCGCACGGGCCCGATCCGCCCGAACCTGCCGCCGCTCTCGCCGGACTTTGCGCCGCCTTCGCCGGAGTCCCGCGCCACCTTCGTCTCCGGCCACCATTGGCAAGCAGCTCGCCGGCGCCTCGCGCCCCCCGCCACCACCTCGCGTCCCGCGCCAGCCGCCGCTTGCACGCGCCAACCGCTGCCGCCACCCGCGCACTTCACCCCGCCGCACCGCGCCTTCGCGCCCGTTGCCTTGATCCGCCGCCACCATGCGCCGCCGCACGCCCGCACCTCGCCGCCGTTTGTGTCACCGAACGCCGGGCACCGCCTCCTTCGCCCGCTCCTCCGCCGGAGTCGTGCCTCGCCGCGGATCCGGTCGGGCCGGACCGAATCCGGCCACCCGCGCCCTCCTCCGACCTCCTTCGTCCTCTTCAGCGATCACCAGAACCCTAGGGTCGCCGGAGCCCATGTTGACCCGCACCGGGATGAGATCCACCACTCCTCCATTCAAACGTCGGCCCCGTCCCCAGATCTCTCCGTCCAGGGTCTTCTCCGTCCAGTTTTCGCGAGGTCTAATTTCTCCAAGTCTTTTTCTGCAATGATTTATGTCCCTGTTCATCATGTCGTATCTCAGTGACCGTAGCTCCGTTTCATGCATATTATATATCAAAATGTTCATTGGGAGATTCTCTTCATTTCATTACATTATGGCATGCTTGTTTGAGTCCATCTTGATGCCCAAATCACTGATGTAAGAGTGCTATAAATTGTTAAGTGTTGTTTCTTATCAGAGTATGAGGATTTGTCATTTTTGTCACATTTTTGTGTGCTTCATGTGGGCATGAGCTCTACATGTGTTTTGGTCTATGCCATGCCATCTTTACAGGGGTGCTTTCCATGTATTTTTGTGATCAATGTGGTGACTAGCACAAGCATGCAAAGTAGTCTTCGTGATATTGCTGATTCCAGGGACTTCGGATTTTGCTAAGTCCTTGCTCTGCTGTTATTTTTATGCCATGTAACCTTGATGCTACAGTGAGATCCATCCATGGCACTGTTTTGAGTATCTTCAGTAAGGATGATTTGGACATATGGATGTGCTCTATCCATCCATGGCCCTGTTTGAAATTATGGAGTGTCCTAGCATGTCTTAATATTGCTCTACTTTTGCTATAAAATGTTCTTGGCAGATTGTTTACATGTTAATCAATTTTGCCATGGTTGTATTAGTTGATCCATGCATGCTATGATCTTGCTCTTGTCATGGTTAGCTTCATGGACATGTCTTCTTACTGTTTCCATGCTTTTATTGTCATGCAAGGCTTTATGGTGAGTGAATCGAGCTCACAAAGATGCCTTCATAATTCTATTTATGCCATGCTCAGTTTTCTGCTAAGTCTGAATCTGTTGATGAAACTTGCTATGTTTACATGGGTGCCATCATATCTTCTGTGACTTTTTGGCTCATGATTAGTAAGGGTCTTTTGTTCTATGCTTTTAGTAGATTCATGCCATGCCTTTATTTGCTATGATCTGTTCCTGTAGCATGTTGTTTGCTTGCTCTAAACATTGCTTCCTGATGTCAATTCCTGGCATGTTAGTATTTTCACTAAGTCTTTATCTTTTGCACTTTTTCCATGCTTGTTTGAACCTGCTCTTGTGTGATTTAGCCATAGCTCAGTGTTCATGTTTTGTCAAGCATCTTGAGTAGATCACTGCCATATGCTTTTTTGCTATGTTGGAGTGCAGTAGCTTAGTTTCTTTTTGCATTCTTTATGGCATCTTGCTGTTAATCATAGAATGGTGCCATTCTTGTTTTGCTTGCCATTTGCAAACCGTGCATCTGATTCCGGTGATCTTTATATCGATTTCGACCGAAATCATCTCGTATTTCCAGCGGCACACTTGGTTTGCCAAGTTGATGTCTTGATCAATCTTTCCCTTCCGAAGCACGCATATGCATTGCATATCACTTCTCGCATATCATGCCATGTTTTGCATCATGTTGCTTGCGCATTGCATCGTGATTGATTGTTGTTTCCTTTGCTTGTGCTCTTGCTTTGGGTAGAGCCGGGAGACGAGTACGTGATCGAGGAACCTGTTGAGTACGCTTACGAGGATCAAGCTTTCGTCAACTCTGAGAACTGTGCAGGCAAGATGACCATACCCTCGAAATCACTTCTATCTTTGCTTGCTTAGTTGTTCGCTCTTTTGCTATGCCGCGGTACCTACCACTTGCTTTATCATGCCTCCCATATTGCCATGTCAAGCCTCTTACCCACCTTTCCTAGCAAACCGTTGTTTGGCTATGTTACAGCTTTGCTCAGCCCCTCTTATAGCGTTGCTAGTTGCAGGTGAAGATTAAGTTTGTTCCATGTTGCAACATGGATATGTTGGGATATCACAATATATCTTATTTAATTAATGCATCTATATACTTGGTAAAGGGTGGAAGGCTCGGCCGTATGCCTGGTGTTTTGTTCCACTCTTGCCGCCCTAGTTTCCGTCATGCCGGTGTTATGTTCCTTGATGTTGCGTTCCTTACGCGGTTGGGTGTTATGTGAACCCCTTGACAGTTTGCTTTGAATAAAACTCCTCCAGCAAGGCCCAACCTTGGTTTTACCATTTGCCACCTAAGCCTTTTTCCCTTGGGTTCTGCAGACTCAAGGGTCATCTTTATTTTAAACCCCCGGGCAAGTGCTCCTTTGAGTGTTGGTCCAACCTGTCAGCCGCCGGTGACCACCAGGGGAAACTCTGGGTTGCCTACTGGAATCTTGGACAATCCGGTGTGCCCTGAGAACGAGATATGTGCAGCTCCTATCGGGATTTGTCGGCACATTCGGGCGGCTTTGCTGGTCTTGTTTTACCATTGTCGAAATGTCTTGTAACCGGGATTTCGAGTCTGATCGGGTCTTCCTGGGAGAAGGAATATCCTTCGTTGGCCGTGAGAGCTTGTGATGGGCTAAGTTGGGACACCCCTGCAGGGTTTTGAACTTTCGAAAGACGTGCCCGCGGTTATTGACAGATGGGAATTTGTTAATGTCTGGTTGTAGAGAACTTGACACTTAAGTTAATTAAAATGAATCAACTACGTGTGTAGCCGTGATGGTCTCTTTTCGGCGGAGTCTGAGAAGAGAACACGGTCTCGTGTTATGCATTGAGCGTAAGTAGCTTCAGGATCACTTCTTGATCACTATTAGCTTCTCGTCCGTGCTTTGCTTCTCTTCTCGCTCTCTTTTGCGTAAGTTAGCCACCATATATGCTAGTGCTTGCTGCAACTCCACCTCACTACCCTTTCCTACATTTAAGCTTAAATAGTCTTGATCGTGAGGGTGTGAGATTGCTGAGTCCCCGTGACTCGCATATACTTTCAAACAGTTGCAGGTGCCGATGATACCAGTGCAGGTGATGCAACCCAGCTCAAGTGGGAGCTCGATGAAGATCTTGATCGTTGTTTTGTTTCGTTTCCTGTTGATCAGTAGTGGAGCCCAGTTGGGGCGATCGGAGATCTAGCATTTGGGGTTGTCTTACTTTAATTTGGTTCCATAGTCGGACCTTGATTGTATTCTGGATGATGTATGATATTTTTAAGTATTGTGTGAAGTGGCAATTGTAAACCAACTCTTTATCCCTTTCTTATTCAGTACATGGGATGTGTAAAGATTACCCCTCTTGCGACATGCCTACCATGCGGTTATGCCTCTAAGTCGTGCCCCGACACGTGGGAGATATAGCCGCATCGTGGGTGTGACATGCATCACTAACCAGCATAGTGTTCTATTATATGTCTATGTTTTTACTTTCAAAAAGGTGATTGGGAAACTAGACAAGCACTGCAAACGATTCTTCTGGCAAGAACATGAAGGTCGGAAACGATACCATTTGGTGAAATTGTCAAGAATTTGTCGCTCCAAAGAAAAGGGGGGGCTGTGGGTGAAAGAACTGCATACAAAACATTAGCCTACTCACCAAGTGGTGGTGGAAGTTGGAAACACAGCAAGGGCTATGGCAGGACATAATCCAAGCCAAATACCTCAAAAAAGACAGGGTTGTATCGGTGAAAACTAAATTTGGTGATTCCCCGATTTGGAAGGCTATTATGAAAGTCAAGGAGCACTACCTTGCTGGTAGGAAGGTGGTGCTAAAATCTGGTAACCTTGCTAGAGTGTGGGATGACTCTATTAATGATCAACCTCTTTTATGCAGTCAATTTCCTGCGATGTATAGCATTTGCAATAATCAAGGGATCACGGTTGCAAGTTTTAGAAATGGTGTGGATGACAACTTCTTTCAAGACGTCTCCACCCCCTGCTGGATCAGTGGAGAGATATGCAAAATGCGGTGGGTTTGTGGCTGGTCATTAACGAACCTGGTCAGGTTGTTTGGTCCTTGGGGAGAAAAAAGAACAAGTTTACTACCAAATCAATCTATGATTACCTGGAAAAAAATTAGCTGGGTGTAACTATGAGTGGATTTGGAAGCAAAAAATCCACTTAAAATCCAAATCTTCCTGTGACAGCTCTTTCAAGACTCTATCTTGACTAGAGATGTGATGAAGAGGCGGAGATGGTTGGGGAATCCTTCCTGCTCCTTTTGTAATAACAAAGAAACATCCCAACACCTGTTCTCCACTTGTCCAGTGGCTAGAGTCATGTAGAGGACCGTTGGATGTGTGCTGGGAACGGACCATTGTCTCAACAATATATGGCAGTATTTCTCCTGGTGCTATATGTTTCTCCTAGATGGGGAGAAGTTCTGTACTTTTGGTTTAGCTGCACTCCGTTGGGCTATGTGGAATAGTCGTAACAGAACCACCTTTGAATTCAAGAAATTGAGATCTCCTTTTGATGTAATATACGCTGCTTGTGGTTATATTACTTATTGGGCAGGTCTGATGATGGGAGAAGATCGTGAAGCAATGGAGCGTGGAGCTAAGATGTTGAGGATCAATGCTTCGAACATGATGCGTATCTGCGCGGCACTGGGAGGGATCAGCTGAAGTAAGATGATGAATGTCGTGATGTGGCCCTCTCTACTTCGCCCGGGACATGCTGCCCTTGTCCCTGTTTCTTTTGGAGGTTGTCGCCTGGCTGTGTGAGTGGGTTTATGCTCCTGCGTGAGCAAATTGTCGTGGCCTTCTTAGATTATCGCTCTGGATAGCCTGCGTTCCTAGTAGTTTTGTATAGTTGTTATGGTGTCACTGGGTCCCCCCCCCCCACGTGATAAGCTGCCCGATGACGGGTGTTTATTGTGGGTTTCCCAGTGATGCTTTGAGCTCGCTTTCCCCATTCTTGGTTTCCTGGATGGACTTTGAACTATTGTGTTTCCGTTATGAGAGTAATGGAAAGGGGTTACGCCCGGTTCAAAAAAAATCTCATTCCTGAAATAGGGGCCGTCTCGTTCATGCGTATTGGCTAACTATTGTTGCTGGACTGCGAGAGAGATGGAGATTATTTTGGGCAAGGTCGCCATGAGCAAAGAGGCTCCCCGCCAAGTGAACCCGGGGGGGGGGGGGGGGGGACCCCGTCGTCAGTAGCCCCCGGATCCTGCAAGGTCTCGCCAATGGTGCCGGCTCCTTTCGGTCCAGGACCCTATTAGTTAGAGCCGACTGTGAATGCAACAGGTCGTCTATGAAGAGGCCTTGATGGACTCGAACAATACATGAAATGGTTGGCAATAAAAATTTGATGGTAAAGACTTGGTGATACTCAGTTTCCCGTCCATGAGATTGGCTCGTGGCTTGCTAGAAACCCTAACATAAATTCTGACTCCTTCCTAGTCGACAGGATTGACGAAGTAGTCATCAATTTCTTCGTAGTCGACAGGACCGTCTCCTCCCATTGAATGCACATTGTCGGAAGGCCTGAAGTAAATCCAAAAAAATACAAGCACCAATGTCAAGCCTAGGTCTTGAACTCTGCTGGACTAAGGATGCCATTGTCCTCGTAACCATCTAAACACAGGTTGGTTCACAACCCGATATGGGCTTCTAATACAGAATGGAAGATTAAAAGCATATACCGAGATCAAAGATAAGTACTAGTCATCTAAAAAAGATAAGTAGTTACAGTGTCCAAATTGATGGCATAAAACTAGTGTCAAAAGAATAGAAAAAAATATTCTCTCCGTCCCAAATTCCTTGTCGTGGAAATGGATATATCTAGAACTAGTTTTAGACATGAGTATCAAATTCCCAAATTCCTTGTCGTGGAAATGGCATAAAACTAGTTCTAGATATGAGTATTTTTAGTTCTAGACACCCCCATTTTTATCTATTTGTATGACAAGAAAGTCAAGACGGAGGTACTAGCACGCAATCCTGCAAGCGCCGTTTTTAAACGTGTGCGAGCGTCTTCATACCACGGAGCAAAAGTCATATTTCCATTTTTCTTTTGTGAGGTCCAGAAGACATTAGCACCGTGGACTTAAGCCTTTGGTCCAACGGTGACCAAAATGGAACTTTACTTTTCTGAGCCGCAACCAAAATGGAGATAGTCAAGGACATTGCACATCCATGATTTTAAAAAAACATGTACATTGCACTTGTTCGTGTGGAATTTCTGTTGTCCATGCATCAAGTATTTGTTCATGAAGCAACCGTTGTGCTGCCACCTCCCACCAATGAGAAGACGATACATTGTGCATCCCTAGTGGCTGCCCGCTGGCTTCACCGAAAGCCAAAAACCGCAAGATCTTTACTCGCATGTGCCCGTATCCTATTGGGCGCTTCGGCCACTGGTTCCTCTTGGAGCAACTGGCCCGGCCCATAAACGTGAAAATTGTCTAGAGCTTCCCTGCCGCTTTAGGGAAGCTTCTAGACAATTTTCGACCGTTTTTTTATGGTTCTTTTGCTCTTTACTTTTATTTTATTTTTTCTTTTCTTTTTGTTTTCATATATTCTTCTTATTCATATAGTTTTTCCTCCTTTTACTTATTCCCTTCAAATGTGTGAATTTTTTTAAAATTTCTTTGTTTTCTCAAATTCTTTGAAGTTTCTTTGAAATTCATGAACTTTTGTCAGACGCATGATTTTAAAAAATTTGTGAACTTTTTTTCAAATTAGACAACATGTTTCAGATCCGTGAACATTATTTCAAATCCAAGAACTTTTTTGAATGCAAGAAAATTTTCAAATACATGAACTTTCTCCGAATGCGTGAACACTATTCAAATATGTGAACTTTATTTTCAAATTCGTGTACCTTTTCAATCGCATGAACTTTTTTGAAATTGTTGAAGATTTTATAAATCTATGAACTTTTTTCAAATCATCAAACATTTTCAAATTCATGATATTTTTTCAAATTCAGGAACTTTTCAAATCCATGAATTTTTCCCAAATGCACGAACTATATTCAAATATGTGAAATTTGATTCAAATTTGATAACCTTTTCAATTGCATGAACTTTTTTCAAGCTTATGAACATTTTTGAAGTAAGTTATTTTTTCAAATCTTTGAACATTTTAAAATTTAGGAACTTTTCAAATGCGTAAACCTTTTTAAAATCTATGAACTTTTCCAATTGCATGAACTTTTTTTAAATTGGTGAATATTTTCCAAATCTATGATTTTTTTCAAATCTTTGAGCATTTTCAAATTCATGAACTATTCAAATGTGTGAACTTTTTCATATGTGAACTTATTCCGAATGCATGAACTTTATTCAAATCCATGATTGTTTTCAATTTTTGTGGACTTTTCAAATGTGGGAACTTTATTCAAATCTGCTTTTTGGGTCAATTTTCATGAACTTTTCAAATGCATGAACTTATTCAAATTTTATGAAAAATTTCAAATTCTTGAACAAATGTTTTAATTAGTGAACTTTTGAAAATTTGTGCACATTTTGAAATTCGTGAACCAATGTTCCTATTCATGAACTTTTTGAAAAATTGTGAATATTTTGCCAATCCACGAACAGATGTTCCAATTAATGGAATTTTAAAAAGTTGTGAATATTTTCAAATTCATGAACAAATGTTCCAATTCCTGAACTTTTTAAAATTTGTAAACATTCTGCCAATTCACAAATTTTTTCAAATTCTTGAACATTTTCTAGTTCATAAAAAATGAATTCCTTTTTTTTCTAATTGATGAACTTTTTTTCCAACTAAGAAACATTTTTCTACTTCATTAACTTTTTTGAATAACTTTTTCTCTCTAATTCGCAAACTTTTTCCCAAACCCGTGAACATTTTTTTGTTTCACCAAAAATTTAAATGCTAAGGGAACCGTTTTGGTTTTTCCTTCCTGGAACAAAATTTTTGTGGAGAATGAGTGGGTAAAAAGCGATCTGTAGACGACGGTTTGAGTCAGCGAGTATATTTTTCTAGAATCGCGAGGGAGGGAGTGGTGCGTGCGAGTGACGGAACTGGCGATTCATTGGTCGGCCCATGTTCGCGCGCCCCTGTGGGCTGCAACAAGAAACGGGCGGTTAATGCACCGAATGGGCATTTCCCGTGTCGCTGATGCAACCTCACCGGATATCCACGTCGGCCCATATAATCCATCCTCACTCTGTGCATTAAGACAACACAACATTGAAGAGAAAATCCAGATACCTTGGCCCGGAGTATGCAATGTAGTACTAAACGCCTCAAGCACAAACAGGTGGCGAATCTTGCTAAAGGAAAACATTGGCGAGTGAGGGCCGCAAGAAACCACTGGAATCAACAAGTGCGGGAATCTAGAATCTCGGATCGCGCTTTGGAGTCAACACGACCGACTGATATTTGTCTGTCGACTCCCCCACTTTTTGGCGAACAACATTTTCAAGTTCATGATCTTTTTTCAAACTCATGGACTTTTCAAATCCATGAACTTTTCTCAAATGCGTTAACTTTATTCAAATATGCGAACTAGGTTTCAAATTCATGAACTTTTTCAATTGCATGATCTTTTTTCAAATTGGTGAACATTTTTCAAACCTATTATTTTTCTCAAATCTTCATTTTTTTCAAATTTAATAACTTTTCAAATGTGTGAACCTTCTTAAAATCTGTGAACCTTTTTCAAATGCGTGGACCTTTTCCAAATGCGTGAACTATACCTAGCCAAACCTCGGGCCGGGCCTAGCCAACCCCAAGGCAAAAAAACTTAGGCCCGGGCCTGGCCCGGCCATCGGGCCTGTTTTTTGGGCCCAAGCCCGGCCCGAACCGGGTCCCTTCAGAAAAGCGCAAAAACGACGGGCCTGGGCCCGACCTAGCCCAACCATCGGGCTCAAAATCTAGGCCCGAGCCTGGCCCGAGAGCATCGTCGGGCTGGGCCGGGTCGGGCCGGGCTTTCCATGGCCAGGACTAGCATGAACTTTTTGCAAATCCGTGTTTTTTCCCAATTCTCGTGAACTTTTCATGTGGCACTTTATTCAAATCTGATTTTTAAAATATTCATGAACTTTTCAAATGCGTGAAGTTGTTCAAATTTGTGAATAGTTCTCAAATGCATGAACAAATGTTCCAATGAGTGGAATTTGAAAAAAATGGTGAAAATTTTCAAATTAGTGAACAAATGTTCCAATTCATGAATTTTTAAAAAATGTGTGAACATTTTGCAAATTCACGAACTTTTTCTAGTTCATAAAAAAATTGAATTCCTATTTTTTATTTGTGAACTTTTTTTCGAACTGATAAACAATTTTATGTTTCACCTAAATTTTAAATACTAAAAAAACCTTTCTGGTTTTTCTTCCTGGACCAAGAGATTAGTAGAGAATGAGCGAAAAAAGCGATCTGTAGACGACAGTGTGAGCGAGCGAGTTTTTCTTTTTAGAATCACGAGCGAGGGAGTCATTGGCCGGCCCATGCCCGCGCGCCCCTGTGGGCAGCAGGAAGAAACTGGTGCTTGATGCGCCGAATAGGCATTCCCCGTGTTGTGGATGCAACCTCGCTGTGTGCAATGTATTTTTCCCTTGAATTTTTTTAAGTGGCTCCATCATAGAAATTTTCTCTTTTCAATCATCTGTTCATCTCTGTAACACAATCAGTTAGGTGATACCTTGGCTGGAGTATGCAATGCAATACTAAACGCCTCCGGCAGAAACAGGTGGCGAATCTTGCTAAAGGAAAACATTGGCGAATTAGGGCCGCGGGAAACCACCCGAATCAACAAGTGCAGGAATCTGGAATCTCGGATCGCGCTTTCGAGTCAGCACGACCGACTGATATTTGTCTATCGATTCCCTCACTTTCTGGCGAACAATGGAATGTAGTACTATTAGTATCTTTTCCGTAAAGACAAAAGAGACAAAACGCTGTAGGAGTGTGCTGGAATATTATCGCCACGGGGGAGCTTATATTCCCCGACTCCAAAGCGACCCAGCATCTGAGATTTATAATCGATTTCATCTGCCTCTTTGAGACTATATTCGATCTTGCAGACTGCAAAATAAAGCCGGGAGCAGAGCATCTCACGTACCCGTCCGTGCTCCTTTTGGCTCCTGGAGAATAAGAACTCGTGGCCTGTGAACAACCGTCCATCTTCAGCTGCGTCCCAACATGCCCTTCTCAAATGTTTTTTCGGCGCCGGCGCCTAAAAATCGCCCTAGTCGCGTCTCAGGAGCTCGTTTTTCGCCGACTTGGGTCGAAATTGACGCCGGCGGACCCAGACAGATCCCGGCGCGCTGGCAGCGCCCGGGGGCGCCGAGGCGAGACGTTTTGACGCGAAAGCGAATGGGCCCGCCGAGTCAGCGACACGCCGCTTCGTCCTCTTCATCGCGTCGGTTCCCGCGGGAATCAATGCCAAGGCTGCCGCGCGGCCTTCATTGATCCCTCACGGGCGGCGCAGCGAACGCGCCGCGACGCGCGTCCAGCCACGCGTCGTCCGGCATGCAGCCCGACGCCGCCCAGCTACGGCTATAAAAGGCGACCTTCTCGCCGGTGGACGCCATAGCTCTCATTTCCCCCCTCTCTGGCGCAGAAAGCAGCATTGTCTCCCCTCTCCCCGCTGACAAGAAAGATGGCCGAGAGGTACCCACGCGACAGCGCGGTGGCGACCGTCTTCGGCCGCCGCCACCTCCAAGAGGCGGAGGCGCGGCTGCTGTACCAGGCGGAGTACCCGGCGCCCCCCGGACATGCGGGTGCCGGGGACGAGGTTGAGCACCGGCGGCGTCCCGATACCACCGGTGCCCGAAGGGGCGGCGCGACGAGATCGCCCGCATTCGCTCCTCCCTGACGGAGGAAAGGCGGAACGAGCCACGCTATGCCGCCGATAGTCACACGCTCTGGACGATGTACTTCGAGCGCCGCCGCGAGGAGCAGATTGCCTCCACCAACGGTGTCATCCCACGGGACCGCCACAACGCCGACGGACGGCGCGAGTGGTGGGGCGTTCCGGGCCGCACCCTCGAGGCCGTCCTCGACCACATCGAGATCGGCAACGTGCCGCGCCTCGAGTACCCGCAGCGGCTGTCCTTCTCTCGCCGTCATGGTAGCTCCTGGACACCGCGGCGGATGGAGCCGGGGTCGTCCTCGTCGTCGGGCTCCGGCTCGCCGGCCGCGCTCCGCCCCGAGCCGGAGGAGACGCCACTCCGGCGCCCTCGTCATCAACGAGGCCGCCCGATCCCCACCGCGCGGATCCTACCGCCTGGTCCGACCGAAGCCGGAGCCTGGGCAACTCCCGGTGAAGCCAGAGCACGCCGAGATGGCGGCCCCCGACGA
The DNA here is from genome assembly GCF_018294505.1 of Triticum aestivum. Classification (NCBI taxonomy): domain Eukaryota; kingdom Viridiplantae; phylum Streptophyta; class Magnoliopsida; order Poales; family Poaceae; genus Triticum; species Triticum aestivum. The sequence goes on along the minus strand of NC_057797.1, from coordinate 762,155,871 downwards.
CGAGTCCGCCCTCAAGTGGGCGAAGGAGGACTATGTCCGGGAGCAGGTACGCCGCAAGCGCCGGGCGTACGAGGAGCTGCAGGCCCGTCGCTGCGGTCGCGAGGAAGGCGGGGTCATCGTCCTCGACAGTGACGAGGAGGGCGAGGCCGGGCCGTCCAGCGCACCACCGCGCCTCGGCGACCCAGGTCAGGGCTGCAGCAGGGACCGCGCCGGCCCAAGCCAGTCGTGCGACGACGACGATGACAGCGACGACGGCGGCGACTACACCCGCTTCTACAGGCTCCTCGGCATGTAGACGGCGGCGACGACGGTGGCGGCAAGGCGTAGTTTAGGCGTTGTTAAAAGGCGTAGTTTGCATCTGTTTTGTGTTTTTCGTATAAATTTCGATAAAGTTTCGCCGAGTTCGTGCAAAAATGCCGAGTTTTCATATATTTGGTACAGACATCGTCGAAATCAGGGCGACCTATGGACCGATGACTGGGAGTTAGGTCGCCCTTAGAGGCCAATCTAGCGTCGGCTCGCTCCCAGGCGGTTCTTTTTCGTCGCCCTGGGGGCCGAACGGCTGGAGATGCTCTTAGTTTGGCTCCTGGAGACCTCAAAGATGAAGAGTGAATAATTTGCATTTCAAATTGGGAAGAATGTTGGAGTACCATCCGTTAAAGATCCGACGTACTAGATTGACTCATTTTCCAAACTGAAAATTTTAAAGTGTTTAGAAAAAACTAATAAATATTCAATAATTCATATTTTTTTGTTTTATGTTCTCAAAAAGTTTTAACACATTTGGATGTATGTTTTTGTGATTAAATAGCCTCTAGTGCTCAAATAAATGCACTAGATCTGGCTTATTGGCAAAAAAAAAAACAGATCTGGCTAGCTAGCCAGGCGCGCTAGCGCGCATGTGCAGTGCGATGCCCAAAGGCCGTCGCAACGAGTCAAACTGAAAAACGCGCGCCGACGGACACGGCCAAGAACTATTATTTGGCAGGAGAGACGTTTTTGAAAAGGCAGCCAAACGGCACCCTGTTTCCGTCGACTCTTTGCACGAGCCAAATTTGGCAGCACTTATCCGGACCTGGACCCTGTTCTCGTGGCCGGATTTCAGACTTTCAGTTTCCTGTACGTGCATCTCGTCCTTCTGTTGCTGGTACTCGTCCTAGCACGCCGCAACGCCAGACCTCAATCATTCAGGCGGCCAACGAGAGACGCCGGCCGGCCAGCTCCGGCGACCAGCGCCGGCGCTGTCGTAGGGCCGTTGCATGCGTGCAGTTTACTTTACGATCCATCACCGTGGTCAACCTTAAACTCGACGTGATGACTCATGATTGACGCCACTACTCCTACTGCTAGCAAATTAAACTTAATTAGCATTGCGTTGCGCACTCGCTTTCTTTCTTTCTTTCTTGCTGCTGGTAAGATGCGCTCTGGATGTTGTTTATTGGGGTTAAGGTGTTTTGTGCTGAGCGCTTTGTCGCTAATCTATAATCGATGCTAGTTTAGGGCATGTTCGGCTCTTCACCGGCTACATAGAATTACAGGATCTGCAGAGTGCCTATTTTTCAACTCTACTGTTTTAGCCCGCAGCTCCGACAGCTCCGCACGGAGCTGAGTCCGGAGCGAAGGGAATCCTAACACCCCCTTAATCAATGTGGTTGTGGTGAAGCTGCCGAGGTGAGGTGAGGGGCTCTCATGTCATGCGTGGTGGCATGGGGTAGGTCCAATTGTCTTTTTCAAATTTTATACCGACAAAGAATGAATTTTATTGGCTAAGAAAAGCATCAAGAGGATACAAACCTAAAGAACATACACATGACCTGTGTATAATTAGAATGCACACAATTAATATCAACATGCATGCACAAAAAATAAGCCGACAAATGGCAAAATCATATAAGACCAAAGCTACGTAGACGAGAGAAAAAACCAAAGTAATCAGATCAGTGATTGGCAAATTACAGCGATGACAATATCTGCACCAACCATTTCATGACTCCTCACCGATAGCAATGTTCTTCAACATCAATACCTTTTTAAAGGGAGTGGCACTCAACCGTCGTCGTCGCCGGATCCAACCACCATGACCAGAATCTAGGTCTTCACCCTGAAAAATCAATCTAAGCAATATCAAAGCAATGCCTTCAACAAGGTAACCATCTAAAAAAATATCGTCATTGCTAGGTATAACCATCTCTCTTGCTAGGCATATCCAAGGCTTCAACTAAATCTTATATTACCACATACAAAAGCTGCCGCTGCTCTCTAATCTTCGCGCTCGTGGTTGCGTTCATGAGTTGTGCGATTGAAGCCCTTCACATGAATTTTATATAAGCTGGCGATTTTGTCACATCGGTGTGTATATAAATGCTCAGAAGGCAAGAGTTTCAGATGACTAACTTTGTCATAGGCTTCTAGCTCAAAAAAATTGCCATCGTACTACCTTCGTACTCTGAATATGTACTATACGGATCATCGGGGTGCACTACCCTACATGTGGTCTTATAGTTTTATACCCCATGGATCGTACTCTCGTTTGAGATCTAGAGTAGTGCAGCACGGATCAGCCAATAGGAACACACTGACTGAACAAAAAGCAGGCTCACGCGAACCAATCACAACACCCCAAACAACAAAGACAAGCACAGTAATGTTCAATCAACAAGTAAAGTATTGTTGCCACCCAGGAGGTAATCATCAGCATGCATGTGTCGTCCCAGCTTCAAGCTTTGCTGGAAGCACAAGCCTTCTTCTTCGTGCAGCCCACCAGGTTAAGCACTCACACCAATCGCTTTCTCTCATTGCGGGAATCAATCTGAATATCAAATGTTGCTGGCATATTCTATGGCCGTCTACGCCTCTGATCTCTGCTTATCCGTAGTCGACAGCGAGCATGCATAGGCTAACTCTTTTTAATTAATCCCGGTCGATTCACAGACCCAAGTGACAGGCCATGTGATGGTGGTTAGGCTGAGAGTAATTGGTAAGTATATTACATCGATCACTGTCAGTCTCTCTCACTTTCTTAGGAAAAAACAGCCTATCGCTCTATGTGTGCACATAGTGCTTGAGATAATGCTGTCGCTCGCCTGCTAATTAACGATAGTTTAGCTAATTAACTTCTCCCAGTTGCGATCTAGGCATGCGATTAGCGGTGTCTGGCCTTGTTGAGCCTTGTCCGTTTGTTGTCTCGTATAGCTAGTATCTGTCCCGCCACTCATACAACACGCAGGCTACAGGTGGTTAAGTTCCAACTGTTTTTTTCTTCTATATAAAGAGTGGTTAGCACGAGAGATGCTTCCCCTGGCCGGGATAAAGATGGGATCAAAGAAGCTGCCCGGCTACTTCGAGGAGGCTGTTTTCGTGCGTGTGGTGAAGGCTGCAGCATGCCACGGTCTCCCATGATTAACCACACAGACAAGGGCAAAAGTTACGGGAGTATTGTTCGTCCTGACCGGCGGTGCGCGCGTAAATCATATATCTCCCTGAGCTTTAAGCGACATACCAAAGGAAAGATCCTCCGCTTTGGTGATGTTAGTGATGTGTGCATATCATGCGTGTGGTGCTGCCCCGACGGGTGGTGGTGATCGATCGATCGAGCTGTACATGAATGCACTCACCACGGAGCAATGGGCAGATGTTCGTCGGGGAGGAGTTAACGTTGCACGCTTGGTTTTATTGGAGGAATGGTTAATTTTTTTCGAATGGAATTTGCAATGGTCACTGTCGCGAGCAGAACGGTGATGCCCCACGTTTGGCACATCGGGATATTGAAGCCCTGACTAACCCAACAGGCAACTGACACCGCGACCGCACGTATCAATGTCGGGGCCGGGCCAAGTTCCTCACAAAATTGCAGGAGTTCTACGTGACATACATACAGAGACTGGCTAGCCGGTAAATAACCAATTACTAAATAGTCAACAAATGGTCAACCTTAAACTTGACGTGATGATTCGTGATTGGTGCTAGTGATGCAGCTAACAAAGCTTACTATTTAGCATTGCATTGCGCACCCACGCTAATGCAATGATGATGCCCCCCACCTATCCGGCAACTACCTGGATGATGACGTGCTTTGGAAGCATTTTTCTTTCTTTCTTGCTGCCGTTGAGACGCGCTTTGGGTTTTCGTCTACTCGCTTTAACATATTTGTGGTGAAATCTTTTTGTTAATCTAGTCATCAGTTTAATCAATGTGGGGGCTCTGGATGACTGGCACTCACGTCATGCCTGGTGGCAATAATGGCCGGGTAGGCTAAGTCCTGTCTTTTTCAACTAAATATAAATATCACTCACTATGTTCCCAAATATAGAATGTTCTACTTTTTTTTCTGATTTGAATGTATATAGACGTATTTTAGTGTGTTTATTTCCTCATTTCAGTCTGTATGTGTAGTTCATATTGAAATATATTGAATATCTTATATTTGTGATGGAGGAAGTATTATATGACTACATTCAAAATGCTGCTCTCTCCCTGACATTCTCCGTCGTGATTGCGTTCATGAGTTGTGCAAGTGTAATACACTGATAGTACTACCACTTCACAACAAATGTTATATAAGCTGATGATTCCTCCTCACCGACGTGTATATGTTCGAAAGGCGAAAATTTCCCATGAATTTCCTTGTAATAGCCTTGTAGTCCTAATAATCAATCCCCGGGGGCATCACGGAGATTCCGAGCTAGCATGGCTTTGCTGTGACCAATTGCCGTCCAGCGCTGCTATGCACACGATACCATCGGACGATTCATGCACGACATCACATATCAAGTCGTTCGTGCATATCATCGAGCGCATATCAACGGTTGTATGGCCCATCGTGCCGCTGTCGTGCATGCATTCGTCGTCCGCAGAGCAGTTTCGATTGCCGTCGATGCTGGTTAAGCTAAGAGTAATTGATACTACTTGTTATGTGTGCACATACGCGATATAAAGCTGCTGCTCCCTCGCTAATTAACTGTACTTTAGTTAATTAATATTTTTTTTGCGGGGTACTTTAGTTAATTAATTGACCTGGCCAATTTGCAATCTAGGTGAGCATGTGATTAGCGGTGTCTTATCCTGCCTTGTCCGTTTGCTGTCTTGTAATACCAGTACACTGCATCTTTCCCGCCACTCGTATACAACACCCATGGTACGTATGGGTGGTTAAGTTCCAACTGTTTTCTAAAGAGGGGTCACGTCTCACAAGAGATGCTTCCATTGGCTTTGACGAGGTTGTTTTCACGGCTGGCAAAGACCGAATGCGCCACGGTCTCGCACGGTGAACCACACAGGGAAAAAAGTCACGGTATCATTCATCCTGTTCGGTCAGCTTATGTCGAGAGTGTATCTCTCCGAGCTTTCAGCGACGTGTCAAAGAAAAGAAAGAACCTTCACTTTGCTTTGGTGATGTTTACTAGTGTGCATATCATGGTCCGACGGGTGGTGGTGTGGCGCGGACATGTTCGATTCTACCGAGTTACACACATGCACTACATACTATCTCCTCGGAGCAATTGGAGTAATGGTTAGTTTCTGCTGGAGAACTAATGGCATTTTCACGGTCGCTACAGTAGCAGAATGGTGAGGTGATGCCCATTGGAACCCCCAAGCTAAACCAGCGGAGAGCTGACACATATCAGTGTCGGGCCAGGCAAGTGACCGGACGTCTATGTGTCACTCAGCCAGAAGAGAAGAGGCCGGCTAGCAGTAATAACCATTTAGCATCCACCGACATTGGTAACCCAGTAAATAACTATGGTAGCGCATGGCTCAAGCGTTGATGAAGTGCAGCAAAGGATCAGCATACAAACTTTAATTTGGAGGTGTCTAATGCCCCCTCGTTCCATACTACTAGGTGCATTTAATTTGAAGGGTATACATGGCTCCCGTAAAATAATGCACCATAGGATATGAATGCATTTCAGCATCTATAAAGAAACGTGGAATCTCCATGACATGAACCACGCAGATGAAAGATTGGATGCTCCTCTTTTGCAGATCATGTGGTGGGATTTGGTTCTTTTGCACGAGGTTTGGGAGGTGCGATCATATATACATGGGTGAAATCTTCTTTTACTCGCATTCATTCTTTGTTCGGTCTGCTCGAAACTTTGATAGTATCGTGTGGCCATTTGATGTTTCTCACAAGAAATTTGACAAGAGTACCCACATGTCAGTCAGTTCGCTACTCGCAATGCACCGTTTCATCTATCAAGGGGCCACAATGCCTTATTAAGTGTGTATGTGTATATGTACCTACATTAAATATGGTTTGTTGGCTTGCTTTATATAGAATGGCATTTTCGAACTATCCTGTGATGCAGAGGTCGGGGATTCTCCTGTTCGGAAAACAAATATATGCATTATACAATGACACGGCACCAATGGTTGATGAATGAAATCCATTCTAAACCACCCGAAACATTGCATGAGTGGGGAATCAGATCACGTTTTGGAGTCAACGCGATGAATTGGTTGGCCGACCTCCGCATTTCTGGCGAACAACAAAATATATTTCTTTTCTATAAAGAACACCATAGGATATGAATAGTATCACTACAGTAGTATATAATCAGTTTCCTCAGCTCTTCTGAAATTATTCCATCTGTGTGCAGAATGTAAAGCCGGAAGCATCTCATGTACCTGTTTGTGCTAATATTCCCCCCCCCCCCCCCCAAAAAAAATCCAAAATGAAATATAAGAACTCGTGGCCGCCTTGCTGCCGGAGATTTAGAAGAGGAGGAACCTATTTGCATGACATGTTGGAGAAACACTCAACGTAGCTACTAGCATCTTGGATATTGTTGTTAGTGCAGCGGTTAACCTTAAACCCTACATGATGACTCATGATTGATGCCATTAAGACTAGTCTATGGTACTACCTTTATAATGTAAAATATCATGATTTTTTGTCTTAGGTGCCCTATGGTACTACTAAAGTTACTCCCATTATGGCCAGCCTGACAAAGCGTAATTATTCAGCTTTGCGCAGGCACTCACGCTAATGCAATGATGATGTCGCGCAACTATCCGGCAACTATCTGGATCCCAACTCGCTTTCTCGCTGCGTTAGGGCCGGTCCAGGAACCAGCGATTTCGGGTTTTGTTTATCCGTGCTTTAGGAGTCGCTAGTTTAATTTCGCAAAAAAAAGGAGTCACTAGTTTAATAGGGTCCGGTGTGGCTTCTTTGCTGGCCTGCTGAGGTGAGGGGCTCCGGCTGGCTGGCTCTCACGTCATGCATGGTGTGGTAAACACAATAGATTTTTTTTTTGCGACAAAACACAATAGATTAGGTCAAGTCCCGTCTTCCGTCATGCCAGCGGCATATATAGGTTCGGAAGACAGGAAATTTCCCTTGAAATTCATGATAACCTGCCTCATTTTGTCACGCTAACACAAATAAGTAGGGGTCCCTTCCCTCGGTCCAAGTCGAGATATATTTTCTAGTGGTTCTCATGCGCCGTCCCAGCTTATATAGTGATAAATCATCAACATGCATGTCGTGCCAGCTTCAACTTTGTTGAAAGCAGAAGCCTTCTTGGTGCATGCAGGCCACCACATGCACCCACCGGGTCACACTCACACACACCAGTCGCTTTGTCTCGTTGTGGTAACCGATCAAAATATATCGATCAATAGCGAAGCGTCACCTTGGAGATTTCGAGTACGGCCAAGCTAGGTTTGATCAACCAATGGCCGGCCATCTGCGAAGCATGATCCCCAGATGCTTATCCGTAGTCGACAACGAGCATGATGGATAGGGCTAGTTACTTTTGATTTAACTTAATCCCTGTCAAATCATGGATCAAAGTAACATCCCATGTGAACGGTAGCTGTTAGGCTAAGCCGAAAGTAATTGGTGCATCGCATATCAACGATCACTATCAATCCGTGTCTCTCTCAGTCTCTGTCTCTATCTCTCTGTACGAAAAAGAAAGCTTGTCGTTGTGCCTGTGTGTGCACACACGCAAGAAAAAGCTGCCGCTCGCTAATAAGCTGTAACAATATACGTACTTTACTAAATTAACTTCTCCCAGTTGCAATCTATCATGCGGTTTGGGGTGTCTTCTATTGCCTTGTCCATTTGCTATCTCGTATTGCTGGTACACTGCATCTGCCCCGCCACTCATATACAACACGCATGCTAGGGTGGTTAAGTTCTAACCCATTTTTCTAAGTAGTTGTTAGGGAGAAAGACTGTTTTAATTTGCAGAGGAACTAGTGGCAAAGATGATTCCATTCCACTAGTAGTACATTTGAGGACGTAGAGCACTAACTTTATCATAGGCTTCCAGCTCTATATTCGTACAAACTTCGTACTCTGAAGGTGTACTATACTGATCATTGGGGTGCACTACCCTACATGTGTTCCTGAAGTCATACCAAATGGATCGAACTCTAGAATACGTAGTGCAGGTCAGATCAGCCAATAGCAACATACTGACTGAACAAAAAGAAAGCCCAGGCGAACCAATCACAACTCCCCTCACCAATGGGTGGTGGTGTTTAATTAACAAGCTAAGTTGTGTTGCTTCCCAGGTACGGTAATCATCAGCAGCATGCATGTGTCGCCCCAGCTTCAACCTTGCTCAAAGCACAAAGCTTCTTATTTGTGAAGGGCAGCACATGCATGCACCCACCAGGTCAAGCAGCTTTCTCTCATTGCGGGAATCAATCCGAATATCAAATGTTGCTGGTAGTATATTCTACTTCCTCCGTAAACTAATATAAAAGCGTTTAAACCACACTATTGAATTTCCCCAACGTCGCCATGGAGATTTCGAGCTAGGCTGAGCTCTGACCAATGGCCGTCTACGCCTCTGATCTCTGCTTATCCGTAGTCGACAGCGAGCATGCACAGGCTAATTATTTACAATTTAGTTTAATCCCGGTTGATTCACAGGCCGAAAATGGCCCGCCATGTGATGGTGTGCTTAAGCTATAATTAAGAGCAATTGGTGCATTACATCGATCACTGTCAGTCTCTGTCTCTTTTCCAAGAAAAAAAGAGCCTGTGTTGCTGTATGTGTGCACATACGCGAGATAAAGCTGCCGCTTGATCGGTCCCATATTAATGATACTTTAGCTAATTAACTTCTCCGAGTTACAGTACAACCTAGGCATGTCATTAGCGGTGTCCTCTCCCGTCATGTCTTCTCAAGCCTTGTCTACTTGCTGTGTCTCGTATTGCTAGTGCATCGTATGTGCTTGGCCACTCATGCAGCACCAATGCTACGGGTGGTTAAGTTCCAACTGTTTATCTACGGAGTGATTATGAGAGATCCAGGCTGCTTTTGCACGGAGGGGTTGTTTGGTTCTAGGACTAACATTGCCACATTTTGCCACACATTTTTACCAAGTTTGCTTAAGGTTAGTTCATCAAAATAAGAGTCACAAGTTGACAAGCCTAAAAAAATTTTGTCACACTTTTTGTGTGTATGCCATATGGGGCTCAAGTATGGCTTGTCTAAGGTGTGGCTTGAACCAAACACTCACCTAAGTTAGTCAAACTTGTCTAACCTTAGTTATGGCAACCTTTGGCTAAGTTAGTCACAAACCAAACAGCCCCGAAGAATCACAAGTAACAAAAATGCTTCCGCTGGTCAGGAGAAAGAGGAGATCGAAGAGGATGCCTTGCTTTGACAAGGTTGTTTTCGTGCGTGTGGCGAAGGCTGCAGCATGCCACGTAGGGTCTAGCACAGTGAACCATACAGCCCAAAAGTTACGGTATCATTCGTCATGTATGGCCGGTGTTCGTCGAGAGTGCATCTCTCCGAGCTTTCAGAGACGTGCCAAAGGTAAGAAAGAGCCTTTGCTTTGGTGATGTTATTACTGGTGTGCAGGCAGGCAGGGGTCCTACATGTAGTGGCGCCGGGGCGCCTACATGTTCGGATCGAATATCGATCGAGCTACACATGAACGGTCCACGGACGGGCACCTGTCCGTCGATCGGGGAGATTACCCACCGGATGGAATTTGCATGGTCACTGCCGAGAGCAGAATGGTGATGCTTGCTTCAGCTGCGTGTCTGCTGCACAGTACCGGTGTCGGGGCGATGCCAAGTTGCAGAACGTCAGCGTGTCATGGAGGTAGAAGAAAAGAGCCTGACTAGCTGGTAATAACTAATTAACATCGAACGGCATTACTAGTAGTAAATAACTATTGTAGAACATGGCCCAAGCATCAATGAAATGCAGCAAATGATGAGCGGACAAACCTCAATCTGGGGGTGTCTGATGCAAGGAAGCACTGAATATGCCTCGCTGTTTGATCAACAGAAGGGTGGCAGTGTGCAAAAATTATGTGAGTGGTTACTTCTGAATCTGTTGCAAAAACAATTGTTACTAGCACATTATTTATTTGTAGCTTTCAACGTACACACATGGTAACACTCACTTTTCATTACTGAACAAGGTTAAAAATAGACACCGCCGAAAGCAATTGTATAAATCGCTCTCGATGAACAGTACACCATAGACTAGGATATGTACGCATTTCATAGTCTACAAAGAAATGTGGAATCTCCGAGACATGAACCAGAGAAATGGAAGATTGGATGCTCCGCTTTTGTAGATCATGTAGTGGGATTTGGTTCTTTTCCACGAGGTTTGGGAGATGCGGTCGTCCATGGATGCAATCTTCTTTTACTACCACTATCTCTCTTTCTTGTGTTAGCATCTTTTACTCACATCCATTCTTTGTTAAAAACTTTGATAGGACCGTGCATGTATACGATGTTTCCCACAAGAGAAGATCTTTCGACAGGAGTGCACGCATGTCAGTGAGTCCACTACACTCTCCAAGAAAAATATCTAATGCTCTGCCTTATTTAACTAGGTATATGATGCCTTCTTAAACATGCGCATATGTTTTTTTTTTGTGAAAAGAATAAATATGTGCATATGTACCTAGCTTGCTATCATGACGACGACGGCCTGCATCAATATCATGGTGTGACGTGAACGGTGATTACGGGCATCGCTCCATGAGCCGTCGCGCTCTAGTAGTGTCCATTGAATTTGGTACACCTTCGTAATCCCATGGACGAGTTCCAAAGTGAAGGCCCCATCCCGGCCCATCACCACCACCCCTCATGCCATCTTGAGTGCTTGGCTCGTTTTGCTTACCATACCAAGAAGAAAGTACACTTTTTTGTATTGGACCTGAATATGTAGGGAATGTTAGATTTTTAGGCGTGGTGAATCGAATGTTTTTCATGACAAATTATGTTTGCTGGGAATGGCAAGTTTAGTAGACGAGCAAGGTAAATCTCCCTCAGTTTTTTTCCACTAAATTGTCGTGCTTGTGAACTAAATTTGTTATCCTCACGTCAATATAAGTTGCCATGAAAAACGTTTGATTTGTCATGCCTAAAAATCTGATGTCAAATATTTATCATTTATGTTTATATTTTATGACATGATGCTAAAACGTGTCGGCCTAGGTGTGGGAGAGGTAGATACAAGCCACATGCAAAATTCCTACTCGTGCATTAAGACGGTTTAGCAAGATGCCGCTAATACCAAAGATTAAAAAGAAAGATGATTGGCCGGCACAAGTGAGCATATCTAGAGACATATATAAACCCTACGGCATTAGATTTTTATTTATTCATTTGCAACTAAAGAGAATGCCGAGGACATGAGCCGGTGAGGTCAAGAGAACGCTGAAGACATGAACCAGATGCTCTTGTCAATATATGCAATATACAATGCCCCGGCAGAGACGGCTGGCGAATCAAGCCGCCTGAAACCACCAAAATCATTGTGACAAGTGCAGGAATGGGGAATCAGATCAAGCTTTCGAGTCAACATGACTGATTGATTGGTCGACCTCCCCATTTCTAGCGAACAACAGAATGTATTTCTTTTCTGTAAAGAAGAACGCTGCAGGATCCGAATATTATGGCTAGAGGGTAGTAGCTAGCGTATATTCCCCACTCAGACATTAACCCAAGCAACATTTGTACAGGGGAGTGGTCTATAATCAGTTTCCTCCACTCTTTGGAATTATTCGATCTGCCTGCAGACTGTAAAGACGGAAGCATCTCGCGTACCTGTCCGTGCTCATTTCGCCTGCTGGGAGAATAAGAAGTCGTGGCTCGCCTTGCTGCCGGAGATGAAGATGAAGAAGAGGAGGAGGAAACTAGTTGCATATTGACACGTTGGAAGGGATGATTAGACACTGGACAGCAACAGTGTGCGCATGCATTGACAAGCCAATCGGCCATCGCAACGAGCCAAACGTCAGTGGACATGGACAAAATCCAGCAGCGGAAATGCACGTCGTCGGCTTAATTTGGGTCCTGATCACCGGCGGGCCGTTTCAGTTTCCTGTAGACGTCGTCAGGCGTATCGTACGTACGTCCATCCTTGTGCGAGCACGTCCGTTTCCAGTGCCAAATCCTAGCTTCTCGGTGCATCTGCCCGATCGTCAGGCTGCCGCTCGCCCCAACCGTGCAAGTGGAATGGAATGCTCATCGCGTGAGGTTTCCACGTCGCGCCGGCCAGCGCCGCCCGCCAGTTCAGTCGCGTGCGGTCTACTTTCACAAAGCATCCCGGCCGGCGGCTCTTCGTCTCCGATATTGTTGTTAGTGCAACGGTCAACCTTAAACCCGACGTGATGACTCATGATTGCTGCCACTAACAGAAGCTTGATCATGTACTCCCTCTCTCTCAGTTTACAAGGCATGCACGTATCCTTTATCGTCAATTTGACCAACCTAATAGAAATCATATATTACAAAAAAAACATACCATTATAAACATCAGATGTTCTACTTTCAAACGGTATAATTTTTGTGTTATGTAGTTTATATTATAGTGATAAAATTGGCAATCCAGGGATACACGCACGCCTTGTAAACTGAAATGGAAGAAGTACTCAGCTTTGCGTTACACACTCGCGCTAATGCAATGATGATGCCACACAACTATCCGGCAACTATCTGGATCCCAACTCGCTTTCCCGATCAATGCCGTTGGGATCGATGGAGGAGCCAGCGCTTTAGGTGTTTGTTTACCCGTGCTTTAGACTAGCCACAATGGGTAGTAACATAGACTAGTAACATGGGCATGTTAGTAGTCTATGTTACTACCTCTATAGTGGGAGTAACATATGTGTGATAACATGCAACACTTCATTTATTAGGCTATAGACACATCTTGCTTTGATATGTGTGATGTTACTCATACTAGTAGTAACTAGCTATGTTATCACTTTCATCTCTTTCTTCACTTATTGCATGCCACATCATCTATTTAATCTAGATATATGTGATGTTACTATCTATATTATTCTCACAGTGGGTAGTCTTAGGAGTATTTTATTTCCATCATCAGTCTGATCGCTAGTTTAATGGGGTCCCGTCTGAGGTGAGGTGAGGGCTCTCGCGTCATGCATGGTGGCAATAATACGGTAGGTCAAGTCGTGTCTTTTTCAACTAAATCTTATACTACTACTACAAAACTAATATTGGTGATCGATGTGCTCTCTCCTTGCGCCCGTGAGCTGTGCAAGGCAAGTACTGATGATCGTACTACTGTATTATTTTTCGTATATGTGTTTTATACAAGGTTGACCATTTTATATATCGTTCGTTGGCGTATATAGGTTCAGAATGCAGGAATTTCCATTGAAATTCATGATAACCTGCCCCAGTCTGTCACGCTAACATAAACTAGTAGGATCCCCTCGCCCCAAGCTGACATATATTTCCTAGTAATTTCCAACCTCCGTCCCAGCTTATATAGAGTAGAAGTCCTCTTCTTCGCGCGCATGCCGGCCACCACATGCACCCACCGGGTCACACTCACACACTGACACACACACACCAATTACTTTCCCTCGTTGCGGTAACCAATCAAAATATATCAATGGCTCAGCGTCCCCTCAGGGATTTCGAGTATGGCCAAGCTCGCTCGGACCAATGGCTCTGCAAAGCTTGATCCTCCCCTTCAGGCTTATCCATAGTCGACAGCGAGCATGCAAGCACGCATAGGGTTAATTCCATTTCAATTAATTTAATCACGGTCGATTCACATACCCAAGTGACAGCCCATGTGAATGATGGTTGTGTTAAGCTAAGACAAAAGTAATTGGTGCATTACATATCGACGATCACTGTCAGTCCCTGTCTCTCTCAGTCTCAGTCTCTATCTCAAGAAAAAAATATGAGCATGTAGTTGTGTGTGTGCACATACGCGAGATAAAGCTGCCACTTATTAATTGTAACAATATACTTTTCTCAATTAACTTCTCCCAGTTGTGATCTAGCATGAGGTTTTGTTGTGTCTTCTTCTGCCTTGTCCATCCGTTGCCTGGTAATTCTAGTACATTGTATCTGTCCCGCCACTCATGCAACACGCATGCTATGGGTGGTTAAGTTCTAATCATTTCTCTAAGGAGTTGTTAGTACAAAGGAGTGTTTTAATTTGCATGTAACAAAGATGCTTCCATCCCACTCTCATAAGGAAGAATCGAAGAGGTTGGCTAGCTGCTTTGATGTCTGCTTTTGCCCGCCACGGTTGCGCATAGTTAACCACACAGGGGGGGAAGTCACGGTATCCGCTTGCCAGTGTGCGCGCACATCTGTATCTCCCCTAGCTTTCAGCGACGTGCCACAGAAAATGAGAGAAAATAGCTTTCGCTCTGCTTTGGTGATGTGATTGATGTGCATATCGTATGTGTGGTGGCTGGTCCGATGGATTGTGCTCGCGCGTTCATCTCCAGATCGACTGAGTCATATGCATGTTGCAATTTCCAACTTTATATAATAAACGTGTGTTTTCCTTAAAAAAAACATGCATCCTCCTAGTCGGGAGTGATGCTATGTCTACCATTTTTATGTTTTGGATGGGACTCACGGATTCATACGGCGGAGTATTTGGTAAATGAAACCATGGTCAAGTAAACATTGACAAAAAAATCCCAAAATCTCAAGAGCTTTCCATCGTCCATCTCAAACGCGCAAATAGTGGTTTGACGACGAAAATGTATATGGAATAAGTGATTATTTCCTACTTCTAGTTTCCCTATGAAATGGGCACAATGGAGAATTTCCTCCACTTTGCAATTCTATGGTCCACTTCTTTTTTGAGAAACAATCTATGGTCCACATTT
Organism: Triticum aestivum; assembly: GCF_018294505.1. Taxonomy (NCBI): domain Eukaryota; kingdom Viridiplantae; phylum Streptophyta; class Magnoliopsida; order Poales; family Poaceae; genus Triticum; species Triticum aestivum. Next base: position 762,140,766 of record NC_057797.1, on the reverse strand, counting down.
GAGGCCTCGCTGGCGGGCTCTCCAGTTGGCCTGGCTAGGTCAGGTCATGTCCTTTTCAACTATAGTAGATCTAATAATATTACAAAAACACTAGTGATCGATGTGTTCTCTCTCACGCCTGTGAATTGTGCAAGGCAAGTATTGATGGTCATAGCACTGTATTGTACTATTTTCTTGATCTGTGTATTTTACACAAGATTGACGACTTCGTCTTCATCATGACAGCAGCGTATATAGGTTCGGAATGCATGTATTTCCATTGAAATTCATGATAAACTGCCCATTTTGTCACTAACAGAAATAAGTAGGGGCCCCTTCCCTCGCTCCAAACTGAGATATATTTTCTAGTAGTTTCCACGCATCGTCCCAGCTTATATTAAACCCATTAAGAGGAAACGTTGGGCATTTGATGGGCACCTCCACATGGCGCTTGCTGGTTGGCCGAGGTGAGAGATGTTTTTTAGATGGAGGTGAGGTTTTTTGTTTGAGAAAGATTTTTTTTGAAGGTGGACGTGAAGAAAAAAATTAGATGGAGGTGAAGACTCGCATGTCCAGCGCAAACGAGCACACAACTTCTTCACAGAAGGCGCGCAATGGCATATGCCCCAACGAGTGTAATAATCAACATGCATGTCATCCCAACTTCAACCTTGCTGGAAGCAGAAGTCTTCTTCTTCATGCAGGTCACCAAATGCACCCACCGAGCCACACTCACACACACACACACACACACCAGTCACTTTCTCCTGTTGCGGTAACCGATCAAAATATATCAAATGGCACAACGTCACCTCGGAGATTTCTAGTACAGCCAAGCGAGGTCTGATCGACCAATGACCGGCGTCTGCGAAGCCAGATCCCCAGCTGCTTATCCGTAGTCGACAGCGAGCATGCATAGGGCTAATTCATTTTAATTTAACTTAATACCGGCCGTTTCATGGATCAAAGTGACAGCCCATGTGAACGATGGCTTTTAAGCTGAGCCAAAAAAATTGGTGAATCACATATTGGCAATCAATGTACTTTCATGTCTCTCTCAGTCGTTGTCTCTTCAAGAAAAAGAAAAAGAGCTTGTCAATGTCTATGCACATATGCACGATAAAGCTGCCGCTCACTAAATAACACTAGTACACTAGTTAATATTCCTTCCATCCATGAATAAGTGTACATCTATCTTTTGTTTGAAGTAGAAGTTTAAAATTTTGACCAACTATATAGAAAAGAATAATGACATATATGACATCAAATTGGTATATTTTGAAAGTACAATTCAAAACCGATCTACTTATACTAATTTAGTGTCATAAATGCTGGTACTTTTTTCTATTAAATTGATCAAAGTTTTAAAATTTTGACTTAGGATAAAAGTTAGATGTACACTTATTTGTGGATGGAGTGAGAGTAATTAACTTCTCCTCTAGCAAGCGATTTGTGGTGTCTTCAATTGCCTTGTCCGTTTGTTGTCTCGTATCAGTACAACACGCATGCTACGGGTGGTTAAGTTATAACCCTTTTTCTAAGGAGTCGTTAGTGTGAAAGAGTGTTTTAATCTCCAGTGAAACATGTAGCAAAGATGCTTCCATCCCACTAGCAGAAGGAAGACTCGAAGAGGCTGGCCGGGTGAACCGCACAAGGGAAAGGTCACGGTATCCGCCAGCCGGGGCCGCGCACATCTTTCTGTCTATCTCTTCGACCTTTCAAGGACGTGCCAAAGAAAATAGAATTTGCTTAGCTTTGGTGATGTTACTGATGTGCATATCATACATTTGGTGGCTGGCTCGACAGGTGGTGATGCCGTCTACATCTCCGGATCGACCGAGTTACATGCATGCATCCTCCTAGTTAATTAGGGGCAATGATACATCCAATGTTTTTGTTCTGTTGCTAATGGTACTTGCTGATTCATGTGCCAGAGTACTCTTTAGTAAGTGGAGCCCATGCTCAACTAAACATTCACAATCCTTTTTTCCGAAATCTCAAGAGCCTTTTGCTGTACATCTCAAATGCACGAATACAGGTTTGACGACGAAAGTATAATATGAAATAAGTGATTTTGTTCTACTTCTAGTTTCCACACGAGATGGGTATATACAATGGAGAGTTTCCTCTACTTTGCATTTTTATTTTGCACATTTGAGGCCTCAGACCTATTCTTCTCTGATTGGCTACCTCATAAGCTTCAACTTGTGCATTTACAATTAGCAAGCTACTCACGCTGTCACGCATACCGGTGATCGACAGAATGACAATAAGTGCCGCAACCACGGACATAAGACTTTGTAGTTGACCCAGAAAAATAATACACCTTGACGTGTACTCATATTCTATTGTGTCTAGATCCTATTTTTTTTTCTGAACCTTGCAAGGAGAGATGCATGTGAAATGTATTGAGGAGAAAATTAAGTTCTAGAGCTAGCTTGTTGTTGCTGACTCTAAAACGAGTCGGTCTAGCTGTGGGAGATGTTGATACAAACCACATGCAAAATTCCTACTTGTGCATTTCATAATTAATCAAGTTGCCGTTAATCTCTAAGAGCAACTAAGTAATTGATTGACCTACGGTGAGTGTATCATATGGATGCTGGGTTGGTGGGATGTCGAATGACTTGTGACATAAAACTTGTACAATACACATGAGGTCATCGATGGTGAGAAAGACATGAATCATCATACTTTAGCAATAAGGGCATCTTCAACGCAAATCCTTAAACCTCCCGTATACGCCGTAGTATGCCATCCAACGCGGTACCCCATCGGTCCACGGGCCGGTCCGTACGTGTTTCGCCTTGCCAGGAAACGGACTAGCTTCAGAAAAGAATTTGTGATGTGGTTCATACGTCTGATTTATCTCTCCTTTTTTTAATGCCCATTAGCTTACAAGATTTTGTACATGCTCATGGTCCACATAGCAACACTTTATAAAACCGTTGTTCCTAGAGTTAAGGCGTGTATTGGCTAGATAGTACTTCTCCTTTTTCTAATTGGAGCTGCAAAGTTGGGTCGGTTGTCTCTGTGTGTTGTAAATTCTATCACGACAATGATAACCTCCACCATTGTGTTTTTCTCAATCCAAGTGCACAAACATCACATAAACAAGGATGTGTTAAAAACTAATTGGAAGCCAAAGTTATCAAATATTCCAGCTGTCACAAAGTCATAGCATGCTAGCATTCTCATATGTAATCATTTCCTCGAGAAGATCAAAAAATTTATTAACCATTTTAGAGCCAAAAACCCATTCTAAAGATGAAATGTTTTGTCCTACTCAACGGCGTTTCAAACGAGCCACCCACTGACACAGCAACAAAAAGTCAATTTCATAGGCAAGAGATGCCCCCTCAAAGTACAGGACCAGTCTCAAGAAAAACCCATCCCCAACTAAGAAAAACATCTCGGGCCCACCTATAATCAACCCCCAGAATCTCCAACACAAGAGAACCACGTACGCCTAGCAAATACACACATCACATGTTTCGGGTACTGTGCCGTTTCTGATTCCGGAAGGATGATCCCAACGAGGTTCCCCCTTATCAGGGCCTCGCGCTGAGGCGACCCATCCAGCCCGGTTTTCTTCGTTGGCACGGAGGCCCAGAGGTGGTATAGAGCTTTGCTCATGGCGCGCCGCCGGTGGATGTAGGAGGAAGAAAACTTTCACACCCAAGAATTTGGATGTATTTTTAAATTTCTGTAAGGTGTGTTTTTGTAAGAGTTTGTCCTACTTAATATATGGCCTTTGGCATTTCCATAACATAAAGAATGGCTTGGAAAAGCGATTACTCGTTACCAGTGCATACTTCGTATGTAGGTTTCAACGTACATAGTTGGAACCAGTCGATTTTCTTTACTCTCTCGACGGCGAAAAGGTCAAAAAAATTGCCGGGGAGAAGGGGGTGAAACACAAAATATGGGTACTTGGGGGTGATCAAAAGGCTACAAAATTTCAAATCTAAACCTACCCAAATTTTGTTTCTTCATAAACTGGCCCATGTTTGGGAGGGGGCATCCCACCCCTTGACATACCCATATCTCTGCCGGTGCTCCCTCCGTTCCATAATATTAGGTGCATAAAGTTTCAAGGGGTATATATCGCTCTCGATAAATAGTACACCATAGGATATGTATGCATTTCAACGTCTATAAAGCAACGTGGAATCTTGGAGACATGAACTAGGCGGATGAAAGATTGGATGCTCCTTTGGTTCTTTTCCACGAGGTTTGGGAGATGCGGTCACTCATGGATGCAATTTTCTTTTACTACCACTATCTCTCTTTCTTGTGTTCGCGTCTTTTACTTGCATCCATTCTTTCTTCGATCTACTCAAAACTTTGATAGAACTGTGCGACCATTTGATGTTTCTAACAAAAATTATTTTTTTGTGACAAAAGTGCACACATGAGGCCGCTACACTTGCTAAGAAAAATATCTAATGCAATGCCTCGTATTTTGGGTCAAATTTTGATCGTATATTTAACTAATAAATTATAAGTTATATATAGCAAAAATAGTACCATTAGAAACTTCTTTCAAATATGAATCCAACAATATGATTTTTGTGGTATATAAAAATATGTTTTGCAAGTCAAATCTATGATCGAAATTTGACCCCAAATATGAGAGGATCTAATAAACACGTTCAGAGGAAGCACGGGTGAACATACCATATAGATGCTAGGTTGGTGAAATGTCCAATGACTATGACATAAAACTAGCATAAAAAAGCGGGAGGTTGCAAATACAACAATGTTCTATAAGAATGGCTAGAGCATATATTTTTCTCGAAATGGTTAGCAATTGTATTTTAAGAAATTTTGGTTAAATTACATACATGAATTCATCGATGGTGAGGCAGGCATAAAATACTGTAATTTAGCAATAGCGAGAAAGTCGGAACTTTACACCTCACACGTTCATGCCGAGTAGCGGAAATCATGTAAACTCACTTGAAAATTGGGGACAACATGGAAATCCATGTCGGCGAGACATTTGTTAAAATGCAGGCAAACATGGATTTTTACATTAACTGTCATGTAGCAGTATCGTCTTCTTCGGTAAGTGGTGGCAGCAACACACGTCATGCTAATTCATCATGGCACAAACGGTTGGCAAATGAAAACCACCGAAATCATTGCGGCAAGTGTAGGAATGAGGAGGCTTTCAGAGTCAACAAGAACCAATTGGTCGGTCGACCTCCCTGTTTCTGACGAACAATAGAAATTTAAAGAACGTTGAAGGATCCGAATATTATCGCTACAGGGTAGCTAGCTAGCGTATATTCCCCACTCCCATGCGACCCAAGCAAGATTTGTGCTTATCGGTAGTAGTATATAATCAGGAGGTTCCTCCGGTTTTTGAAATTATTCGATCTGCCTGCAGACTGTAAAGCCGGAAGCAAGCATCTCACGTACCCGTCCGTGCTCATTTCGCCTGCTGGGAGAATAAGAACTCGTGGCCCGCCTCGCTGCCGGAGATGAAGATGAAGAGGAGGAGGAGGAAACTACTTGCACATTGACACGTTGGAAGAATGTTGATGAGACACTGGACATAGCTACCAGCATCTTCGTTTGTCAGTACTCTGTATCACCGGCTCTTGTGCACCCCGGCCGATGGCTCTCCGTCTCCGTCGCCGATGTCAGTGGTCAACCTTAAACCCTACGCGATGACCCATGATTGGTGCCACTAACAAAGCTTAATTAGTACTTACTCGGCTTTGGGTTGCGCACTGACGCTAATGCAATGATGATGGCGCGCAACTATCCGGCAACTAGTATCTGGGAGTAGATCCCAACTCACTTTCCTTCCTTGCTGGCTGCTGCCGCTGGGATCGATCGAGGAGCCAGCGCTTTGGGTGTTTGTCTATTGGAGTTTGGATATTTGTTATGTGCGCTTTTTCGCTAGTAATATAATCACTGCTAGTTTAATCAGTGAGGAGGCTCTGGGTGGCTGTCTCTCACGTCATGCGAGGTGGCAATAATAGGTTAGATTAGGTCAAGTCCTGTCTTTTTCAACTGAATCTTATACTGCTACAAAATACTGGTGATCGATGTGCTCTCTCTCTCGCGCGCGCGCACGCGCCCATGAGCTGTGCAAGGCAAGTACTGATGATCGTACTATTTCACATACGTATTTTATACAGGATTGACGATTGTGTCGTGCCAGCGGCGTACGTATATAGGTTCGGAATGCAGGATTTCCATTGAAATTCTTGACAACCTACCCATTTTGTCACCCTAATAGAAACAAGCAGTGTTCTCTTCCCTCGCTCCAATCTGAGATATATTTCCTAGTAGTTTCCAGGCGCCGAGTGATAATCATCAACATGCATGCCGTCCCAGCTTCAACCTTGCTGAAAGCAGAAGCCTTCTACTTCGTGCATCCAGGCCACCACATGCACCCACCGGGTCACACTCACGCACACAGACACCAATCGCTTTCTCTCGTTGCGGCAACCAATCAAAAATATATCAATGGCTCAGCGTCACCTCAGAGATTTTGAGTACGGCCAAGCTTAGCTCTGATCGACCAATGGCCGGCCGTCTGCAAACCTGAAGGCTTATCCGTACTCGACAGCGAGCATGCAAGAATGCATAGGGCCAATTCCTTCGGACTTAACTTAGTCCTGACCGATTCACAGATCAAAGTGACAGCCCATGTGAACGATAGTTGTTAGGCTAAGCCGAAAGTAATTGGTGCATCACATATAGACGATCACTGTCAGTCCATGTCTCTCTCAGTCTCTGTCTCTATCTCGAGAAAAATAAGTGCCGCTCGCTCGCTGTGTGTGTGAGTATGCGAGATAAAGCTGCCGCTCGCTAATTAACACCAGCATAGTTAGTAATTAACTTCTCCTAGTTGCGATCTAGCATGCGATTTGCGGTGTCTTATGCTGCCTTGTCCGTTTGTTGTCTCGTACTAGTACAACACGCATGCTACGGGTGGTTAAGTTCTAATCATTTCTCTAAGGAGTTGTTAGTACGAAAGATTGTTTTAATGTCCAGAGGAACATGTAGCAAAGATGCTTCCGTCCCACTGGCAGAAGAAAGAATCAAAGAGGCTAGTTGGCTGCCTTGACGTCCGTTTTCGCCCGCCCTCGCATGGCCAAAGTCACGGTATCCGCCGGCTGGTGCGTGCACATCTCTTTCTGTCTATCTCCCTGAGCTTTCAACTATTCCCTCTGTTCTCAAATATAAGTCTTTCTAGAGATTCCAACAAATGACTACATACGAAGCAAAATGAGTGAATCTACACTTTAAAATATGTCTTCATACATCCGTATGTTGTATTTCATTTGAAATGTCTAAAAAGACTTATATGAACTAAAACCATGACGAGTAATTTGGAACGGAGGGAGTACGTGCCAACGAAAAATAAAATTTGCTTTGCTTTGGTTATGTTACTGATGTGCATATCATGCGTGTGGTGGCTGGTCCAACAGGGATCCGGCTTGCCTGCTCCCTCCCCGTACTCCCATCCGTGCTCCCACTTAATCCTACGGCTGTTTTTTTTCTTTTTTCTTTCTAATCTAATCATCTCCCCCCTGATTTTAAGGGGGTGGGGCTGGGCCTTATTTTGCTCCAATCAAATCATGCCACGTAGACGGGAGCACGGATGGGCACATGACGGGGGAGCAGACAAATCTCGTCCGTCCAACAGGTGGTGGTGCCGCCTACATCTCCGGAACGATTGAGTTACATGCATGCATCCTCCTAGTTAGGAGCAATGATACATCTAATGTTATTGTTTTGTGACTGATGGTATTTGCGGATTTATGTGCCAAACTACTACTCCTTCCGTCCTAAATTACTTGTAAGACAAATTGGCAAGTAATTTGGAAAGGAGGCTGTATTTGGGAAGTGGAGCCCATGCTCACTAAACACTGACAATTCTTTTCCGGAAATTTGAAGAGCCTTTCGTCATACATCCAAAACGCACAAATGTAGGTTTTCACGTCAAAAAATTACTACCTCTGCCTGTAATTATTTGACGCTGAAATGAATGTATCTAGACGTATTTCAGGTCTAGTTACATCCATTTCAGTGTCAATACGTCTAGATGAGTCCATTTCAACGTCAAGTAAAACCGGACGGAGGGAGTATATGAAATAGGTGATTTTGTTCTACTTATAGTTTTCCTATGAAATGGGCGCAAAAGAGAATTTCCTGCGCTTTGCATTTCTATTGTGCACATGTGAGGCCTCGGAACTATTCTTCTCTGATCGGCTTCCTCAGAAGCTTCAACTTGTGCATTTACATTTAGCTAGCTAGGCATGCATACTGTTGATCAACAGTATGACAATAAGTGCAGCAACCACACGGACATAAGACTTCTTAGTTTACCTAAAAAAATAATGCTCCTTGACGCATACTTATGCCGAAAATAATGTTAAACTCCCCTATTTCTTTTCTAAGCCATGTGAGGTGGGATGCATGTGAAGTATAGTAGGGGCGAAAATGAAGTTCCAGAACTCGTTTGTTTATGCCGGCCCAAAAACGTGTCGGACTAGGTGTGGGAGAGGTAGATACAAACCACATACAAAATTCTTACTTGCGCGTTGACATAATTAATCAAGATGCCGTTAATCTCAGAGAGCAAATAAGTAATTGATTGACCAGCGATGAGTGTATCATACCGACGCTGGGTTGGTGGAATGTCCAATGACTCGCGACACAAAACTAGTACAAACTGAAGAAAAAATGGTGATTCCAATAATAATATATACGTGTGTTTAATAAGGATGTTTTATAAGGAACGGTCGTAAATTTACATAAATGTGTACGTCAACCATACATTCACAATAAGAAGGAAATGATACTCCCTCCATCCCATATTTTAAGATAACGAACCACCCATTCCAAGTGGTCTCCATCCCATATTAACAACAGAAATCTCATAATCTCGCTGGTTGGAAAATTGGCGGCACATGGGAATCCATGTGAGCCAGACAGGAGTAGCTAGTCAAAATGTTGGCAGCCGTGTACGTTACATTGTCTTCCTACTATTCTCTCCGTTTTTTAATATACAAGTCTTTTTAGATATTTCAATATGAACTATATACATATGTATATAGATGTATTTTAAAGTATAGATTCACTCATTTTGCACCGTATGTAATCTATATTAAAATCTCTAAAAAGAATCTTATTTAAGAACCGAGGGAGTAGCATTTGACCGAAATGGAGATTAATTAGTCAATGGCATTCCAACTGATCGGTGTGGGGTTTGTGGTGTCTAGCATTTTTGCTCATATGCACCAGGTCCCCGACTGTTTGCACCGCCTCTTCCAGCCAACGAGCGGACGAAACGTGGACTCTTTTCATTGGGTGCCTGCTGGTTCACCGAAAGCAAAAGAACCGCACGTACGCGTGCCGTGTTGCCTAGCCAGTAGTACTACTACGCCAGTACTACTAGTCACCATCATGGAGCTTGGTATCTCCGTGCGACCGTTCCGTCCGTGATTCTCGTGAGTGAATTTTGTTGCTGATTTTGTCATAAAAGGAATTTTGTTGCTGATTTATCCTCGTGCATATGCATCTGTTTTCTGCATCCCCTATCAAAACTAGCATTGGGTGGGCCAGTGTATAGTTTCCCTTGAAATAATTCGATGTCGTTCATATGTGAGATTCTCTCTATTTTGAATCATTTTGAATGCATGTTCATTGCCTTATAGTACGGCTTTTAGATAACCATAACTTTGTTCCGCAAATCGATGCCTTATGAGACCGTTATTCCAAGAATTAAGGCGTGCACCAACTAGTGTGCTTCCACTTTTAATATTGGAGCTACAAAGATTCCGGACAAAAGTTGGTCTGGTTGTCCCCGTCTTTTACAAACGCTGCAGTAGAGTCCGTGACAATGATATTCTCCACCATTTTTCATTTCCTTCCAACTAGGAGTACATAAACGTACGAACCATGATGCACCAGGGAAAAAAGCAAACCAAAGTTTTTTGTTCATGAACTCGTAACATGTTGATGTTCTCATATCCCGTTGTTTCCTAAAATTAATCAACTGCACTCTTCTCAGTTCTCACAGCACGAAAAAGCATTCTGAAGATGAAATGTTTTGTCCTAATGCAGCCTTGTTCATATATGGTACTAATTCATAGTGTTTGAACCAAGTTGCTCGATGCCAGAATGAAACAAAAAAACACGGTTATTTAGGGTGGGAATGTTGCCTCCAACGTGTTTCGCCTCTCCAAGAACTGGACCGGTCTCAAAAAAGAATTGTGATGTGGTTCATATGTCTGTTTTCTGTCTCCTGAATTATATTTTGTACTCCATTAGCTTACAAGCCTTTTGTAGATATATAAAGATGTCCATGGTCCACATACCAACACCTTACAGAGCCGTTGTTCCTAGAATTAAGGTGTGTGTTGGCTAGATAGTGTTTTTCCTTTTTATATTGGCGCTGCAAAGATTCCGGAGAAAAGTTGGGTCGGTTGCTTCGGTGTGTTGTAAATGCTACCATGACGGTAGCCTCCACCATAGTGTTTTTCTCTATACAGGAGCACATGCATCACATAAACCTCGACATATACGGGAAAAATAGGAAACCAAACTTATTAAACCTTTAACTTGTCACAAACTCATAACATGTTCGCGGTCTCATCGCCTATCGTTTTCTCTTTAGAAGATCATTAGTTGTATCCTTTTAGGGCCCAAAACCCACTCTAAAGAATGGAACTTTTTTGTCCTACTTAACGATGTTTCGACCGAGCTGCCTACCGCGGTAATGCAACAAAAACACACAATTTCGTAGGCAAGAACAGTTCCCTCCAAGAACCGGACTAGCCTTGAGAAAAACCCACCCCCAACTAAATGAGAAGGCATCCCGGACCCACATGTAATCAACCCAACCCGAGCGAGCCACGTCCCTCTAGCAACACATACATCACCTCCAACAGTGTTCCGCATATAGTGTCGTTGGTGGATGATCCTCGTAGGTAGGCGATGAGACCCTATAGGCCTTCTTTGGTTCATAGGATAGGAATTTTATAGGAATAAGAAAATCATAGGAAGTGAGATGACATGCATGTCAATTCCTATAGAGAAAGAGATGTCATTCGATGCATAGGATAGGATTTTTTCCATTGAGTCTAGGCTAATGTTTTTTTCCTCCAAAATATAAATGATTGATTCCTATCCTATAGGAATAGGAATCCATTCCTACAAACCAAAGGGCTTCAAAGGAATTTTTTCTTTGCAAATCCTATCATATAGAATTCCTACAAAAATCCTACAAACCAAAGGAGGCCTAAAAGGATACAACTCCGCTCCCCCGTCGCATCCTGGCCGTCCGCGTGGCCCACGGCCTGGATCAGGATGTTAATTGTTGCCAGTGCACTGGTCAACCTTAAACTCTACGTGATGACTAATGATTGGTGCCACTAACAAAGCTTAATTAGTAGTGATACTTAGCTTTGCGCAGGCACTTGCGCTAATGCAATGATGATGGCGCGCAACTATCCGGCAAGTAGTATCTACTCTACATTCCAACTCACTTTCCTTGCTGGCTGCTGCCGTTGGGATCGATCGAGGAGCCAGCGCTTTGGGTGTTTGTTCTATTGGATTTGAGATATTTGTTCCAAGCGCTTTTTGGCTCAATCTCTTCACTGCTAGTTTAATCAATGTGGGTCTGGTGTGGCTTCTTTGCTGGCCTGCTGAGGTGAGGCGAGGGGCTCTGGGCGTCTGGCTCTCACGTCATGTGCGGTGGCAATAATAGGTTGGTTCAAGTCATGTCTTTTTCAACTAAAATCTTATACTGCTACAAAATACTGGTGATCGATGTGCAAGGCAAGTACTAATGATCGTACTACTGTATTTTTAAACATGGATGCCAATTTTGGCGTGCCTGCAGGGTAGGAATATAGGTTCGGAATGCGGAATTTCAGTTGAAATTCATGATAACTTGCCCATTAATTTGTCACGCTAATAGAAATAACTAGTGTTCTCCTCCCTCGCTCGAAAGTGAGATATGTATTCCCTAGTAGTTTCCAGGAGCCGAGTAACAATCATCAGCATGCATGTCGTCCCAGCTTCAGGCCCTATTTGGTTCAGGTTTTATCGACGGATTCCGCTGCCGCGCGGCAGAATTTGAACCAAAGGGCGAACTCAGCATAATCCGATTTCAGAAATCCGCTGCCAAAATCTGAACCGAAAGCTGAAGCAGCCTAGGACGTGCTTTCCAAAATCTGATTCCGCTGCGGGCCAAAATCTGAAAAATCTGTATTAGCTGGTTTGCCAAATGACCTACATCTTTTTCACATCAGATTTTCCACAGCTGTTTTTCCACAACTGATTTTTCACAGCTGCTTTTAAAAATCCACAGCTGAACCAAATAGGGCCTCAACCTTGCTGAAAGCAGAAGCCTTCTACTTGGTGCATGCAGGCCACCACATGCACCCACCGGGTCACACTACACTCTCTCGTTGCGATAACCATTCCAAAATATACCAATGGCTGAGCATCACCTCGGAGATTTCTAGTACGGTCAAGCTAGCTCTGATCGACCAATGGCCAGCCATCTCACGAAGCCTGATCCCCAGCAGGCTTATCCGTACTCGACAGCGAGCATGCCTGACATGCATAGGGCCAATTCATTCTAACTTAACTTAGTCCTGACCGATTCATAGATCAGAGTGACAGCCCATGTGAACCATAGTTGTTAGGCTAAGCCGAAAGTAATTGGCGCATCACATATCGACGATCACTGTCAGTCCATGTCTCCATCTCGAGAAAAATAAGTGCCGCTCGCTCGCTGTGTGTGTGAGTATGCGAGATAAAGCTGCCGCTCGCTGATTAACACCAGTGTAGTTTAGTTAGCAGTACTAATTAACTTCTCCCAGTTGCGATCTAGCATGCGATTTGCGGTGTCTTCTGCTGCCGTCCGTTTGCTGTCTCGTGCCAGTACAGCACGCATGCTACGGGTGGTTAAGTTCTAATCATTTCTCTAAGGAGTTGTTAGTACAAAGGATTGTTTTAGTTTTCAGAGGAACATGTAGCAAAGATGCTTCCATCCCACTGGCAGAAGCAAGAACCGAAGAGGGTTTTTTTGCAAAAAAAAAATTTAAAAAAAAATTAGAAGAGGCTGGTTGGCTGCCTTGACGTCCGTTTTCGCCTGCCTTGGTTTCGCATGGTGAACCACAGAGGGGAAAAGTCACGGTCTCCGCCGGCTGGCGCGCACATCTTTCTGTCTATCTCCCCGAGCTTTCAGCGACGTGCCAAAGGGAAATAAATTTTGCTTTGCTTTGGTGATGTTACTGATGTGCATATCATGCGTGCGGTGGCTGGTCTGACTGGACGGGGCTTGCCTGCGCCCCCGGCGTGCGCCCATCGGTGCGCCGCTGACATGCGTCACCCATCCATGCCTCCCCCTCCCGTGGCCCTTTTTAGCCGCAGAAAAAAAACCTGGAAATACCCATCGACTAGTACAACGCTGCCCCGTCGTATTCCTCACCTCTTTCACTTCCCGTAGAAAAAATGCTACTGTAGTACTACTGCCTTCTTTCCCCTCGAGAACTCAGACATGGAGCAAGCATGGAGGACGGAGAGGATGAAGCCGTCGGATGTCCTCCCCCTGCAGCCGCGCCCCTTTCCCTCTCACCGGATGGCAATTCCCCCCGCCGGTGGCCTCATCCTTGTCTCGCCGGATGCGCAGCGGATCACCAGCTCGAGCGCTCCGTCCCGGACATGGAGGAGCTGGATCCTGGGAGCTGAGCTCCGCGACGCGCCTGACCAGCTCGAGCGCTCCAGCCCAGGACCGGGAGGAGGTGGATCCTGGGTGGCGCAGTTGTCTCGATTAGCTCGAGCACGGCAACTCGTACCCGTACATGGAGGCGGTGGATCCCGGGTGGCGCAGCCGCTGCCTTGAGCGTGCTGCAGGTCAGCCGGAGGCGGCAGACCTGGATGCTAGAAGCTCCTCCGGCTCGCGATGGAGTGCTCTGGCCGTTCGTTTGTCCGTTCGGAAGGATATTCAGCTCTACCTCCACGGCAGACAAGACACATCCACACAGGTATACTCTCTTGTTGCTTTGTTGCTCTCGTGAGCTCTGATTTATTGCTTGTTTATAGAGGTAATCTGATTCTATCCCACGGGAGACAAGCACCAACTATGCTTATGTGCATAGAGATAATCTGATTACTATCACATTCAATCCATGGTGAATAACAAGTTAAAAGTAGTGTCAACTATGCATATGATTAAATCGACTTCAATGCATAGGGATAATTGATCGATTTCTGTTTCAATCCATGGCCAGTAACAAGAAAATCAGTGTCAACTATGACATTGATTAAATTGACTTCAGTACACGAGACAGAAGTTTGTACACAACAAATTGAGTATCTTATGGAGCGAATGTGAGAAATCTTGTCTGGTGTGAGCAGTCCTTTTTCATTCGATCTGCCGTAAGCGCGTAGGGTGATGACGGGGTAGGAAAGGTGGACCAAGATGGCAGAAGGACGGCAGTCATGCCATAGCTACAAATCGTTCATAGCAAATTTATTAACTTGGCTCCGGTTCATGGAAGAAGACTTGATTCTGCTCTGTCATCATAGTAGAGGTAGAGGTTCCAATGCTCTGTTGCTGCAGAGCTGAGTTGTGCAGTTGGAATTCAGTGCATATGTGATTTTCTGGATGGCCCTATGTGCAGAAATGTAGCAAAGTTCAGTGGTGCAGAAGTTTCAAAGTGATAAAAAAACTTGACAATGTCGAATGCTTATACCATTAGTGTATTGTATTGTTGGTATCCTGCCAGCATTCTTGGGTTCTGTGGCATCGAGATTGTATTTCCAAGTGACGATTGAATCGGTAACTTTTCTGTGAGATCTCAAGTATTGGGCCATGGTTCCAGTAGCAAGAATGTGGTTATGTGTCTCCTCAAATTCATACACCTGATAAAATCCATTCCTAAGACTTATTTTCATATGTGCATTACATCCACATCGTGATTCAGGCCTACTATAACTGAATGTATCTTCTCTCTTATCTTCAGCTCGAGTTCCTAGTAGTTGAAAATATTGTCTTAGTGCATCTAAAAATTATTATACTCCAAACAAATTACAAGTGGTCAATACCTTGACGAGAACAGAAAAATGTCCTCTGTTGTATTGTATCAGAGTTCTTTACTTTATGCTTACTGCCTCTCCGGACGCTAAAACCCATAACTTCAGCATACTTGTTATAAAAGGAATAAGCCTCCTCATCAGATAAAAAATTCATTCCAATCTTTGGTACTCTTTCATTAATATGATCTTTCGCATTGGTAGCTGCAGTTTCTTGCACATCCTGTATCAATTATATACATTTTTAGTTAATACACAGATGTATAACAACCATGTTTAT
Source organism: Triticum aestivum (assembly GCF_018294505.1). Classification (NCBI taxonomy): domain Eukaryota; kingdom Viridiplantae; phylum Streptophyta; class Magnoliopsida; order Poales; family Poaceae; genus Triticum; species Triticum aestivum. The sequence continues at coordinate 762,125,426 of NC_057797.1, read as the reverse complement.
TTGCATTGCAAGATGGAGACTAGAAAGATGAAAGGAGGATATGAAGAATACAAGTGAGAATCTCACTTTTGGTGTTTCTGATCCATTATCATCATGGTTCCCATGTCCACTCCCTGGAGAAGCCATCAGGGAGGACAAGAAGATCCTTCTTCAATCTCTAGGTCGCTCCAGACTCCAGACGTTGCATCTGCTTGACGCCACTGATTGATGAATGATAAGAGTCTGCTAGTTGTTTCAACAGTCTCTGTTAATCTTTGTATTTTCTGATTGATTCCAATGCAGCAGCGTGAGATTTGGAGACAAGGATGCAGTCCTCTGTATCCCTGATTATTGGCGGGATTAAGAGATTTGATTTGACGGGATTAAGAGATCTGATTGGGTGGGATTATTTCCCTCCATTTTTGTATTCAGTTTTGGTGATCTGCAAGTATTACGGGTCCAAGGGAAAGAGGTGAGGAATACGACGGGGCAGCGTTGTACTAGTCGATGGGTATTTCCGGGTTTTTTTTTCTGTGGCTAAAAAGGGCCACGGGAGGGGGAGGCATGGATGGGTGACGCGTGTCAGCGGCGCACGGATGGGCGCACGCCGGGGCGCAGGCAAGCCCCGTCCGGTCTGACTGGTGGTGGTGCTGCCTACACCCCCGGATCAATCGAGCTACATGCATGCATATTCATGGAGTAACGCTATACGTACAAATGAGTTACTGGGTTTTACAAAGAGAATTAATTTGATTGGTCAATAGATGAGGAACGCGGCCCATCCCCTGAAAATCAGGGGAGGCAAGTTTGTGATTGGTTACTTAGATGAAAAGAACCCGTAAAGCCCTGTATTCTTTTGTACGTCTAGCATTTTTGCATATTCATGTGCCAGAGTGCTACGATTTGGTAAGTGGAGCCCATGCTCAACTAAACATTCACAGCTCTTTTTCGGAAATCTCAAGGGCCTTTCGCCGTACATCTCAAACGCACGAATACTGGTTTGCCACCCAAAATATACATGAAATAAGTGCTTTTGTTCTACTTCTAGTTTCCATGTGAAATGGGTACAAAGGAGATTTTCCTCTACTTTGCATTGTGCACCTGAGGCCCCGGACCCATTCTTCTCTGATTGGCTACCTCAGATGCTTCAACTTGTGCATTTATAATTAGCTAGCTAGTCACGCATACTGTTGATCAACAGTATGACAATAAATGAATCAACCACGGACATAAAACTTTGTGGTTGACCAAGAAAAATAATACTCCTAGACGTATACTTATATTCTATTGTGCCTAGTAGACCTTTTTTTTTCTTCTGAACATTGCAAAGGAGGGATGCATGTGAAATATATTAAGGGAGAAAACGAAGTTCTACAACTAGTTTGTTTATGCTGACTCAAAAACGTGTCAGACTAGGCGTGGGAGAGGTAGATATAAACCACATACAAAATTCCTACTAGTGCATTAACATAATTACTCAAGATGCAGTTCATCTCAAAGAGCAAATAAGTAATTGATTGACCAGCAGTGAGTAGTACTATATGTACTCTAGGTTGGTGGGGTGTCGAAACACTTGTGACATGAAATTTGTACCAAAAGAAAAAAGTGGGAGATTGCAATAATAATACTCCCTCTGTTTCATTTTTGTAAGTCGCTTAAGACAGCTGAAATTGAACTGTTTTAGGTGTTGTCGTAAATGTCTAAAACGTCTTACAAAAGTGAAGGAGGGAGTATATACATGGGTCTTCGTAAAACTAGTATTACTCACGTTAGTAGAGCTCAAAATAAAGTTAGTAACTCTCTGGCAAATTTTGCTCGTATGGAGGGAAGAACTATGACCTGGTTTGGTCGGGACCTCTGGAGGCCATTGAGCTTAACTCCTTTGATTGTAAGCCTGTGTGAAGTGAGTAATACAAGTTTTCCTGCAAAAATAAAATAAAATTACATATGTGTTGCTAGCTCTCATCTAGATGAGAATTAATTAAATCACATCTAACTTCTACACCATTTGATTTTACGTGAAGATTCGTACGGATTTTTTTTCTAATGGTGCAAGAGTTAAATAAGACTTTGTTATTTCTCATCTAGATGAGAATTAGTAAATATGAATTTGCATGCATGTGTACATTGATCATACCTTGGCAATAACAAAAACGAAACTGCTTGGCACACGATACTAATGCCTGATTTTTGGACGACCAGCTAATCGAGCGGCTGTGTGCGGTTGGATTAACAAGGTCGTGCAGAAATCGTGCAATATTTGTCGTTCTTATAGCACGGTTCTAACAAAAAGAAAATGTGAAATAGATCACGCGCACCCATGTCAAGCAACATAAATCACATAATCCCGCTTGTCCGAAAAAATGGTGCCACATGGGAATCCATGTCAGAGATATACACTAGGTTAAAACGTTGGCAGCCGTGGACATTACATTTGTCGTACTATGCTAGCATTGCTAAATATGCAAAGGACGTTATTGTATGCCACATAGCCAGAGCATTTGACCAAAATGGAGATTAATTAGTAGTCCGTCACATTGCACCTGATCGGTGGTGGAATTTGACGTGTCCGTGTAGCATTTGCTCCTATGGGCCAGGTCCCCAACTGTTTGCACCGCCTCTTCCAGCCAACCAGCGGACGAAACGTGGAGTTTTTCCATTGGGTGCCTGATGCTTCACCGAAAGCTAGGGAATCGCACGTGCGCTTGCCCGGGCCACCACGGGTCTGTGTTGCCTAGCCAGTTGACACCGTCATAGAGCCGGATATTTCCGTGGCCCCCTTCTGCCAGTGACTGTCATAAGTGAATTTTGTTGCTGATTTATCCTTGCGCCTACGCAAAAGTTTTTTGCACACCTTGCCAAAAACTAACATTGGGTTGGCCAGTGTACATTTTTTCCTTGAAAAAAAAACAATTGCGGTTCATGTGTGAGATTCTCTCTATTATGGATCATTTTCTACGCATGTTCATCAGCCTATAGTATGACTTTTAGACAAACATAACTTTGCTCCACCAATCGATGCTTTACGAGACCGTTATTCCAAGAATTAAGGCGCACATCGACTAGTGCTTCCACTTTTAATACTGGAGTGGCAAAGATTCCGGACAAAAGTTGGTCTGGTTGGCCCCATCTTTTACAAACGCTCCCATGAGTCCGTGACAATGATAACCTCCCCCGCAAGAAAAAAGACAATGATAACCTCCGCCATTTTTCATTTTCTTCCATCTAGGAGCACATAAAACGCACGAACCATGATCCGTCGGCGAAAAAAGCAAACCAAAGTTTTCTGTTGCCATGAACTCATAACATGTATTGATGTACTCATATCCTGTTGTATCCTAAAAAAATAATCAATTGCGCTCTTTTCACAACGCGAAAAAAAATCTAAAGATGAAATGTTTTGTCCTAATGCAGCCTCGTTCATATATGGTACTAATTCATAATGTTCGAACCAAGTTGCTCGACGCCACAATGAACCAGTCTCGGAAAAGAATTGCGATGTGGTTCATACGTCTTGTTTGTGTCTCCTGAATTACTGTTTTTGTACTCCATTAGCCTACGAGCTTTTTGTAGTTATAAAGATGTCGATGGCCCACATACCAACACTTGACAAAAGCCGTTGTTCCTAGAATTAAGGCGTGTATTGGCTAGATAGTGCCTCTCCTTTCTTTAATTGGCGTTGCAAAGATTCCGGACAAAAGTTAGGTCAATTGCTTCGGTGGTGTTGTAAATGCTACCATGACAATAGCCTCCTCCACCGTAGTGTTTTTCTCTATATAGGAGCACATACATCACATAAACCACGGCACATATGGAAAAAAAGATAGGAAACCAAATTGATCAAATCTTTCAGCTGTCACAAACTCATAACATGTCCACGTTCCCATCGCCTATTTGTTTCCTCTTGAGAAGATCATCGTTTGTATCCTTTTAGGGCCCAAAAACCCACTCTAAAGACCAGAACTTTTTGTGCATGTTCATTTCCTTCTTTTAGGGCCGAAAAACCCCATTCAAAAGACGGAAGCATTTTGTCGTTTCAACTCAGTTCCCCACTTTCAGAATGCAAAAAGAAAATATTTTTTCATTGGCAAAAGTTGTTACCTAAGAAAAACTGTTTCCTTCGAAAACCGGGCAAGCATCGAAAAAAACTCATCCCCGAATAAAAGAAAACCCATCCCCGAATAAAAGAAAACCCATCCGCAAAAAGAAGGAAAGGAAGAAAACCCATCCCGGACCCACCTGTAATCGACTCTCACCGGAATATCTCCAGCGCGTACACACATCACCTCCAACAGTGCTCCGCGTACAGTGCCGCCGTTGGTGGGTGATTCCGCGAGGAAAGATGATCCCAGCAAGAGATTCCCCACGCACGCGCTGAGATAGGCGGCCCATCCAGCCCGGTTCCATCCCACCACCACCGCCCGATCCGATCCTCCACCTCATCCCGGCCGTCCGCTTGACCGACGGCATCGCGCCCCCGGAAGCGTTTCGTAGGGCGACACTTTGCCCGCCAAGCCGAGTGGCGCGGCCCCGAACGAGGCGGGGGGCAGGAGGGTCATTGCGCCCGGCGGAACCACGCGGGGGCATGGGCGTGATAGGCTAGCGCTGGTGGTATAGACTACTCTGTTTAAGAACGAACCCAGGGCGGCTGCGGGAGGAGGAGAAAAACCAGCAGAGCACCACGGGATTCGCCTGCCCTCCTGGATCGAACCCAAACCCAGAGGGATTTCGCAGGGGTGATCCGGTCCGATCGGCGGCGGCGCGAGGTTCGGGATCGGTCGTCGCGGCCCGCGGGTTGGTGAGGGCGGAGTTGGGGGGGTTCGAATTGGGCTGCTGCGGCGCGGATTTGGGGGCGGGGGCGGCCGCGGCGGGATTCGCGGGGGTCGTTGCGCCGGGCCGCGCGGCGGTGCGGGTTTGCGGAGGGCCTCGCGCCATTGCATCGGGGGGCCGTGGCCCGCCGCCGCGCCGTGGACAACGGCCGCCGGAGGCAGGTGACTCGCCGGGTTCCGTTGATTGAATCTGTTGGCCGTGGGGTTCGGGCCGATTTCGGCGTGGTTTGTTGCTGGTTGGTTGGTTGGTTGGTCGGTTGCTCTTGTTGTTGTTGTTGTGCGGGTGGTTGGGCTGGCCGGGTCGTGCCTCGCTAGTGGGGTGGGGGTGGGGGCCTCGCTCTCGCGGCTGGCCGGCGCCTCCGTGGGCTTCCTCGGCCTCCGCTGGAGATCCTATCACCTCCTCGGGGGCCGGGAATGCGAGCCAAGCTCTGGTGCCGCGCGCCTCGATTTCTCTTCCGGGGAGGAGCGAAATCTCTGACCGGATTGCTTGTTCCGTTGAATTAGTGGCGACTGATCTCTTCCAGCTCAATTTCGTGCAGGTCGGTCCGAATTGGGCGGCAGGAGGATTCGCGGCGCGTCCGTGGGCGCCTAGATCGGGGGTTCCAGCTGGCTCCCCCCGGCGCCATGGCCGCTGACTCCAGCATGGGGTTCCACCAGGGGATCACGGCCGCCGCCTCGGTCTACAACCACCATCACCACCACCACCACAACAACAACATGTTCTCCTTCCAGTCGTCCAGCAGCGACGTCACCATGGGTGGCGCCGGGATGGGGCTCGTGAGCATGAGCGGCGGGCCGAGCAGCACCGCAGGCCTGTACCACTCTTCTCCAAACAACCACAGCAGCAGCAACAGCAACAACAACGGCGGTGTGTTCGGCAACGTGCCGGTGGTTGTCCAGTCAAGGAGCTCGCCGGGGGGCGCGTCCCGTGGCGCCGGCGGCACCACCGCGTCCAAGTACAAGTTCGTCACCGGCTCGCCTTCTGAGTGGAGTGACCGCGAGCTGAATATACTCAACGAAGGGCTCACCAGGTAGATTCGCCGCCCCTCCTCTTGCTGAATTCCTGTTGCCGGTACTGCCGTATAGCTTTTCGCTGATGGAGTTTGCCAATTTGGTCATGCGGCAAGCTTCTTTTCCACCCCATGTGGTGTGCTTAAGTTAATGGAGCATCAGTCAGGAAGTCTAAAGCAGGATTTGTGCAAGTGAACCTTTTTACCTTTTCAGTTTCTAGCAGCACTACCGAGCGCATCTGCTATAGGGTCGCTTTCGTCGTTATTTGGCCTACTGTGGAACTGCACTTGGTTTCTTTCGGCCATAAGCATTAACAGCCGCACTTGAGTGCTCTATGATTGTGCCGATGAGCTCATCAAATTCTAGCTGATGAATTTGTGTCAAAGGAATCCTAGAAAGAAAGAGAACCATGTCAAACGTCACCATCTGGCTTGAGAATTGCTTCTAAGAAACAATTCATTTCCTTTGAGGTTCTAATTCTTTCTTCACTGGCAATTGCAGATATGCTCGTGAACCTAATATCATGAGGTACATCAAGATAGCGGCTATGCTGCCCAACAGAACCATCAGGGATGTTGCATTGCGATGCTGGTGGGCTGCAGTAAGTTTCTTACAAATGTCTAAGTATCTCTTCTCCGTACATGTTCTGTTCTTGTATTAATGTGTGTTCTTACTGGTCTTGTTCTGTACTTAGTGTGAGAACGTCAATCTTGATTTTCTTAATAATCTATTTAGACGTGTACTAAAATTGGACAAACCTGCTAACCTCTAGCTCTACTATTCTTTTTGCCTTCCAGAGAGGAGTTTAAGCCTTTTTCGTAGGTGTTTTTATGAATCCTTACCCAAGCCAGTGTCTTGATATTCTGTACCTGTAAATACATCTCCTGCGAATAGGTAACTTGAAGGATATGTTACTTTTAGATGTTCTAATAGATGGTGAGTTACCAACACCTGGATGAAGTTTATAGGGGTGTATTTTATATAGTGGAAGAGCCCCTCCCTCGGCCTCTGGGTCCATAGGATGCACACAGCCAGTTAAGGGCGTAATGAAGTAATAATGGCTTGTTCTGGACAAAAATTCACGTCTCTTCTTTCTGTGAGAAGCTAGTGTTCATTGTGATTCCCCTAGATATAGTATCGTGATGCTTGGCATTTTGGACTCTTCCTTTTCAACTGCATGCCGTGGTTTCTGTCTGATGTATATCAGTATAACAGCACATGCACACAAACCAGTATGTTCTGATGACATGCGTTTGTTATTACAGGGTAAAGATAGAAGGAAGAAACCAGAAGGTTTTTTTACAGGGAAAAAGATGAGAGATATGAAGGTACTTTTCTATTTATGGTTCTCAATCATTTACATCACTATCTCTCCTGGTTGGTACAGCTTTTGTCTTGTGGTGTTCTCTTATTGCTTTTCCTAGTGCCAATCATGTACTTTCTGATAAGGTCTTTTGACAGCCAATGCAGGACAAAATGTTTGCATCTGCCCCGATGTCTAATTTTCACATGGCGCCTACCAACAACTTAACCCCTTTCTCAATATCGATGGAAAATCCAAACCAGCAGTGTCAAGTTCCCAAGGAAGGTTAGCTCATATCTCTAACTTCTATCTGTTCTATTGCTATTGTTTGGTATTTCTCAGTACCATCCTAACTTTGTCTGATTATTTAAGGTTTGAATCAGTGGTCCAGAATTGTTAAATAGCAATATCATTAGATTTTGAATGGTGTCAACTGTGACAAACCAGCTAGCCTCACTGTATCTCTGAAATTTTCCTGGGCTACATGGTTCAAACATCAATTTTGTGGAGTTACAACATTTTTTGTGAATTGTTCATCATTCTCTTCAGATACTCTTGTTATGATCTGATTGGAAATTGATGATCTCCTAAAATTCGAAACACACTTTATTTGCTTCATTTCTTGATGTTATGCTTGTTGACTTTGTAGTTAGTACTTAGTACAAACATCATCTGGAAGCAACCTTGCGATGCCTTCACTTGGTGCGTCTCTATATTTAGACTGCATTTCCTAGATCCCAATATAGAACTGAAAAAAAAGCAGCACAGAAGACAAGCCAGTAGCAATATTTTTGAGCCAAACATTTTTAACATGGGAGTATGGATCCCTTTTTTCTATGAGAGATGTCCTGAAGGTTTGTCATGCTCATGTAGTTGTGTTAAATTATAGGGATGGAATACTTATTATCCTTGTAGGAGGCAAAGATTTCACCACGTTGCACACACCTGCTTACATTCTCAACAAAAGTCTACTTCTCAACTCTAAACTTAGCCAAAAGTTTAATTTGCAACCTTGAACTCTAAAACTATTGAAATAGGCCACTTTTCACTTTAGGTGGTTTCTCAAATGGTTCATGGTGATGTGAATGCCACATGTCCTCCATACCACTGCCATGGATGGACAAACAAACACTATGATAAAAAGCAATCTAACAATTTACACCACTTGGAGATATGTAAATTAGACTATTTTCTATATTATTTTTTGTTATTGTGTTTTTACTTGATTGTGATTCAGTACAGCCCTTTGGAGATATCTAATAAAATGTCTTCTCCTTTAATTTGTTGTGTTTAACTATTATGATCCTTTTTCATCTGAGGGAACTCATTTATATTCATTGTAAAGCAGTTATATAATAGTAACATAGAAATTCACCATCAATCTCAGTTGTTATCCTGATTTCTTCTAAAGAGTCTCATTCTGTTCCGTTCTGAAGCAGCTCCTGTTGTGGACAGTGCAACCCAGCAGCTCCTGGAGGAAAACAATCAATTGCTTAACCAGATTGCTGCAAATATTGAAACATTCAAGGTATGTTTTATACCTCCCATTTCATGCTCTTAAACTTCATTTTATAGTACCCCAAGTATCAGTCAGGGAGCACATGGTGCCCGCCTATTGGTTTTACATCTTACACTGTGAAATTCTCATGGCTATTTGTTTTCACAACTAGTTCTTTCACCAAAAAATGGACATGGTCATATTGCTGGTATAGTAGTTAGTGCACTACTCTTAGGATCTTCAGAAAAACTGAATCACAATATTTATATAAGCATATTTGGCAGTAGCACAATATGTATACCTGATTGGTGCCGCATAACATATTTAAATTGCATGCATCATCAACATATGCTACAGAAGTGCCCTTTGTTTTGGGTGCACTGTCAATGTTGAGTTTCCTTTTTCTTAGATAACTTTTGTGTTCAGTGAAGAAATATGATGGGGCTGTGGTTGTGCCTTCAAAGGTTGGGATGGGTGTACCACATCAAAAACATCAATAATAGAGGAGAGAATGTGGAAAATGTCATCTGCCACTAAGTACTAATACGGGCTAACATTTATTGTATGTTGGAACTTGTCGCTCTCATTGCCAGCCTTCACAACTTAAAAGAACACAATGAGCGTGACGGGGGCACATTATGTTACTTATTTCATGCCTGAAGTTCTGATTTATTTGCAGACGGGGGAGAACATGGATCTCTTTCTTCGGACAAATAGCAACATCAAAACAATTTTAAGCAGGTAAAGCTCTGTAATATGTGCCATTTTCCATATATTGCTCATTGGCCTTTCACCAGTATCGTTTGCAACATATTCTTAGGTAAGGACAAATATCACTAAATATCATCTGCTTCACTTCAACATGTTCAATGTCATTTCGTTCTTCTATAAATATGAATGTATCATATCACTCACTGAGTGGCCAAAGGACCTGCTGTGGCATCGTGAAATAAGTAGTGGTGGCCATTGGAGTCTTTAAGTTTATTAAACAAATCAGTTGCTGTCCTGAGATCTACCTTTTCCTAATCTAATGATCTCGTATAATGTTCTAGAGCAGGATGTAATCATTTCAAACATGGTAGTTTACAAAATTTACATATTAACTCATAAATCATTGTTAATGTGCCAATGCCGAGTAACTAGCTTATGCTTATTCCTCTGTTTAACATTTATTCCGTATTGTTGTTGCAGAATGAGCGAGACGCCTGGCATCATGGGTCAGATGCCTCCTCTGCAAGAATTAGCACATGAAGACAAGCTTAATTCACTTCTTCAAGTTGACAGAATGGTAAGAACACACGGCCTAGCAATCGTTGTCGAGGTTCGCCATATGCACAACACTTTTCCTTGTGCTCTGGTGCTAAAAATATGTATGCACTCAAGTGGTAACAAGTAACAACGATGTCTCAACTAAGCAATTGGCGTTGTTTTTCTATCCTGAAGGTCCAATCTTACAGCGCAGCACACACCTCACATATGAAGGAAGAGCCTCGAAGCTAATGTGTGGCATGCGCCGAAAGAAGAAGGGACAGATAGACGGCTTCAGCTTCTTTCCCTCGGATCCCCACCGGTGCTGCTAGGAATCCCTACAGGCTGTTATACTGACCGAGCGCCAGGAATAGTTGCCGTACATCCTTGAGATCATTCCCTACCCTTCCAGCTGAAGCTCGGGAAAGCGTGTTTGGAAGGAGCGGATTCTGCAGTTCTGCAGGGTATGCGAGCGGGGGTTACTGCCCTTCCTCCCATCAACCACACCACCACCAACCAGATACTTGATTCGGGACTACAGCGAAGTGACTGTAAATATTGGATGGCCGGAGGCATTCCGTGTTTTGTTTTCCCCAATTGGTCGTGAATACATTTTTCGAAAGGGCTACCGTGCGTTTGCATTTTTACTTGTTCCAGATTGTACCCTGTACAGTAATGAGCCTTGCCCTGATACACGCTGTGCCGTGTTGGTGAAAGCAAAGCAGCGAGGGGCGTTCCTTTTCAAGGGGTATCCTAGTTTTGCATAAATTCCCTCGTCTAGTTTAGGCTTCTACTCCCTCCGTTCCGAATTACTTGTCTTAGATTTGTCTAGATACGGAGGTATCTAGCACTAAAATGAGTCTAGATACATCCGTATCTAGATAAATCCAAGACAAGTAATTCGGAACGGAGGGAGTAGCTATTTGGGTCATTGCCTGTTTTCTTCAACAGCTAAAGAGAAAAGGATGAGAAAAGAAAATGTAGGAGTGATGTGACTGAATTATCAAACTATTGACAAGAGTTGCACTATTTTCTGTTCTAGTAATTCTTAAGTATCATTTTTATTCCATGGCAGTGGCTCTCTATGCAATGCAGTACTATCTACACAAAATGTGAAGAAACGTTAAACCTATGCTGAATTTGTGATGGTTGTCTTCCCAGAGCTACTGCTGTTTCACATCTCACGGAAACTAGTTGAAAGACACTGTCCCAATGCTGCTGTTTCACATATTCACACAAGATGTTGGCCAACGCAGAAATTCAAAAATTGACTAACCCAAACGCTGGGGATTTCAAAGCAGAAATTCAAAAATTGACAGCACTCCTAACCCAAACACCGGGGACTTATCAGACCTACTTTGGTAGTAACATTGAACATATTCCATACCCATCCAAGTAAAAAAAAAACATATTCCAAAACCAGCATTTACATAGAGAAACTGATACTACACATTGCATGACTGATAATATATTACAAAAGGTGTGGAATTCACCTTCCCAAAAGAGAAAGAAAACTATACACTCAAAAAAAGCAAAGCAACCCATCACTCAAGCAGCTGGACAAGATGCCGTCAAATGGGCATCCATCACCTATCCTAGCAGCACCAAGTGGAACAATCCATTCCTAGCACAACACACCAATAATCCGCATCTATATGCATAGGTGGTGGTAGGCACAAGAATCTGCGTTGAAAGCTCTGGTACGCCATCTCACGATGCAACTAGCACGGAAGCAAGAACTGGCGAACACATTCCTTTCAGAAGAAGAAAGCTCAGCTGGCAAGCTGATCGGCGGGTTGAACTTCAACAGTTGGTCGTAAGTTATTTGTGGCAGAAGAACTCTCTGCTCGAGGCTGTTCAGCAATCGTTAAGTTACTCGCACCAGAACTTTCTGCAGGCAGTTCTTCAACGGTCGGCAAGCTCCTCCCAACAGGACTGCTGACGCCTGAGTCCGCAAGGCTGGCGCTGGCTTGGATGCTGTTACCAAAGGAGCGATCGGTAGGAGTCACCATTTCACCGTCCTCCTGTTGCCGCGATCCATTGAGAGCATTGCAGTGAGGACAGTAGTATGTAACGAACGCAAAGTCCTCTTTCCTCGCAAGACCTGCAAGATTGAAACGTGGTTTAGTAGAGAGAACATGACCAGCATGATGATCTACAGACAGACAAACGGTTATAAGTTCCAACCGTTATGCATATGGCAATTGCCACATATTAGCGCAAAGCATTGTGTTGGATCCTCCCCTACAAGCAGAGCGGCCACCCGTGCGAGCCATCCGCCATCATTGCCAGCATGGCCTCTAAAGTGCTCAACAGTCCGATTTGCAGTGGGGCTTTCGTTACCAGCATATATACTCGAGCCGTCTGATGGCTCAGAGGCATGGGTCGGTCCAGAGACATGGCCTGAGTGGGCTGGTTTTCTTTGCCTCATACCAGAAGCCTGTCCATGCTGATCATTACTTTTACTTCCATCCATGTTCAACTCATCTCCCAAAAAGACTCTCAATCCAGAATCCGCGCCCAGCTTAGATGCCAAAACACTTGCTGCAGCCGCCTTTGCAGCAGGGTCAAGATCATATCTCTGTATAAAACATAGAAAATGTAGTGTTTTCAGGAGGGAAAAAAAAAGAAACATGACACAGGCTTCTTTTAGTTGGAGTTGGGAAAAATGTAGTGTTTTCAGGAGGGAAAAAAAAAGAAACATGACACATAGAAAATGTAGTGTTTTCAGGAGGAAAAAAAGAAACACTAACTACTAACCAATACAACTCAGACGTCTCCCCACCCGGGAGACTTTCTTACTTCAATGAAATTATTTTATTCTTTTAGTTGGAGTTGGTGGAACCTTAGGTGGTTCTCGGAAGAAGATAGTGATTTTTTTAACCCTGAAGTCAAAACTAAAAGAAACGTATAAACTAATATTTCCATATATTCGATTGTGGTTTATTTACAATTATAACTTCCAAACCTATTCAATTGTCAATTGGGATAATTTCCCATATAAAGAAAGAAAAAGACTCAAAAAAAGGATGGGAGATGTTCCCCCCAATTGGTTAGTGGTGAAAATATAGAGCAACCCACCTGTATAAGTTGCTGGGTAGTGTAGTAATTTGTTCTCTCCTTCAACTCGTCAATCTTGGCCTGTCTTTCAGCACGGAGCTTTTCAAGAGTATGTTGGTCTCTATTATCAACTGCAAGACAGAGTAATGTCCATCACATTTTAAACATGAAGGCTAACCATATGAGCTAAATCAACTATTAGGAAAATGGTCATGGTAATTGAACGCCTTTTTCAAACTTAAGCTGTTTTATTTTAGAAACCAATTTATTAAGAGGCAATTAAGTTTGTGCAACGAGACTGCCGAAATGGCTGCTTGCCACCATGAAAAACTAAAGGGAAACATATCAGTCGTATTAGTGAATATTACATTACTGCCTTCTTTGTTATTCCATCAACACGAAAAACAACAGTTAGCACAAAAACCTACTGTTACATTTACCTATGTGAAAAACAAGAAAAGTCCCACACGAAAAATGGTGATGCAGAGGCAAGTGCACTTACGTATTTTCGTAATGCTTGTGATAGCTGAGTAGATGAGAGCAGCTAAAGCAGGAACCAAGAACATGGGCAGCACCCGGGCTGCCCTCATCTGCCAGGGGATGTCCGGGGATCTGGTAGTCATAATCGCATATCCAACAGCCGCAATCTGTTCCGTAAAATAAAACATATAACCATGTCATTGATAAAACAGACTGTTGATGAACCTATCCTAGCAACTGCCCCTGGACTGGAAGCTGAAGCAACGCATCAGGCAAAAATTGTGCGGCAGTACAGCACGATTTCATAGCAATGGTAGCGCCTCTTAACTAAACAATCGATCACTAAACTGAAATTCAAAAACAAGGCTCCAGTATCACGGCTATTATACAGCTTTGTCGTCGACACAATCGGGCCTAATTAGCAGCAGCAATGAATTGTTATAGGAGCTAATTGCTGCCCCTGGAAGCTGGATCATGCAACGGCATCAACCAGAAGGGGAAATTTCAGCACGATCCCACAACATTCTACGCGTCCGATGAAACGACCAATCACTAAACTGGACGGCCTGCACGCTGTCAAAAACATAGGATTCATCACGCGACGCATAATTCCCCATTCATCCGTCCCAGGCACAGACCTAACACGCGGTCGATAGAACGGATTGTTGGTGAACCTAAGGTAGCCGCTGCCCCTGGACTGGAAGGGGAAGCAATGCGAAATTATTGTGCGACAGTAGAGCGCAATCCAACCGCGTGCTAGCTCCTCCTGACGAAACAATCTATCACTAATCGAACACCCTGTGCCCGCTATTAGAATCCGAACACGGGGCTCGCAGGCTTGCATAGCATCTCGCAGATTCCACCATCCCTCCCCTGTACGTACGGGGTGGCGTTCGCCTACTGAACAAGCTATCGATTCGTTCGGTACCATACCAACCAACCAACCAACCAACCATGGCCATAGATCATTAGCCCAAAAAATCGAAGGAAATCGAAGGGGGCGGAGGGGGTACCTACCTCGAGCGCGGATGCGAGGGCGAGGACGTTGTGGGCGGAGCTGCGGGAGGCGCGGGCGCGGCGGTGGAGCCGGGAGCGGAGGGCCTCCTCCTCCTTGGAGAGCGCCTGCAGCAGCTTCTCGACGTCCTCGCGGCGGCCGAAGATGCCCTTCCACACCCGCGAGACGAGGCCGCGCTGCGTCCGCTTCTGCGTGGACGGCGTCTCCGGGGGCAGCGGCGACCGCGGCGACGCGTAGGCCGCCGCCGAGTCCCCGTCCGCCATGCCGATCGAACGGGACGGGACGGATCGGCCGGAAGACGCGACGGTTTTTTTTTTTTCTCTGCCCGGAACCGGAAGGGAAGATTGCAGTCGGGACGAAGGCAAGGGAAGGTGCGGGAGGAAGGAAGAGGAAAAGGGATTTGCGATTGGTTCGTGCGCTTCTGGGGAAGGGAAGGGAAGGGAAGGGAAGGCGTCGTCGTGTTGGCACAATCTACAAGCTGCTTGATTGACAGCCGTGGGTGAACTCTTTTTACATGTCTGGTTATTTCACAAGTTAGTACTCCCTCCGTAAACTAATATAAAAACGTTTATAGATCACTGTAAACGCTCTTATATTAGATGTTTGGTTGCTGTAAGTTAGAGTCAAAACACCTGTCTTAGCAAAAATGTCTCATCTGTACACTTGGCTAAACATGCGTCAGACTTCTCTTTCCCGCGATTTGGCAGCAAAAAACATGAAAAACATTAGTACCTTTCCCTTCCCTTCCCCAGATCTGGTCAGCGTTACGACTCTCAAACCCCTGGGACGAGCTGGGCAGCACGGTAAGGTTAGTAAGTTCACATCCAGTGCCCTTCAGTGAAATATGAATGCAGACCATAATACCATCATCTACAGTTACACACACACGTCGTTACGACTGCCCAAGCTCCAACGAAACAAGTTCTCTTTATATAGAGGATGGTGCTTTGTGTCATGCATGCAATTTACATCTTCAGCGCACTGCCATATGATCAACCTCATGAGTCTAACTTACCATTGTTATTAACTACAGCACAACTACGAGGCCAACTGAATGAACCAGCGACAGCTGCGGTGACATGATCAGCAGTGGTTGCCTGCCTCGCTTTATATTCTGAGGTCCCTCTGCGAAGCTGGCATCATGGAATTGCCTGACACCTCGGAGCTTGAAAGGGTGTGAACCCCTTTTGTTTTGGTACCGTTCTCAAGAGAAGAAGTGCTCCAGGCTCGGGGAGTTAAATACATTGGCTGCGAGCTGCCCTCCTTCCATGGAGGAAACAAACAGCTGGCACCGAATGAACCGCTGGTAGCAAAAGAAAGAAAAAGGACCATGTCAGACATGAATAACAGACGAGGACGAGGGACACCTGTCCCAAGAGGAAATGAAGATGCAACATACAGATAGTTGGGAAATTATCTCAAGGCTTGCGTCGATGTGGAAATCTGACTCCAACTGTCGAACAAACGAAGTTCGGCCTACTTCACTGCTGCAAAAGAGTACCTGCAAACATACACATGTTTCACTCAAGAATATAGATGCATCCCAAGCAATGTCCAAATATACACTAGGGAAATAATGTTCCCATGTTAACCAAACATTGAACAGTATATTCAACCAATTTTGCAGAACCGACACGGGGTTCAACTAAAGAAACAACTTTCTATGATGTATGAACTACAGGCAACCTTATCAAATTATATGTTCTACTATATATCCATATGCCATGCATTTTGTTTATTCTATCGACAACCGTTATCCTATCAAACAATGATTTTTGGAGGAAAACTTTAAAGCGAGTCATCCATAAATATTAACATGATTCACCGCAACACTGAAATGATGTAGCAGAGGAACATGAGAAACCGGAAACAAATAAATTAGTCTAATTAATAGTGTTGTCTGATGCAAACTTGTCACCTTTTCTTTCATCAAGCCACCAGTATTGAAAAGCCCGGCTTTCTCCAGGGCCATAAGAGCATTCTCCTGCAGTTATGGATCACTCAAAGTCATACTTAAGAAGTACTCAGATTAATATTCAAAGGAGTATTAACTTAACGTGTGAATACAAAAAATTGTCTATGGTAAACTTCAAAGAAATGCAAGGATGCACCATGAAATTTCTACCTCACTCTTATCATCAAGTACAGTTTCCATCAAATAAAAATCACAGTATTTGGATATTTCCAGTAGTAGTTCCACCACTGAGGGCTTAACGGTGGCATGGTTCTGCATCAAGGTAAAGACAGATAGCAGATAGTTAGCAAAAAATATGGGAGGGATGCATATAAATACCTTAAGAACATGCAAATCGCACCTGAAGCTCCTCGGGAGTTTTCTCCTCAAATACAATACCGACTAGTTGGCAAGTGACCTGCATGAACAATATTTATGAGTTTCTGTGACACTATTAAGAAATCATATATGTAATTTATTCATTTCAAGCATCACCAGTATTAGGAATATTCTTAAAGTGTGTCAGCATATATCATTATGGGTGTGATTGGTTGCCAGAGCCAGCCGGCATCAGGGCCGCAACAAGAACTTGGCGGTTTAGCAAGGGATGGGCTCTTAGGATGCAAGAGGGGTTGCCTAGTTTACACTCTACATTTGCCTCTAAAAGTTTTGTGCTCAACCTGATCCTGGGGAGAGGTTGTTTGGTTGCCTTTATATGAGTTTGCTATCACCCATGGAGTTGACAAAGAATATTACGCCAAACTTTAGTACGGTATATGTCTTATTATGCCTTCACAGCCTTCACTTTTTCTTAGTAGCCCTTATCAAACCTCAATCTACGCTCATGACAACCTAATTATAGTTGAATAACTATCTAATCTACAAAGAGATGCCTGAGTTACATCTAAATGGGCGCCTCCACCAAGCCTGACTTAGTGACCTGGGAACTCCCAAATGGATCTTGCATCTGGTCGGCAAGGTTAATTTATCCACCTGGTCAACCAAACACTGAGATTTTTGCATCCTATGGGACTGTCCCTCTACGTCGGGTCCTAGGAACTAATCACACTCTATGGTATTCTCCCTATTTTGTTCTGTGGTCTCTTATAGTTAGTTATTTAAATCATTTAACTGTTGACATGGTTGAAATGCCAGATTTCATTGTCCTCTCAATTAGGTACCAAAGCAAGAGACATTTCCATGTGGGATGTATGTAAATACATAATATTAATGTGCCAACCATGAGCTCGGCAGTGTACGCTATGCACAGAAATGTAACCATCATAATATGTCAATAGATGTTCTATTCCATGATTACAGCAAGTGGTCACTAGGTAAGGTCCAATGCATTTCAAGCGTCTTCTCATAGATCCTAGACATTTCATTTAGTACACTGTTTAAGGTGAACTCCAACCACCACCAGCATTGAAGAAAAATATTAGTGTTATTTATGTTAAATACAATATCCTATCGGCACAAATCTTCGTTTCCGTGCATCATGGATCATCAGTATTGTCATTGCACCATGTAAGTTCCCTACATATCTGATCTTCTTGATACAACCCAGCACTGGAGAGCACCGAGCTAGAGGAAGAAAACATACCCTTCTGCAGCCGCCGAGCCGCCTTGCCACGATCTGCCGCGTCGTCAGCTGCCAGTCACAGGCAAACCCCTGTCTGTCAGCAACCGAAACCCACACGCACATCAAACAAGGGCAACACGAGCACCGAGCAGATGACCCACCGTCCCAGAGTCGCCGGCGGGCTCGGCCGGGCCGTCGGGGGCAGGCGCGGCCGAGCCGGCGGCCGAGGGCCGCTTGGGGGCGGCGGGCCGGCGGGGCCTGGGCGTCGAGGAGGAGCGCAGGAACTTCCAAGCGAAGACGACGGCGATGGCGAAGCCCGCGACGGCGCCGAAGGACCCCGCGCTCTGCCAAGTGAGCCAGCTAGGGTTAGGGTTGGACGGGCGGTCGGGGCGGGCGGAGGGGGAAGGGAGGCCGGGGGGCGGGGTCGCTTACCTTGTGGCGGAAGAGCAAGGCGACGAGGTCGGAGATCCGGCGGTTGAGGGCCCGGGCGACGCGGCGCACCAGCGAGACGGCGTCCTGCTCGGCGGCGGCGAGGCCCGGCATTGCGGGGAGGCGCGCGGCGGGGCCTGGGCTGGGGTTGCGTGGTGTAGGAGGGGATGGGGGAGGCGGCCGATCAGGTGGGTGGGGGATCGCCGGATGGGCGGGGGAGCAGGAGGAGGATGGCGCAGAGTCGTGTGAGGCGACCGGGGGCCAGCGAGGCGCGACTACTGGGAGCACCTGTGCTTATCTTCTTCGCGGGGGAAGGAAGAGAGAGCATTCTCTTCTGCTTTTGGCCCCGAGCTGGAGAAAGAAAAATCCTCTCTGGTTCAAAGATTTTTACAGAATGATGATTCATCAACAATATTACTATTCTTTTTTGGCAGAAATTTCCATGTGATTTCGAAGAATTTGCCGTAGAAAACATAGTACGTACGAAATTGCCATGCCCCCACAACGAACGTTTTGTGGCTACTGGGGGTGGACCCTTTTCTTAATACTCCCTCAGATATTACTTGTCGCTCTAAACAAGATGACGTAGTTTTTTTTTATTCAAAGCAGTGAATTGTCCACAATTCATATAGGTTGATTTCTCATGCAACTAATCCATATGATTTATCCCTAGTAGTAAGAGATTAGGCTCTTTGAAATACTTTGTACTTTTGGTGAAATTTTATAATAGATCTGATATAAAAAAAAACTAAAATGGAACGGATGGAGTAGATATCAGCAACGGGAGAGGCTCCATCAATCGGGGGAGTGTACGGCCGGTGTATATGATTTTTTTCCCTGACCCCCTCCACCCCCCCCCCCCCCTCCTATTTTGTGTGCGAAAATGATTCATATTTACTATCAAAAATCATCGAACATACACAATATCTCAAACATAATAAAAATTACATTGAGACTCCGAGACCACAGACGACCAAGATTGCCGTCAGAGCGAGCCGCCGCTGCGCCACTGTTGTTGCTCCCCTGCCACAGCCGGCTTGACCTTGTCAATGACAGCTGGGAAGTTTTCGCGAACGTGCCCCTAAGGACCAACACCTTGGAGCCGCAATCGTCGGCGTTGAACCCTTGAAATATACTCGAAACACCTGGAACAAAACCTCGCCACACAGCGAGAAAACCTAACCTCACCGCTCCAAGCAGACGGTAAAAATCTACACTAGAACTCCGTCAAATACGTTTGGATGGACGAACTCAAGGAGGCTCGGAGCCCAGAAGACAAACACAAAGTAGAAGTAGCGCAATTCGTCCCGAGCGCCGCACTTGCGGGGACTAAAAAACCCTAACTGAAACTACTAACCGAGGTGGAAGCATCGGGATTCCCCTCCCCGCTACTGCCCAGTGGAGTAGCAGGCAGAGGGGAGGTGAATTCACGGCCTCGCCAGCAAAGTCTGAAGGGGAGAGTTTACCCTAGTTGTAAGGGATATGGGAGAAAATTGCCAACTGGTCATTTTTTTTCTTGATTTAGTGGACGTGAAAAATAAGAAGGGGTCTTTAGGTGAATTAAAGAAGTATTAGACATATGAGCGAAGGGCATATTGTTTTAAAAAGGGAGGAAAATGAAAGAAAATTATGGTGTAATATTGATCCTTCATTGTAATTATGTTTTTTTTGCGAGTGATCGTAATTGTGTTATCATCACTTTACTAATCTCTTATCAATTCTCACCCACCAAACACGAATAAACTTTCTATACTTCTTCCTCAAGTCTCCCCAAAAAAATTCCATCGTATGCCTGAAACTGAGGGAATGAAAAGCCACATCATATATCTAATTCTACCTAAACTCCCATTCACTTCACAAAAGTTACCAAACCAAATGGTATGGATTTTGAATATGCTAGAACCTTTTTTGCGCAAAGGCCTAATGCAATAAGTTAAGTATCACATATCCTTAGAAACACGACCTTACAAAATAAAAAAATAAAAACATTCAAAATAATGGGGGCCAAAGTTTTCTTCCTCCCGCATTCACCGGCGGCACGCGTGATCATTGCTCAATGCCGCCTTTCGACCTTGGCCTCGACGGAGCAATTTTTCTAAAACCCAGTGGCTCGTAGAAGAAAATCGCTAACGGCCCTTGGTACACGCAACAAATCGCCGTCCAAAGAAAAACACGACAATAAGAGCATGTAGAAACTTCAGAGACCATGAAAACGGGTCAAATCCAGACAAGTCCACCGAAAACTTAAACCGATCAGATCTCAAAACACCACTGGAGAGACATCTCCACACACCCTCCGGCGTTGAAAAACACACCAGTGGAACGGGGATAGGACGAGGAGAACATTATTCCTACCCTGAGACAACGTGGTCGTTTAGCCGTCCCAAACCAAACACAAAGACTCCTTAAAAAAACTTGGAAAGATCACCTATGTCTTGTATGAATGGTCCATGTCTGATTTCGAGCTCGTCGTCGTACAAAACCGTGCACTAACACCCTCTTCTCCGATAACCCATCCAGGACGGGCCATTGATGAAGATCTCTGTGCTGGATCCATCCGGCTGCCGCCGACTTCACTAACGACGCCGTCACACACCACCCAACGAAGGCCTCTGCTCGAGCACCCTCCATCGCCTCCACAACAAGCCTCCTCGATCTAGACCTCCCCGCCGTCGCAGGCTCCATGCGGGCTTTGCCCGGTGACGTGCCCCGGTGGCGGCGGGAGGGGCAAAGGACGGGTGGCTGCTAGGGTCGTTTATTCTTCTCATGAAAACGATTCGATCTCGCGTGAATATGCTAGAACTTGGTCATGCTTGTATGCGAATTTTGAATACACTAAAACTAATTTGAATTTAAGTTAGGAACCACACCATGTTATTAATTCAATCTTGATTTATAAGTTCGAAATCTTTAGCATGGTTTGCTCTTTGCTGCAGTCGAGTAGAACTTCTCTACGGTGCGACCGGTCGCTATGCTACGAAATGAAACGCGCGACCCCGCCACCGGTCCACCAATGCCGCCGCCGCCGCACCCGTCGCGCCTCGGCTTCCACCCGCTGGAGCCGGCGCTCTCCGCCGCGGCCGACGCGCTGCACCGCTCCTGCCCGAGCTCCCCGCGCCGCGCCGTCCTCCGCCGCGCGCGCGCGCTGCACGCGCTCCTCGTGGTCTCCTCCATGCCCTCCGCGCACACGCCCGGCACCTTCCTCGTCAACCAGCTCCTCGCGCTCTACGCCCGGCTCTCCGCGCTCCCCGACGCGGTCGCGCTCCTCCGCTCCGCGCCGCGCCCCAACGTCGTCTCCTTCAACACCGTCCTCTCCGCGCTCTCCCGCGGGGCCCCGCGCCACGCGCCGCAGGCCTTCCGGCTCTTCGGCCAGCTATGCGTGTCCGGGCTCCGCCCCACCGCGCCCAGCCTCTGCGCCGTCCTCCGCGCCGCCGGAGCGCTGCGAGACGGCCGCGCGGGCGCCCTGGCCCACGCGCAGGCCGCGGCGCTCGGTTTCCTCGCCAGCGACATCGTGCCCACCGCCCTGCTGCAGATGTACTCCGAGTGCGGGGCGCCGCGGGACGCCAACCGGGTGTTCGACGAAATGGCGACGCGGGACGTGGTCGCATGGAACTGCGCGATGCACTGCAGCGTGCGGTACGGCTACCTCGGGCGTGCTCTTGGGCAATTCTGCAGCATGGTGAGGGCTGGGCTGGCACCTACCGAGAGCACGCTCTCGTCGGTGCTCAGTGGGTGTGCACGCGCCGGGGATAGCCACGGGGGGCGCGTGCTGCATGGCTGGGTGGTGAAGTCGGAGGAGCTTGACCCTGACACGCCGCTGCAGAATGCGCTGCTCGGCATGTACTCCGGCTGCGGTGATCTGGACACTGCGTTACATGTGTTTGACAGGATTGAGACGCCTGACTTGGTGTCATGGAATACTCTGATTGCTGGGTTTTCTGCTGCTGGGGATGGATGGAGTGCTATGGATGCTTTTGTACGGCTCAAGGATGTGCAGTTCGGCGAGCCGGTTGTCCCTGATGAGTATACATTTGCAGCTGTGGTGTCTGCTGCTGCTGCTTTACCTGCAATGCGTAGTGGAATGCCACTTCATGCTGAAGTGGTCAAAGCTGGGTTGGAGACCAGCGTCTTTGTAGGTAATACATTGATCAATATGTATTTTACAAACGGGGAGCCAGGCTCAGCACGAATTTTGTTCGATTCCCTTCCCGAGAAAGATGTAATTATGTGGACCGAGATGGTTGCGGGCCATTCTTCGTCGGGTGAAGCTGAATTAGCCTTGAAGTATTTCATTAGCATGCTTCAGGAAGGGTACAAGGTCGACAGCTTCTCTCTCAGCAGTGCTTTGAACTCCACAGCAGAGTTTGCAGGTCTTAAGCAAGGAGAGATGCTCCATGCTCAAGTGGTAAAAAGTGGTTATGAGGGGAATATCTGTGCCTCCGGAAGCCTGCTTGATATGTATGCTAAAAATGGTGCTCTCCAAGGTGCCCATTTGGTGTTCTACACCATACCAAAGCGAGATTTGAAGTGTTGGAATTCAATGATAGGGGGATATGGCAATTATGGCAATTCAGAAATGGCATTTAAGTTATTTGGTGAGATGATTCGTGATGAGCTGCAACCTGACCATGTAACTTACATATCCCTCCTTTCAGCATGCAGCCACTGTGGACTAGTTGAGAAAGGAAAGTTCTACTGGTTTTGTATGATGACGGATGGTATTATGCCAGGATTCAAGCACTATACTAGCATGGTGAGTTTGTTAGGTAGGGCAGGTTTATTGGAGGAAGCAGTTGATTTACTGCAGAAATCCCCATTTGCCAAGAAATGTCCTGAACTATGGAGAATTCTGCTAAGTTGCTGTGTAGCATTAAATGATTTGTCCGTTGGTGTTCATGCTGCTGAACAGGCACTAGCGCAAGACCCAGATGATATGTCAACACATGTATTGCTTTCAAACCTTTATGCTGCTGCAGGAAAATGGGATGTTGTAGCTGAAATTAGGAAAAAAATCAGAGGGATGATGGTTGAGAAGGAACCTGGGCTGAGTTGGGTTGAGATAAAAAGTACGATTCATGTGTTCTCAGCAGATGATGAATGCCACTCACAGATCGATGACTGTCGTGCTGAGTTGCTTCGACTTAAGGGGAACATGGAATTGTTGTATAGTTCTGAAAATGAATTGCTTTCAATTGGCTAAGTTCCATGAATAGATTTCAATGAAAGAGCATTTGACTTGCTTTCCATTGAGGATTGATTATCGATAAGGACCCTCTGGTGAGTTTATTAAGATTAACAATATGGTGCATGTCTTCTCTGCAGTGCTGAAGTTTAAACCCTAACTGGTTTAAAATATAGTTGTGAAAATGATCTGCTGCCAAGTGGCTAAGTTGCCATGAACGGATTTTTCTTAGAACTTAAAAGCGGTTTTGACTGCTTTCCCCTGTCACGGCTACTAAACTGGCTTATATGATAAGATATCGAGTGTAATAGCTAAGCAGAAGAAATGAGAAATTATCAAGGGACAATCTATCAATTTAAGGTTCACACTTAGTACTGTTAGCACCATTGGATCAAAGAAGGTTTACAGCCAAGCTGCATCAAACAAGTTATTGAGGTGGAAGTAACTCACAGTAACCGATCATAAGTTTGACTTATGTTTGGTTCCGACAGAGACTAGGTACATACTAAACATTGGATTGACCAGCTGACAATTGCTCAAGTCTGCTTATAAAAAGGGAGAGAGAAGTTTGACCGAATGGTACCGTGTCTCTTATATCGACATATCTGTGTGATTCTGTTTCAGTCTGTCTATGATCAGCAGCAGAATTTCAAACTATAATTTTATACTTACCTAAATGTCCCGTCTTGCCATCTTTTAGCATTTCAGAGAAATTGTTGTTGTTTGTTGAGTCGTTTGTTTTGATTAAGGCTTCTTGAAATTTACAGGTTAAGCATTTTAGGGGTGTGCTGTTTGCTTCTGTGAATGACATGAACTGATGAATTTTGAAGATTACAGGGGAAGATATCCCAGAGCTTACATTGGAATTGCTTTAACAGAACAAACAAATTGGTCAGCATTAACTAAGGGCGTGAAGTTCCGGAGTTACCTGTCCCAATCAAGCCCTTCCAATCATGTAAGCTGCCTGAGGCCTGAATATTTGTTCCTTTGTGGATGAAAACATGGCATTTAGATTTGATGCATTAATATTCTTTGGTTTCAGAACTTAATACATGTATGATTTTACATGTCACATCAAGGCAACTAATAAGTCTGAAGTTTTAATTGTGGAATTCTTCTAATTGGAGCCTTATCAATGCATCATTGCTCTGTTAACACAGTATGCAAAGTTTGGTTGTGCTCATGTTGCACCAAGGAATTATAATGTGAATCACAGGTCAGGCACTAGCTGATGGATTGCTTAAAATAGTAAGATGATAAGTAAATTTCAAGGAATCGCATTTGTATGGATCTTACATAATTCTTGAGCCCCCATTCATATATCCATTAGATATATATTCAGCAGGCGGAGGAAATTAGGAAATTGATATGACCTGCATTGAAGTACCAGGATATACTTATTTACATGATGATTATTTTTTAAATTTAACTCTGACTATTTTTAGAAAAGACACCCAATGGGCATCTTATAACTGAATATTATCAAGGAAAACAGTGGACGGTACAATGGAAAGACAACAAGACACAGAACGACCAGTTTCACTATTGAGCTTATAGTTAGCCAATGCTGATATGTAACTTGCACTATTCAGTTTATTGTTCAGCCCAAATATTCCAAGGACTTCCTGAGTTTACACATTAATCATTTTTCAGGTGTGCTGTTTGCTTCTAGGAAAAACATGCACTAAAAAATGTTCAAGGATACGGGGCAAGATTTCCCAGAGCTTATACTGGATTTTTTTTTAACAGAAGCAATTTTTGTTCAGCATAACTAACGGATGACCATATGAATGTCAGAGTCAAGCCCTTACAATCATGTAAGCTGCCTGAGGTCCAGATGTTCCTTCCTCAGAATTCAAGAAAAAAAAATCCTTCATCCGTGAAATCATGTCGTTTTGACTTTGATTCATTAATTAATTTTCTTTGGTTCAGAACTTAATACATATGATTTTACATGCCCTTATCTAGATTGCGGAATCCAAAGTTTTAATTTAGCGTATTCTTATAAATTGGGTATCCATAGCGATCCATCATTGCTCTCTTAATACAGTTTCGTAGTTTGCTTGTGCTCATGTTGGACCAAGGAATGATAACTTTGACATGAATCACGGCTTAATTGCTAGCTGATGGATTGCTTAAAAACAGTAAGGTGGTAAGTAAAATTCAAGGAATGTTGTTGTTAGGAACTGTCATGTTGAGGGCATGACAAGTCAGCTCAGGAGGAGGGCCACAGCTGCAGCACTGGGCCCAGGAAGGGACATTAGTTCTTCCAAGGAACAAAGATAGGAAGTTATGATTTGGGTAGCTTCGGCGCCGATCCAGGCGCACTGAGATTACGAACCTCGTCCCCCTGTTGACCACCCCTACAACCTGTGAT
Organism: Triticum aestivum; assembly: GCF_018294505.1. Lineage (NCBI taxonomy): Eukaryota > Viridiplantae > Streptophyta > Magnoliopsida > Poales > Poaceae > Triticum > Triticum aestivum. The sequence continues at coordinate 762,099,479 of NC_057797.1, read as the reverse complement.
CCAGTCAACCAAATCCCAAAGAACATGACAGACACTTTATGCAGTTCCAGCATGATAGGGCAACATAACTGCCTAGAAACTTAAAAAATCATATGTGAAAGATCTTACACAATTCTTTATCCCCACACATGTACAAAAATTGCCTTTGGAGCTCGGCCTCCATGGAGGCCTCCAAATTCAAATTTCGAATTTCATCAAATATCATATTTTTACATTTCAAAAAATTCTGAAAAAATACAGATATACATGAAGGCATAACACACATGTGTGTAAATTTTCAGGGCAAAATATGTTGAAATGAGGGCTGTGCAAAAAAGACAAATCTGGGCCTTTTTTAACACATGATACTATTCATCCTCCCAGGCCATGAATTTGTCTTTTTTGTACAGGTCGCATTTCAACGCATTTCATTTTGAATTTTTACACACATACACATAACATCCTTGTTTACTTGCACAATTTTTTTCAGATTTTTTTGAAAGCAAAAAGTTTGATTTTTGATTTTTTCAGAAAAAGGCCTCCATGGAGGCAGAGAGCCAAACGTCCGTTCTCCACACATGTAATGCTATATACTCCCTCCGTTCCTAAATATAAAACGTTTTGGTAGTTCAATTGAACTACCAAAACGTTTTATATTTAGGAACGGAGGGTTTTGAACTACCAAAACGTCTTATATTTAGGAATGGAAAGGGAGTTCACCAGGTGGAGGGAATTAGGAATTAGACATGGTCAGTAGCAGAATATACATTTTTACGTGGCAATTATTCTCGAAGTTATTCAACATTAGTTTCACTATTTGACTTAGTTTAGCTAATAATGTGGATATGTAACTTGCATTTCTTTAAATTATTGTTCAGCCCAAATAACCGAAGTGTAGTTTTTGGTACCCAAATTTGTAGAAATAGTCAAACCCTCCTGAGTCAATTGTTAGGGAAGCTCGGGGGTGGGTGGGGGCTTATATGAAAATGTTTTGAGAGAAGATTCTCTGGACCATGGTCCAGCTGCACCTATGGTCCACATCGTTAGATCTAAGGACATGGGCATCTATGTATGGGCCAGATTAGTAGAGATGGTGAGCATTTATGCTAATATGGATTACTGACTGTCCTTAGAGTTTGGACCATAAGGGTTGCCCATTAAAATTCATGCCAAAGACGTCTCGATACATGCCAATTTGCTATGTGGATGGGTTTGCACTGCTGCCAAACAGCCAAAGCACACTGCATGCATGGCAGCATGCTAATGTGAGAAAATGCGGTACCTACTTTTGATTAGATGGCGCTATATACTTATACTTTGTTTACGTTGGCACTATAACAGAAACCATATTTTTTATTAGTGTCCATATTTCCTCTCATGTTCCAGTGAATATATTACTCATGTGTTTTCGCTTTTCAGAAAATTACAAAAAGGTGTCATGGGAGAGAAAATCAAACATATACAGTAAATTTTTAGGAGCAGAATCTACAATTTCCTATTTGTGTTCCAGTGAATATCGCTGATAATTTTACAATCTTAAAGTACATCTATGTGGTATGTCTATGCTACATTTTTGGCAATTGTCAAGGGAAAATCCAGAGATATAAAAGTTTTTAATTTCTAGAATAGCAGGTGGATCATCAAAAACATATATTTCTGCCCATTAGAGGCATTCATCTTGTAATTAGTAGTAACTTCTCCATAGTTATGACAATAAAAATGAATGCGATCACAGTAGCTATATGCGATGACCTTGGTCGAGTTAGTGCTAGATACATCCATTTGAGCGACAAGTAATTAGGGACGGAGGGAGTACTGCCTATGTGATTAAGGTCTTATGAGCTTACTACCCAGTAGCATGCCCATTATGCAACATGGTCCAGTAGAACACTGTTGTATGTTTTTACTAAGTTTTTTTGGGAGGTGGGTGGGGTTTATATTTGGTCCTCAAGCGGGACAGGAGAGTGAAGCTGTCTTTATTAAAAAAAATGTTTACATGGAAATGATTCTTTAAATTGAACTTCAACTTTAGTTCCACTATTTAACAAAGCTAACAATGATGATATATAACTTGCATTTTTGATTTATTGTTCACCCCAGATAATCCAGGCGTAGTCTTACGGTATCTAAAGCTGTAGAAATAATCAAACCGTCCCATAGTGTTTTAGGACTTACATTGGGTCGCTGAGTCAATTGTTGGGGAAACTCGTGGAAAACACTAGTAAGGGATGACTTATATTAAAATGATGTAGTTTGACTATGTCAGTTTTCTGGGTGGGTGAGTGGGTGGGTTGGTGGGGGTATTCATATTTTTTCCATGAAAGGGGGACAGCTGGGCAGGAGGCTGAAGCTATCTTTAAGTACAGAAGAATACACTGTCCATCCCTTGATGTTGAGAACAGCAACTCAGAGAGTTTGTGGTACAGCTTCAAACTGAACTATTTTCTGCCGGCCCTTTTGTTTTCCAGTTATAAGCCCCAGACCACCTTCTTGGTTTATGTTCCTTCATTAGGCTTTCTGGACAAGTATAGCGCCAAGGTAACAGGTTTGTCCTTTCCTTCTTTTGGACTGCTCTCACAATTCCTATTTGACATTTTCGTGTGTTCTTGATGCTTGAATTTCATGCAGCTTCGCAAGAAAGGTGCGAGTTTAGCCCAGAATTCTGTTCCAAGCCCTTCCAGTTTGTTCATGACCTTCAGGATCATCTTATAGTTTTGCCACCACCTCTCGCCAAAAGATGGGAGGCTACTACTGCTTGTTTCCCTGCTTGCTCGTCTGCTTTCTGCTCCACACACTTGGCAGCCACTCCCTGAATCAGACATGCAATCCCACTGACCTGGAGGCGCTTCTCTCCTTTTCCAGCAGCTTGGATAGGAAGGGCAGCAGGCTTGTCGGGTGGGGTCCCAACGACACAGCGTGCTGTTCTTGGACCGGCGTCTCTTGTGATCTTGGGAGGGTTGTTGGGTTGGATCTCTCCAACAAGAGCCTTCATGGCGGCATCTCCTCAGCAATCAGCTTGCTTGATGGCCTTGTGACTCTAAACCTCTCTGGCAACTCTCTCCATGGTCAGCCACCGGTTGGGCTTGGCCGGTTAGCAAGGATGCGGATTCTCGACCTCAGCATGAACATGCTCTCCGGCGCGTTCCCGACGAGTGAACACGGCTTCCCAGCGATTGAGGTTGTGAATGTCTCCTTCAACCAATTCAAGGGACCACATCCTGTGTTCCCTGGCGCAATGAACCTGACGGTTCTTGATATCTCGAGCAATGCCTTTTCTGGTGGCATCAACATCATGGTCCTCTGTGTTGCGCCGGTCAAGGCCCTGCGATTTTCCAGGAATAAGTTCACCGGTCAGGTCCTCACCGGCTTCGGCCAGTGCAAGATGCTTACTGAGCTCTCTATTGACAGCAGTGGCCTTACCGGAAACCTCCCCAGCGACCTTTACACTATATCAGAGTTGAGGAGGCTGAGCTTACGAGATAACCTGCTCTCTGGTAATCTCGGCGAGAACCTGGGTAACTTCTCTCAGCTTATCCATATTGACCTGTCATATAACATGTTCCGTGGCATCATCCCTGACATGTTTGGAGGTTTGAGGAGGCTGGAGTTCTTAAACTTGTGCTCAAATTTGTTAACTGGCACATTGCCTGCTTCCCTGTCGAGCTGCCCAATGCTGCGAGTGATCAACCTAAGGAACAACTCGCTGTCGGGCAAGATTACCATTGACTTCCGTTTATTACCAAGGCTGATCGTTTTGGATGCAGGGGCCAACATGCTGAGTGGTCCTATACCTCCAGATCTCATGTGGTGCACTGAGTTGAGGACACTGAACCTTGGAAAGAACATGCTTGATGGGGACATAACAGAGAGCTTTAAGAATTTGCGATCCCTGTCGCACCTTTCGCTTGATCGTAATGGCTTCACCAACTTGTCATCCGCATTACGAGTCTTGCAGCACCTGCCCAAACTGACAACTTTGGTGCTCACCAAGAACTTCCATGGTGGTGAGACCCTGCCTATGGATGGCATCAATGGGTTTAAGAGCATGCAGGTGTTTGTTTTGGCAAACTGTGCGCTCTCCGGCATGATTCCGCCTTGGCTGAAAAGTATGGAGAGCCTCAGAGCGCTGGACCTTTCATGGAATAAGTTGAATGGAAAGATCCCACTATGGTTGGGCAATCTCAATGATCTCTTCTACGTCGACCTGTCAAACAATTTGTTCAGTGGGGAGCTGCCTGAGAGCTTTACACAGATGAAGGGTTTAATTTCAAGTAATAGTTCGAGTGAGCATGCATCAATGGAGGATTTCCCATTATTTATCAAGAAGAATTCATGTAATAAAGGTTTGCAGTACAACCATGTCAGCAGCTTCCCGCCGTCGCTGATCCTGTCCAATAACTTGCTTGTTGGGCCAGTCTTGTGGGGCCTTGGCAATCTTGTGAAGCTTCATGTGTTGGACTTGGGCTGGAATAACTTATCGGGGTCAATTCCTGATGAGTTGTCAACCATTTCAAGCTTGGAAGAGCTAAATTTAACCCACAATGGCCTCAGTGGGAGCATACCAGAATCTCTAGCAAAGTTGACATTTCTCTCCACGTTTGATGTCTCGTACAACAACCTGACTGGACTAATCCCAGCAGGGGGTCAATTTTCCACATTCACAAATGAGAATTTCGTGGGCAATGCTGGACTATGCCTTCGTTGGAATGGCCCCTGCTTTGGAAAGGCTCCATTTGAAGAAGGAAGTGATGGCACCGATACCATATCCGCAATGCTCACGATGACATACATCACTGTGGAAGTGGGATTCGCTTTCGGGCTTTTGACTGTCTGTAACATACTGTTCTTCGCAAGGGCTTGGAGGGCCGCATATTTTCTGGCGGTCGACAGGTTCTTTGATAAGCTCTATGTAATGACAATGGTGAAGGTGAACAAGCTCACAAGAATTTGGGAGGATAAAGATCATCTTTAGAACAAGTCAGACATTGCTCTTTGCAGGTCCTATCTAGGGGGCTTGTGTGCAAATGTTCTTTTTACTTTATATATGCCGTCTCCTTTTTCTCAGCTTATTATAGTGTCTTCCTTGCTACCACCTCAGGTGTCATTAGGTGGATAGATTCAGTAGCAGGGGTCATATGGTTAGATCTTGAATTCCTCTTCATGCTGAGGGCAATATTGTTTGTGATATGTGTTGATACAACAAAATTTATGAACTGTGTGGTGGGTGCTAATCTGAAGACTGTTTGCTGTTCTCTGTGTGCAGCAGTACAATGTGCTGCCCCTTTCTCTGTTTGTTTAGCTAATTGAAGGTAGCGCTTGTAGATTTCGGTTTCTTCCGCTTAAACCTTTTTTTTCAGTTTCTCTTGATTACTTCTGAATTCTGGTTTGTTTTACTGTTTGTGCTACTATTGTCTAGGCTAGTTCTAGTTTTTAGCTAGGATTTTGGTCCTCGTGAGGAGGCGAAAGAAAAGGAAATGTTGTGTCAACTTCTGCAGGAAAATATGTGTCAGACATAAACATTGCTTTAAAACCTTTATGCTTCTGCCGGGAAACAGGCCGTTGCGGCAGAAACTAGGAAAAGAGCCAGAGGGATGATGGCAAATGAACCTGGGCTGAGCTGGATTGAGTAAAAATGCAATTCATTTGTTGTCTGCAGATGGTGAGTGCCACTCTCACATAGATAGCTGTAATGGCGAGTTGCTTAGACTCAAGGGAAACACGGAATCTGAAAATGAATTGCTGTCAAGTGGCTAAGTTGCCATGAATAGATTTCAGTTAAAGAGCATTTGAGCTGCTTTCCATTGGAGACTGGTGGTCGATAAGGGCCCTGGGTGTGCTGTATTCAGATATAAAATATGATTGGTGCCTGCAGTGCTGGTGGTTGGAAAGGACTGTAATGGTTTAAAGTGTAGTTGCCATGAACAAAACCCAGTTAAAAGTGGATTTGACTGTTTCCTCTGTCCTGGCTAGTAAGGGCGTGAGGTTCCAGAGTTACATGTCTAAGTCAAGCCGTTCTAATCATGTAAGCTGCCTGAGGCCTATATATATTTCTTCCTTTGTTGATGAAAGCATGGCATTTAGACTTTGATTCATTAAGTAATTAGTTCTCTTTAGTTTCAGGACTTATTACAGACTGTATGATTTTACGTGTCCCCCGCCAGGGCAACTAATAATTCTGAAGTTTTAATTAGTGAGTTCTTCTAATTGAGTAATCATATCAATGCATCATTGCTCTCTTAATACAGTATGCGTAGTTTGGTTGTGCTCATGTTGCACAGAGGAATAACAGTTTGAGCTATGACTCACGGGTTAATCGCTATCTGATGGATTGCTTAAAAGCTGGAAGGTGACAAGTAAAATTCAAGGAGTCTTGTTGCCAGTTAGAATTTGTACAGTTCCATTGTGACAGGGCAATAAAACTGCCTACTTATCTTGTTTTCATATTTGTATCGATCTTACATAATTCTTTAGCCCTCATTGATGTATCATTAGCTACATATTCACCAGGTGGAGGAATTATGAATTTGATATAGTCCGCATTGAAGTAGCAGGTTATACTTATTTACATGGCGATTATTCTCTAAATGATCTTTGACATTAGTTTCTATTGAACGTTAAGCCAATGCTGACATGTAACTTGCATTACTGAGTTTTGTTGAAATATATTGCCCACCTCCCTCCATCAGTTCGGACTTTTGGATGAGTTGGTATCATAGCCAAGAGGTCTTGAGTTCAAGACCCTGCCAACGCAGTATTAAATAAAACGATTCTGCGGCCTACATCGCACTGCCGATTGCCGTTGACTTAAAGAACAGCAACCAAAAAGTTTGCTGTTAAGAATGAACTGTTTCCCTTCTTTTGGAATCCTCCTGTGGTTGCTATTTGTCAGCTTCGCTTGTTCTTGGTGCTTGATTTCATGCAGCTTTGCAAGAAAGGTGTGTGTTTTTAGCCCAGAGTTCTTTCAAATTGTTCATGTCATTCAGAAACATGTTCTAATTTTGCCTCTGCCTCTCACCAAAGATGGGAGGCTACCACTGCTTGTTCCACCTCTTGTTTATCTACTCTCTGCTCCACGTACAAGGCATTCACTCCCTGAACCAGACATGCAGCACCACTGACCTGGAGGCTCTTCTTGCTTTTTCCAATGGCTTGGATATGAGCAGCAGACTTGTTGGGTGGGGTTCCAGTGATGCAGCATGCTGTTCCTGGACCGGCGTCTCTTGTGATCTTGGGAGGGTTGTTGGGTTGGACTCTCCAACAAGAGCCTTCATGGCGGCATCTCCCCTGCGATCACCTTGCTTGATGGCCTTGTGACTCTAAACCTCTCTCGCAACTCTCTCCGCGGCCAGCCACCAGAGGGGCTTGGCGGGTTAGCAAGGTTGCGGAAGCTTGACCTCAGTGTGAACATGCTCTTTGGTGTTTTCCCTGTGAGTGAAGGTGGCTACTTGGCGATTGAGGTGGTGAATGTCTCCTTCAACAAATTCACCGGATCTCACCCTGTGTTCCCTGCCGCAATGAACCTGACAGTTCTTGATATTTCTAGCAATGCCTTCTCTGGTGGATTCAACACCACGGGGCTCTGTATTACGCCGGTAAAGGCCCTGCGATTTTCCAGGAATGGGTTCAATGGTGAGATCCTTGCAGGCTTTGGCCGGTGCAGGATGCTCGCTGAGCTGTCTATTGATGGCAGTGGCCTCACTGGGAATTTCCCCAGCGACCTGTACACTTTATCAGAGTTGAGGAGGCTGAGCTTATGGGAAAATCAGCTCTCTGGTAGCCTCAGCGAGCACCTGGGTAACTTCTCTCAGCTTATGCATATCGACCTGTCATATAACATATTCACTGGCATCATCCCTGATGTGTTTGGGGGTTTGAGGAGGCTGGAGTTCTTAAATTTGGCCTCAAATTTGTTCAGCAGCACATTACCTGCTTCCCTGTCGAGCTGCCTAGTGCTGAGGCCTGAGGGTTATCAACCTAAGGAACAACTCGCTGTCGGGTAAGATTGCCATTGACTTTAACTTACTGCCAAGGCTGAACATTCTGGATGTAGGGAGCAACATGCTGAGTGGTGTTGTACCTCCCAGTCTCATGTGGTGCACTGAATTGAAGACACCGAACTTTGCAACGAACAAGCTTGAGGGGAAGATACCAGAGAGTTATAAGAATTTGCGGTCCCTGTCGCACCTCTCGCTTGTTGACAATTGCTTCACCAACTTGTCAACGGCATTACGAGTCTTGCAGTACCTGCCCAAACTGACGAGCTTGGTGCTCACCAAAAACTTACGTGGTGGTGAGACCTTGCCAATGGATGGCATCAATGGGTTCAAGAGCATTCAGGTGCTTGTCTTGGCAAACTGTGCGCTCTCTGGCATGATCCCGCCTTGGCTGCAAAGCTTGGAGAGCCTCAGAGTTCTAGACCTTTCATGGAACAAGTTGAACGGAAAGATCCCGCTATGGTTGGGCAATATGAATAATCTCTTCTATGTCGATCTGTCAAACAACTCATTTAGTGGGGAGCTTCCTGAGAGCTTTACACAGATAAAGAGTTTAATTTCAAGTAATATTTCGAGTGAGCCTGCATCAATAGAGGACTTCCCGTTATTATTCAAGAAGAATTCAGCTGACAAAGGTTTGCAGTACAAACATGTCAGCAGCTTCCCGCCGTCGCTGATCCTCTCCAATAACTTGCTTTTTGGGCCTGTGTTGCGTGGGCTTGGCCATCTTGTGAATCTTCATGTACTGGACTTGAGCTGGAACAACTTCTCAGGGGCCATCCCTGATGAGTTGTCAAACATGTCGAGCCTGGAAGCTCTAAATTTGTCCCACAATGATCTCAGTGGGAGCATACCAGCATCTCTAACAAAGTTGACATTTCTGTCCAAGTTTGATGTCTCTTACAACAAGTTGGCTGGAGATATACCAACAGGGGGCAATTTTCCACATTCGCGAATGAGGACTTTGTGGGCAATTCTGCACTCTGCCTTCTTCGGAATGCCTCCTGCACTGAAGAGGCTCCATTTGTGGAAACTAGAAATGAGCAGCATCGTGGTACGGATACTGAAATGCCTGCGATGACATACATCACCGTGGAAGTGGGATTCACTTTTGGGCTTTTAATGGTCTGGAACGAACTGTTCTTCATAAGGGCTTGGAGGGTTGCGTATTTTCTGACGATTGATAGGTTCTTTGATATGATTCATGTCATGATAGTGGTGAAGGTGAACAAGCTCAGAAGAAAATGGGAGTATAAAGTTCATCCTTAAAGAAAGTCAGACACGGCTGTGTGCAGATGTTATTTACTTCATATGATGTTTCCTTTTCTCAGTTTGTGGTTTCTTCCTTGGTCCTTGCTTCCGCTTCAGGTGTCACTAGGTTGTTTGATTTAGCAGCAGGGCTCCCTGTGATTAGATTTTTAGTTTCCCTTAATGCCGCGGACAATATTGTTTGTGATATGTGTGATATATTAAAATTTAAGAACTGTATGTTGCATGCTAATCTAAAGACTGGTCGCTGTGTGGAGCAGTAAAATCTGCTTTCCCCTTTCTCAGTTTGTTTGGGCATCGATCAAAGATGATTCTCGCACTGTTTTTTCGTTTCCCCCTCTCAAAATCTCTCTTTCCACTTTCTCTTTACTATTCCTGGAATGATTGGCTTCGTTGGCTCCAAGAAACACATGAATCTTTTTTTCTCTCTGTAAAATTGTACAAGCCTTCCTTTACTTTGTTTTTGACTGTTGTCTTGGCTAATACTAGCATTTTTGAAGGTTACCTCATTGTATTTTAGCAAGGCTTTCGCTCCCAGCTTCTCAGAGTCTGCTCATAGAAAGGAGAGAAGTGTGAGCCAATGCTATCGTGTGTCTTGCATCAATATATCTGTTTGATTCTGTTTCAGTCTGTCTGTGATAAACAACAGAATTTTAGCTACAGTTTTCTCTCTCTACGGAACAGAGACAGCTGAATGCCCCGTGTTGCCCTTTTTTTAGTGTATATATAAGAGAGCTATATATTTGCTTGTCGAATGCTATTATTTTGACAATGGCTTCTTGAGTTGCAGGCTAAGCATTTTCCAGGTGTGCTGGTTGCTTCTATGAAAGATATGAGCTGATGAATATTGAAGATTACAGGGAATGTTCTGATTTAACTAAGGGCATTATGTTGCAGAGTTACCTGTCCCCAATCATGTAAGCCGACTGATGTCTGGATATTCCTTTGTGGGTGGAAGCAACCAGCAAAGAACTTAATAAAATCTGAAGTTCTAACTTAGTGAGTTAATAAAGTGATGTAAGCAGTCAACTAAATAAATCTGAAGTTCTAACTTACTGAGTTCGTCTAAGTGGCTAACCCTCTCGATCCATCGTTGCTCTCTTAATACAGATTGCTTACTTTGCTCATGCTCATGTTCCACCAAAGGATCATAATTCGCTATGAATCATGGTTTCAGTGGTAGATGATGGATTGCTTAAAAAAGTGAGGTGGTAAGTATACAGTTCTTGTTTTCGTATCATATGGATCTTACATAATACTTTAGCCCCATCCTTGTATCCAGTAGCTATATACAGGAACTTAGAAATTTGATATGACCTGCATTAAAGTAGCAGAATATACTTGTTTACATGACAATGCTAAATTCTCTAAATTTAACTTCAACACTCTGTTCACTGTTTAAATTAGCTAGCTAATGGTGATATTTAACTTACACTATTCATTTTATTGTTCGGCCCAAATAATCCAGGCCTACTCTTACAGTACCTAAATTAGTAGAAGTAGTCAGTCCCTCCTAAAATACTGTAAGATTTAAACTGGGGGCCTGAGCCGATTGTTAGGGAAACACAGGGAGATTACTAGGAAGAGATGACTTGTACTAAAATAATCTAGTTTGACTAAGTTTTTGCAGAGGGGGTGGGGGGTATCTTATTTGTTAATCAAATGAAGATAGGGGCCTGAAGCTGTCATTAAGTAAATAATACGTAGCCCAGGCCATTGACTTCGGGAACAGCATAAAAAAGGTTGGTGTTAAGCAAAGATTGATCTGTTTTCCTTCTTTTGGAATTCTCTTGAGATTGCTATTTATCATCTCCGCATGTTCTTGGTGCTTTAATTCACGCAGCTTTGCAAGAGAGGTGTGAGTTTTGCCTAGAACTCTTTCTGAAGTCCTTTGAAATTGTTCATGCCCTTCAGAAACATTTTCTACTTCCGCCGCAGCCCCTTGCGAAAGATGGGACTTCATGCTCCATGTAGTGATGATAGGCAGACCCTCCCAAAGTGCTGTAGGACTTGCATTGGGTCGCTGAGTTAATTGTTGGGGAAACTCATGGAAAGTACTAGGAAGGAGTGATTTGTATTAAAATAATGTTGTTTGACTAAGTCAGTTTTCTTTGGGGTGGTGGTGCTATTCATATTTTTTTCATGACAGGGGGACAGGGAACTGAAGTTGTCTTTATGTGAAGAACACACTGTCCATTGCCATTGACTTCGAGAACAGCAACCAAGAAAGTTTGTGGTTAAGCTTCAAACTGAACTATTTTCTGCCATCACTTTTGTTCCAGTTAGAGATCCCAGAGGACCAGACCACCTTCTTGGTTTATGATCTTTTATTTATCAGGCTTTCTCGACAAGGATACCGCCAAGGTAACAGGTTTTTCCTTTCATTCTTTTGGAGTGCTCTCACAATTGCTATTTGTCATCGTCGTGAGTTCTTGATGCTTGAATTCATGCAGCTTTGCAAGAAAGGTGGGACTTTAGCCTGAAATTCTTCTCCAAGTCCTTTCCAAATTGTCCATGCCATTCAGAATCATTTTCTAGTTTCGCCACCACCTCTTGCTAAAGATGGGGGGCTACTACTGCTTGTTCCCCTGCTTGCTCGTCTGCTTTCTGCTCTACACACATGGCAGCCACTCCCTGAACCAAACATGCAATTCCACTGACCTGGAGGCGCTTCTCGCTTTTTCCAGTGGCTTGGATAGGAAAGGTAGCAGGCTTGTTGGATGGGGTCCCAATGATGCAGCGTGCTGTTCCTGGACCGGCATCTCTTGTGATCTTGGGAGGGTTGTTGGGTTGAATCTCTCCAACAAGAACCTTCATGGCGGCATCTCATCCGCGATCACCTTGCTTGATGGCCTTGTGACTCTTAACCTCTCCCGCAACTCTCTCCGTGGCCAGCCACCAGAGGATATAGTCCGGTTAGCAAGGATGCGGATTCTCGACCTCAGCATGAACGTGTTCTCCGGCGCGTTCCCGACGAGTGAACATGGCTTCCCGGCAATTGAGGTGGTGAATGTGTCCTTCAACCAATTCAAGGGACCGCATCCTGTGTTCCCTGTCGCGATGAACATGACTATTCTTGATATCTCGAATAATGCCTTCTCTGGTGGCATCAACACCACCGCACTCTGTGTTGCGCCGGTCAAGGCCTTGCGGTTTTCTGGGAATGAGTTCACCGGTGAGATCCGCGCCGGGTTCGGCCTGTGCAAGATGCTTACTGAGCTCTCCATTGATGGCAGTGGCCTTACTGGGAAACTCCCCAGGGACCTTTACACAATATCAGAGTTGAGGAGGCTGAGCTTACGGGAAAATCAGCTCTCTGGTAGTCTCAGCGAGGACCTGGGTAACTTCTCTCAGCTTATGCATATGGACCTGTCATATAACATGTTCAGTGGCGTCATCCCCAATGTGTTTGGTGGTTTGAGGAGGCTGGAGTTCTTAAACTTGGCAACAAATTTGTTGACTGGCACATTGCCCGCTTCCCTGTCGAGCTGCCCAATGTTGCGAGTGATCAACCTGAGGAACAACTCACTGTCGGGCAAGATTGCCATTGACTTCAGTATACTACCAAGGCTGAACGTTTTGGATGCAGGGAGCAACAAGCTAAGTGGTCCTATACCTCGAGATCTCATGTGGTGCACTAAGTTGAGGATACTGATCCTTGGAAGGAACCTGCTTGATGGGGAGATACCAGAGAGCTTTAAGAATTTGCGATCCTTGTCACACCTCTCGCTTTCTAGTAATGGCCTCACCAACCTCTCATCGGCATTGCTGGTCTTGCAGCACCTGCCCCAACTGACGACTTTGGTGCTCACCACAAACTCGTATGATGGTGAGACCCTGCCAATGGATGGCATCAGTGGGTTCAAGAGCATGCAGGTGCTTGTTTTGGCAAACTGTGCGCTCTCCGGCAACATCCCGCCTTGGCTGCAAAGATTGGAGAGCCTCAGAGTGCTGGACCTTTCATGGAACAAGTTGAACGGAAAGATCCCGCTATGGTTGGGCAATCTGAATAATCTCTTCTACGTCGACCTGTCAAAGAACTTGTTCAGTGGGGAGCTTCCTGAGAGCTTTACACAGATGAAGAGTTTAAGCTCGAGTAATAGTAGTTCAAGTGAGCATGCATCAATAGAGGACTTGCCATTATTCATGAGGAAGAACTTATCTAGCAAGGGTTTGCAATACAACCATGTCAGCAGCTTCCCGCCATCGTGATCCTCTCCAATAATTTGCTTGCTGGGCCAGTCTCACCAGGCTTTGGCTATCTTGTGAAGCTTCATGTGTTGGATTTGAGCCGCAACAACTTTTCAGGGCGAATTCCTGATGAGTTATCAAATATGTCGAGCTTGGAAGTCTTGAATTTAGCCCACAATGATCTCAATGAGTTCATACCATCGTCTCTAACAAAGCTGACATTTCTCTCCAAATTTGATGTCTCCTACAACAACCTCACTGGAGATATCCCAACAGGGGGCCAATTTTCCACATTCACAAAGGAGAGTTTCGTGGGCAATGCTGCACTATGCCTTGGTCGGAATGGCCCCTGCTTCGGAAAGGCTACTTTTGAAGGAACAGAAAGTGATGGCACTGATACCGTATCCATAATGCCCGCAATGACATACATCACCGCAGAAGCGGGATTCGCTTTCGGGCTTTTGACCGTCTGTAACATACTGTTTTTCGCAAGGGCTTGGAGGGCCGCGTATTTTCTGGCTGTTGATAGGTTCTTTGATATGCTCCATGTCATAATAATGGTGAAGATGAACAAGCTCAGAAGAAAATGGGAAGATAAAGAGCATCCTTAGAAGTTAGAACAAGTCAGGCACGGCTCCTGTCAGGTTCTATCTCAGGAACTTGTGTGCAAATGTTCTTTTAACTTATACCATCTTCCTTGCTACCACCTCAGGTGTCATTAGGTGGATAGATTCAGTAGCAGGCGTCACATGGTTAGATCTTGAGTTCCTCTTCATGCTGAGGACAATATTGTTTGTGATATGCATTGATACAACAAAATTTGTGAACTGTATGGTGGATGCTAATCTAAAGACTGCCCGCTGTTCTCTGCGTGGAGCATTACAATCTACTGTGCCTTCCTCTGTTTCTTTGGCAAATTGAAAATGGCGCTTGTAAAATATTTCGGTTTCTTTCTATTAAATCTTTTTCTTAGTTTCTCTGTACTGCTTCTGGTATTTCGGTTTGTTATACTGTAAGTGCGACTGTTGCTTAGGCTAGTTCTAGTTTTAGCAAGGCTTTTGGTCCTCGTGAGCAGGCAAAAGAAAAGGAAATGTTCTGTCAACTCCTGCAGGAAAATATAGGTGAGGCAGAAACATTACTTTAAAACCTTTATGCTTCTGCCGGAAAACGGGCTGCTGCAGCAGAAACTAGGAAAAGGGCCAGAGGGGCGATGGTTGAAAATGATGAGTGCAACTCCCACATAGATGGCTATCGTGGCGAGTTGCTTAGACTTAAGGGAAACATGGAATTGCCATATAGTTCTGAAAATGAATTGCTGTCAAGTGGCTAAGTTGCCATATGAATAGATCTCAGTTAAAGAGCATTTGAGTTGCTTTCAACCGAGGACTGATGGTCGACAAGGACCCTGGGCCTGGGGTGAGCTGTAAAGGACCATAATATGGTTGAAGACGTAGTTGTGAAAATGGAGTGAATTGCAAAAAACATCGACATTGAAGGCTAGGGTTGCAGAAATCACAAGTCTCTAGTTTTGTGCCCAAAAACACTAATTCCGGGGCTAATTTTTTGCAAAAACCACAAGTTGTTCGGTTCGCTCGTTTTAAGTGGGATTATGACAGGTGGGACCCGCATTTGTCGACGTGGCATAACTGTTCATCCGTTTGACTCGTTAGACGCCGTGCGCGGGCCGGCTCGAGCCGGAACCCTTTTGACCGGTCCCTCCCCTCCCCGCTAGCTCTTCTCCATCTCTTTCCCTCCCCCACACCCTCTCCTCTCAGACATGGCGACGGTGAGTGGCGGCGGCGACTGCGGTGGGCCTGCCGATGGCGGAGACGACAGGCCACCGGAGGCGGATCTCTGCGGCAGCTCAAACCCCGGCGCCCCTTCGGACAGCAGCCCCAACCCCAGCCCCCAGCACTCGCTGGAGTTCGCGGCGGCTAGATCTTGGGCCAGGGCCGTGAAGGCGGATCCGACGGAAAGCCACCGGTGGGGCTCGTCATTCGGCGGCGTCTAGTAAGTTAACCTCATTTGTACATATTCTAGGGTTAGGTTTAGGATTCAGCAGCGTCTAGTAAGTTAACCTCATTTGTACAGATTCTAGGGTTAGGGTTAGGATTCGGCGGCTGGATCTTGGGCTGTATGTATGTGTGGTTATTTTGATTTGCAGTGTTAAACCTAGCTTGGGTACTGAAACACTCAATTTGATTTTGGGGGAGGGGGCAGGGGAATAGCCCACTGTCAGACTCATATATGTGTCATATTAATTTTATTTAGTTGATATGTAGCAACGTGAACGGTTAATTAGAGCAGTGGCAATACATAACACATTAGAGTAGCTTATTTGTTAATATGCAGTGTTAATTAGAGTACATTAGAGTAGGAAAACAACCACCTAATTCACAACAAACAGGACATCATGATGTTAATTAGCAACCCTGCCGTGTATGTATGTGTGGTTATTTTGATTTGCAGTGTTAAACCTAGCTTGGGTACTGAAACACTCAATTTGATTTTGGGGGAGGGGACAGGAGAATAGCCCATTGTTAGACTCATATATGTGTCATATTAATTTTATTTAGTTGATATGTAGCAACGTGAACTGTTAATTAGAGCAGTGGCAACACAGAACACATTAGAGTAGCTTATTTGTTAATATGCAGTGTTAATTAGAGTACATTAGAGTATGTACATATTTAGTTATGCATTGTTAATTAGAGCAGTGCCAATAAAGGGCAAATTAGAGTACCTCATTTTATAGTTATGCATTGTTAATTAGAGCAGTGCGAATAAATGGCAAATTAGAGTAGCTTCATTTGTAGTTATGCATTATTAATTAGAACAGTGCCAATAAGAGCAAAGTAAAGTATTTTTTGTTAATATGCAGTGTTAATTATAGCATATTACTGTGAACTTTTTTATAGTAATTATGCAATGTTAATTAGAATTGTTGTTTTATCTTGTTGTCTAGTTTGGACGATGCTGTTTGGGAAGTTAGAATGCACTTCCATGAAAAAGACAACTTGGAGAGATCCCTCTGCATTTCAGACATCACATATCACAATTTGGTAGCATTAATAGAGACAGAGGGATATGGGCTGAATGACTATATTTACTTTGTGAGGGAGCCGGGTGTAGGTATTGAAGGATTGGTAGAAATTTCTGATGATGACAAGGTGGATGAAATGCTTGACCATATTGCTAATAAGGATCAGACTGTAGTGATTTTGACAGTGATTAGGGCCACTGATCCAAGACCTGCAGATTTGAATGCATGCTATTTGTATGAGGAGCAGGTTCCTTTGAGTCAATTAGGGGAGAAAAACCTGTCTATGAAGTCAATCCTTCTGGAGTTCTATTCAGATCACCTGAGAAATCAAATAAACAGAGGTAGCCAGAGTCACTTCAGTTCTTTTCCACACAGCAGAACACAAACATAGATATTGCTATGGAGCAAGATGAGCAGGAGACACTAATGGAGCTAAAGAGGAGAACCAAGATTGAGAACTTTAGGAAACATAAGGAGGCATCTGAGCATGTTCAAATGGTTAAGCAAAAACTACCAGTTCTTCTAACTGAAGATGACTCTGATCTGGATGCAGATGAGGACTTTGTTAACAGGCTTAATGATTTGAGGAGGCAGAGAGAGGACCCACTCCTTCATTTTGAAGGAGACACTGATGTGGATGAAGTGTATGGGGAAGATGAGGAAGAGGAGCAAGTGGAGCAAGTGGAGCAGATGGAGCATGAGGAGGAGGAGCAGGTAGAGCAAGTGGAGGAGGATGAGCAGATGGAGCAACAACAGGAGCCAGCAAAGAAGAAGGAAAAAAGAAAAGGGCCAACCAAGAGGTCACATTCAAGCTTGGAGCAAAGATTTGAGGATGTGTGGGTACCATCATCAGATGAGGAGTATGTAGGTGATTTGAAGCAGGAATATGATGATGGAGCTGAGAATGCACCTTTTATTCTGCCCAATGGAAGGAAGAGCAGAGCATATAAAGCAAAACCAAGGAAGTGGTATAGTGAAGAAAGAGAGAACCCAGAGGAGCAGTTTTGTAGAAATCTTTGTTTCCTTAACGTGTACCAATTTAGGAGAGCACTTCAGACATTTCACATAAGTCAGAATAGGAACTATGACTTCCACAGAAACTACAATGACAACATCATAGTTGTGTGCACTAATGTGAAATGTCCTTTCTACATTGCAGCTTCTGTTGTTGCAAATGAAACTACTTTTTACATCAGAAAGGCTAATCTTCTGCACACATGCCCAGCAGTAGCAGAGAATACAAAGGTCACAGGAAAATGGGTGGCACACCAGTGTGAGGATATGCTGAGAATTGATATTGCCACACCAATCACCACAATAATGCAGAATTTGAAGAAGAAATATGGAGTAGAGATCTCAACCCATATGGCCTATAGGGCTAGGAAACAAGCATTGAAGGTTGTCCAAGGAGACCAGAGAGGTCAATACACTAGGATTAGAGATTATTTGCAGGCTGTTTTGGACACAAACCCAGGAAGTAGATGTGTTGTGACCACTAAGCATTTGCCACAACACCCAAGCAAGAACCCAAGGTTCCATGGCCTGTTCTACTGTCTTAATGCTTGCAAAGAAGGGTTTTTAAATGGATGTAGGCCATTCATAGGTACATTGTGTTGTAACTTGTGTAGTGTTTTTGTTATTTGGCCACATTAAATACACTGTCTTCTCACATTTGTCACTTTGCAGGGGTAGATGGTTGTTTTATCAAGCTGTCAACAGGTCAGCAGATCCTTGCTGCAACAGCAAGGGATGGAAACAACAACATATACCCTATAGCATTTGGAGTTGTTGACAAAGAGGACACAGACAGCTGGACCTGGTTCTTAACACAACTGAAAGATGCACTTGGTGGAGAAAGTGGAAAGTTTGGGTATTATACTATCATTTCTGATAGGCAGAAGGTAAACTTCTCTTCTCATATTTCTATTGTACTATTAATTTTTCATATGCACATTGCTTTATGAACAATTCAAATGGACCAATATTTATCTCTAGTTCATATTGTGTCAACAGGGCCTTTTAAATGCAGTAAACCATGTTTTCCCCAATTGTCCACAAAGATTCTGCCTTAGACACATTTATCAGAATTTCCAAACTGCTGGTTTTAGAGGTGATGAATTAAAGAAACACATGGATGCAGCTAGTTACTCTTATACTAAGAATGAACACCTAGCTGCAATGAATGATTTGAAAAGAGAGTGTAAGGCAGCTTGGGCATGGCTTAATAAAGTACCAGTTCATACATGGGCTAGACATGCAATGGATTTTACCTGCAAGACTGACCTAGTTGTGAACAACATCGGTGAGGTGTTTAACAAAATGATCCTAGATGTTAGAGGGAAGCCAATAAAGACCATGCTGGAAGGAATTAGGACTAAATTGATGGTCAAATTTAACACCAATAGAACTAAGACAGAGACGGCAAATTGGGAGATTTGCCCAACATATGCAGAGATGTTAGAGGAGACAAAGTACAACTCAAGGTGGTGCCAATCTTTGATGGCTGGTCCTAACATTTACCAAGTTAGTAGTGGAGATAACACCTACTCAGTGAACTTGCTGCACAGAACATGTGGATGTAGGAAGTGGGATATGACTGCTATGTCTTGCAACCATGCAGTCTCTGCAATTGTGAAAGCTAAGTTGCAACCTGAAGACTTTGTTGATGATTTCTTCAAGAAGGAAATGTACCAAAAAGCATATGGCCATATCATATTTCCTGTCCCTGGTCCAAATCTGTGGCCAAGGACAAGAACTCAGGACATAGAGCCTCCAGTTTTCAGGGACAAAGTTGGGAAGCAACAAACAAAGAGGAGGAAAAACCAATTTGAGAAGCCAGCACCAAGAGATACATCTAGGATGACATCCATTACTTGTAGCAACTGCAAACTTGTAGGGCACAGATACACTGTGTGCTCCAAGCCCTTGAAACCAGTTCTTGCTATGAGACAAAACCAGCATCAGGTTAGCTAAGCATATTTGTTTCTGTTTTTGTAGTTATGTCTCAATTGTAATTCATAGTTCATGATTGTTTCTGTTTTTTAAATGTAGCCAAACAGGTCACATACTTCTGCTTCATCTACAGCTGCTACACCAATAAGGAAGAGGCCATCTCCATGTACAACAGATGTTGGGACTACTTCTCCCAGGAAGAAAGCTACACCTGCTGCAACTACACCTAGTGCTCCTCCCAGGAAGAAAGCTGCACCTGCTGCTAGTGCACCTACTGCTCCTCCCAGGAGGTCTCCCAGGAAGAATGCTACCCCAACACCTACTGCTCCTCCAAGGAGGTCTCCCAGGAAGAAAACTACCCTAGCTGGTGCATCTTCTACATCTGCTGCAGGCCATAGGGGAACATTTCATGCTCCAAGACAGACTGGAAGGAAGAGGACAGTTTCCTACAAGATGAAAGAGTACCTTTATGCTTCTGGTAACTAGATGTTGCCTTTGTTGGCTGCTTGAATTTGATGCCCATGTTGGTTGTTGAATTTGATGCCTTTGTTGGTTGTTAAACTAGATGCCTTTGTTGGCTATTCAAGTAGATGCCTTTGTTGGCTGTTGAACTAGATGCCTTTGTTGGCAGGTTTGAACCAGATGTTGAACTAGATGCCTTTGTTGGCTGTTTTGAACCATATGTTGAACTTGTTGCCTTTTGATGGTTGTTGAACTTCATGCTGGATGTTGATGGTAGTTGCACCTAAATGAGTAATAGTTGATGCCTTTTGATGGTTGTTGAACTTGAATGCATGATGTTGATGCTTGTTGAACTTGATGGTTGTTGAAATTGATGCACAAATGAGTCTAGGGTGCCTCGACGTCGAAAAAACCACCTAAATGATTCTAGGGTGCCTCGATGTCGAAAGAACCACCAAAATGATTCTAGGGTGCCTCGACGTCGAAAAACCCACCTAAATGAGTCTAGGGTGCCACGACGTCGAAAAAACCACCTAATGATTCTAGGGTGCCTCGACGTCGAAAAACCACCTAAATGATTCTAGGGTGCCTCGACGTCGAAAAACCACCTAAATGAGTCTAGGGTGCCTCGACGTCGAAAAAACCACCTAAATGATTCTAGGGTGCCTCGACGTCGAAAAAACCACCTAAATGAGCTAGGGTGCCACGACGTCGAAAAAACCACCTAAATGATTCTAGGGTGCCTCGACGTTGAAAAAACCCACCTAAATGAGTCTAGGGTGCCTCGACGTCGAAAAACCACCTAAATGAGTCTAGGGTGCCTCGACATCGAAAAAACCACCTAAATGATTCTAGGGTGCCTCGACGTCGAAAAAACCACCTAAATGATTCTAGGGTGCCTCGACGTCGAAAAAACCACCTAAATGAGTCTAGGGTGCCTCGACGTCGAAAAACCCACCTAAATGATTCTAGGGTGCCTCGACGTCGAAAAAACCACCTAAATGATTCTAGGGTGCCTCGACGTCGAAAAAACCACCTAAATGATTCTAGGGTGCCTCGACGTCAAAAAACCACCTAAATGAGTCTAGGGTGCCACGGCATCGACAAAACCACCTAAGTGAGTATAGGGCTATTTCAGATATACAAATCAACATCAAAAATCATCACATTCAGCATATTGGGAGATCCATACATAAGCAATACATAACTAATTAGTATCATAATTGGGGGATCCATACATGACCATTACATAACTAATATGTAGCATAACTGGGAGATCCATACATGAACATTACATAACTAATAGGTAGCATAATTTGGAGATCCATACATGACTAATAAGTAGCATAATTGGGAGATCCATACAGGACCATTACATAACTAATAAGGAGATCCATACATGACCATAAACTCCATGACCATTACTGCCCAATGTGGCTCATTCATCTAAGATTGCCTTGATCCCATTCAGCTTGGCCTTGGTCTGCTCCAAAACCTTCTCAATCTCATCAATATGGGCCTGCAACTTAGTCTTCTCTTCAACAAGCTTCAACTTCATGTTCCTAGGACACTGGCTTGAGATACTGTCAGGTTCTTAACCATGTCATACTTCTCCTGGAGCTTGCTCTCATCAGGCTTCCTTTCCATCTGGGCCCTCCTCTCATTCTCATCCAAAAGGGATTGAACATCTCCAACCAACTTGTCATAACTAGCTTGCAGCTTGATCTTCTCTTGTGTCAGATTGTGAACAGCAAATGAGTTCATCAGGTTGTCCTCAGTCCTGTTTCTTTTGGACTCTTCATACATATCCCACAACTTGGACAATGCATTCTCCATTGTAGCTGGCCAAGATGGATCAACCCATTCAACTAGTCCACAGGTTTTACCATCCTGTTAAATTACAGTGTTAAACAGCAAGATATGAGCTACATGCCAAGATGAGTTATTTACTAATAACAAGTAGGCACTCCAACCAGTACCAACAATTAGGCAATCTAAATAATGTGTGCTTACTAACTAAAAGCAACTAGGGCAGCAGTACTTAATAACAATTTTTAATAACTGCTTCCAACCCCATGCACATGCTTGACATATAAACAAACCTCACTTGTTCACACTGTCACATGTTGACATATTAACAAATGACCTCACTTATCAACACTGTCACATGCTAACATATTAACAAATGACCTCACTTATCCACACTGTCATATGCTCACATATAAACAAATGAACATGCCACAACACTCTGCACAGATGCTCACATAAATACAATGACTTCACTGAGCCAATAAGCATTAGGCACATATTTAAACAACCTAACTAACAAGCCAGATCTGCTAAATACCAAAATAGGTACTAAACAATGACCAAATGATTAGACCACAACAACTAATTAGCAGAAATTTGACACATACCTTCACAGCACAGGCAAGGAACCTCCTGCCAGTATGGATGCCCTCGAAAGCAACAAGTCTTTCTGCTCGCTTCCGGTGTTCATGGCACAAAACATAATCTTTGCCCTCAAATTCGGAGTCATCCATGGTAGCAGGGATCTGCACGTGCGAAGGAAATCAAGAGATTTGGGAAGAAAACTTCAGATCTAGCTCAAGAGGAAAATCCCCAAATCCAAACCCTAACCCTATTTCTACCAACTCACCTGCATGATGCCGTCGTCTGAACCTGAGGTGGCGTACTGGTAATACCTGCCATGTGAACCTTCACTGCTGCCAGAGTCCTCACTCCAGGAAACCATGGCGACGCAGCGGCGGCGGTCGGAGATGTGGACGTGTCGACGACGGCGAACGAGTGGGAGCAGAGAGCGCGAGCGAATGAGGGTTGTGGTGGGTGGGCCTGTAACGACTCGAGGGGAGGGACCGGTCAAAAGGGTTCCGGCTCGAGCCGGCCCGCGCACGGCATCTCACGACGTCTAACGAGTCAAACGGATGAACAGTTATGCCACATCGACAAATGCGGGTCCCACCTGTCATAATCCCACTTAAAACGAGCGAACCGAGCGACTTGTGGTTTTTGCAAAAAATTAGCCCCGGAATTAGTGTTTTTGGGCACAAAACTAGAGACTTGTGATTTCTGCAACCCTAGCCTTCAATGTCGATGTTTTTTGCAATTCACTCTGTGAAAATGACGGGTGAATAGCTCCCATGCGACGTCGTTGGTGTGAACTGTCTCTCATGCGACGTCGTTGGCTGTAATAGCTTGCATGCGACATCTTCGTTGGAAAAAATAGCTCTCATGCGACACACCATTTACGCGGCTAGTTGGCTGTCCGTTAGGCTGAGATTTGGTTAGGACACTAGGGGTTATGTGCTCTGACTGGTGGGGTCCACCTATGGCCACGTAGTCAAGAGTCAACCGTCCACGACTCGACCGGTGACTGTGTGACCGTGCTCGACTCGCCCGTGCTGGACTGGGCGAGCGGCGCCACCGTAAGCATCTTCTCCGACAGTGGTTTCTTCTCCGCGGTGGTGGAGCGCATTTCTCGGCAGCGGCAAAGCTATTGCGAGGTGAGCCCGAAACCCTAGTCCCACTCCCCAGAATTTTGGGGGATCTGTGGCCTCATGCTTCCCTCTGTTTCTTGGCAATTTAGAATCGGGCTCCATTGGATCCGGGGGTTGTTTCTTCTCCGCGGCCCAGTGGTGGAGCGCCTATCCCTGCAGCGGCTATTGCGAGTGAGTATTTTCCAAACACTACTCCCATTCCACTGAATTTTGAATAAATCTGTGGCCTCATGCTGCCCCTGTTGCTTGATTGGATAGGAGATGGAGCGAGGGTAGATGAGATGGAG
This sequence comes from Triticum aestivum, assembly GCF_018294505.1. NCBI lineage: Eukaryota > Viridiplantae > Streptophyta > Magnoliopsida > Poales > Poaceae > Triticum > Triticum aestivum. The sequence goes on along the minus strand of NC_057797.1, from coordinate 762,075,784 downwards.
CGAGGAGACGGGCTGCCCCGAGGAGACAGTGCTTCAAATCGGTAATGCCACCCTCTTTTCTTGGCGATTTAGAATCGAACTCGATTTGGTAGTGACTGCCGCCGCTGCCTGCCATTGACAAAACAGGGGAGGTTCAGGTTCTGCCACCACATTCGCAATTATAGTGGAATTTTTTCCCTGTAAAGCCAAGCTCAGTGATGGCAGTGTCCAAGACATTGATAGAGATACCACCGTGAGGTTGGATGTCGATTTTGCAGATGTTGATCCCCAGGAATTGGAGATCATGAAGGAGAAGGCCGTGGGCAATTTGGTGGAGAGAATTGGGGAGAGTATTGTTTGGGGTCCAGAACAAGAGGTATCTCTGCAACGTTTCGATAACTATAATGGTGAATATGTGAGAATTGAAGATGGAGAATCCATGGTTGCTGAAATTGATCAGCAAGGAGGATGGGCAAGCAAACAAGTAACATTTTATGCAGAGCTAATTGATCTGCAAACTCATTCCAGAGTTGGTTATGTGCCATCAAAGATGGCTGCACAGATGGAAGATGATGAGTGGGTTTCACAAAAGAAGATGTTGGCATTGTTGACTGAACCGACTATAGTAGCTGAAGATACTGGGATTGATGCAGATGGAGAGGAGGGAACCCATGGTGCTAGAAAGATTGTTGTTGACTGGAATGTAGTAGAGTTGAATGAAAAAACAGATTTGGTCATTACACCAATATCTGACATTGATATGGCCGAAATGTTTGGCATTCAAGTTGATGACAAAGATAAGGAGAAGGATGACAGTTCTTTGCCAGCTGAAGGTAACACAGGCCCTAGAAATGCAAATGAGGATGAAGAACACCTGATGAGAGAGGCAGATGATGTGGATGATGCAGATGATAATGAGCTGGTTTGTTTGTATGACAAAGAGAACCCAGTTATTGAGGTGGGAAAGTTGTGGCCAAGCATGAAGGAGTTTAGGATGTCTTTCAGGACCTACGCAGTGAAAAAAGAGTTTGATGCCAAGACTATGTGGACTGATCGAAAGAAATTTTATGCTCGGTGCAAAGGTTATGATGGTGGTGGCAATCCTTGCAAATGGTACTTGTCTGCCAGACTACAACCTGATGGAAGTACAGTAAGGGTAAATCAAATACCACACCAGCATACATGTATGACCACTTCACAGAGAGTTTCAAAGATGACATCACAACTTTGGGTTACAGAGAAGATTACTCCTATTTTAGCCAAGACTCCAAACACTACTGCAAAGAGGCTTAAAGTTGACTTGGAGAAGTTGTACCCCATCCAGCTGCAATATACCACAGTGTGGAAAGCAAAACAAAGGGCCATGAAATTATTGTATGGTGATTGGGCAAATACATTTAGGATGTTGTATAGTTTTAAAGCAGAGGTGGAGAAGAGGTCACCTAGGAGTGTGGTGGAGATAGATACAGAGGTAACAGAGGATGGCAAGGTTTTATTCAGCAAGTTTTTTATGTGTTTGAAGCCTTGCATAGATGGATTCAAAGCAGGTTGTCGTCCATATTTGAGCATAGACTCATCTTTTTTGACTGGAAAGTGGAATGGTCAGTTGGCTGCATGCAATGCTCTAGATGGACACAACTGGATGTTCCCAATTGCAATAGGAATGTTTCAATCAGAGACAGAGGCATCATGGATATGGTTCATGATGCAACTGAAAAGATGCATAGGGCCAGTTTCTCCTTTGGCCATCCACACAGATGCATGTAAAGGGTTGGAAAATGCAGTAAAAAGTGTTTTCCCCCATGCTGAGCAGAGGGAGTGCTTTGGACATATGTGGATGAATCTGATAAAAAAATTCAGAGGAGATGAATTTGGGCGCATGTGGCCAGCAGCAAGATCCTACACCAGACAGACACATTCCTATCACCTTGGTAAGATATTGGCATCATGTAGTAATAATGAATTTGCTTCATGGTTGAACACCCACCATTCTCTGTTGTGGTATAGATCAGGTTTTAATACTGCCATAAAATGTGATCATATCAATAACAACTTGGCAGAAAGTTTTAACAACAAAGTGAAGCATTTGAAAGACTTGCCTGTGCATGACATGGTGGACCAAATAAGGATCATGATCATGAATTTGTGGGAGTTGAGAGGAAAAATTGCTAATATTTTGGAAGGGGACAAGCTTCCAGCAGTGGTACAACAGGTGGTCAACAGGAGTAGAAATCTTTCACATCTATCTGTTGAGAAATCTTCCTTGTGGGGTGCTGAAGTTAGAGATACAAAGAGTGGCAAGAGGCATGTGGTAAATACTGAGTTGCATGAGTGCACTTGCCAAGAGTGGCAACACACTGGAAAACCATGTGAGCATTCCATACTTTTTTTGGCATCTAAACCCAGGTTAAATATGCACCCATATTTGCATGAGTATTATTCAGTACAAAAATTCAAAGCTGCATATGCAAGTCCAATTCCTGCACTGACTGACCAATCTCAGTGGCCTGAGGTGGAAATAGAATTTACCTTGTGTCCCCCTGTCACTAGAAGAAAGGCTGGGAGGCCTAAACAGAGCAGATTCAAAGCTTGGTTTGAGAAAGGTGGTTGTAGTAAGAAGGGGAAAAAGGAAAAGGAAAAGAATGATAAGCCCAAAAGGGCTAAAAAAGGTAACAAAAATAGGTGCAAGTTGTGTGAGGTACTTGGGCACAGAATTGGTTCATCCAAGTGCATCTACACTCCTCAGAGGCCAAAGTATGTTTATATTACTGTTTTTGCAAGTTTTTGATTTTGCTACTTGTTCTATTATCTAACCAAGTCAAATGCTTTATTTTTTAGGAGGAAGCGTGCAGAAAAAGCCCCACCGCTTGTTGTTGAACAATGCTGGCCAGTGAAAAAAGCAAGACTCAGTGGCTATAGAAGGAAGAGCACTAAGCAGATAATGTTTGGTGACAAAGATATGGAGCTAACTGAAACTGTTACTGCTGAACATGAGCTAAGTGTTTGTGTTTTGGACGATGTGATGCATACTGAATCTGTTTTGCAGACGCTAGGGCAATCTGAAACTGTTGCAGATGAAGCAACTGTTGTGCTGCCATTCGAATCTGCTTTGACAACTGTGTTGCCATGTTTGGAGGTTGTGCTGCCAAGTGTTGAGTTGCAAACTGAAGTAGTTGAACAATGTGTGCCATCTACTCAATCTGCAGAAGTGCAAACTGAAGAAGTGAGACATGGTCAGGTGCAAAAGTTGAGGGGGCCTAGTGGAGTTTGCAAGGGGCCAAAAAGCAAGAGCATCAGCATCAACAAACTATGCGCCGTGGAACCAAACGGTGGAAAAAAGCAGAAGAAATCGAGTGGTAGAAAGAAGCAAAAGAAATAGAGTCGAAATCATTCAAATTTGATGTGAAAACTTAAGTTTGTTGTCATTTGATGTGAAAACTTATGTTCTTTCATGTGATAACTTATGTGCTATGATGTTGATTTGACTTGAAATAAAATTCAAATTTGAACCGATATTCAAATTTGAACCTATCTCCAATATTTTTTGAGTTCATTTGTTTGTTCTGTGATGTTGCATCGTTTTATGTACTACTATGCACTTTAGTTCATAAATCCAACCCTTTTTGTGAATTCCAACTCATAGTCACGGACAATGTTGTCCAAACAGGCTCCAAAGTAAGGGAAAACGGCCCCATTTCTAAGCAAGTTTTTTTCGACCTTCTCAAAATCACCCAAAAAAGATTTTCTTAGCTTATATTATACCTATATAGGATCAATACGAAGTCTCACCTTTTTTTGAATAAGTATTCATATTATTTAATTTATTTTTGAAAAAACACCCTTTAATACAAAGTTAGCAATAAAACAAGTTTAAAAATTTTAAATGCAAAAATAACTTCAGATCCTCCTTAGTCACTCTAAAATGAAGCTAAGGTGATGTTTTTGATTTTTTTGCATTTTCAAAACCTCAAACCCTCTTCTCACTCCTGTGAACTCCATGCAACCTCAGTCGAGATAGTCCAATTTGTGAAGGTTTTTTCAAGCAAAGATCATTAGATCAAGTTTATCATTTTATATCATAACTATGTAACATAAAAAGGCTATATGCGCAGGTTTTTCATTTTTTAGATTTTTTTTGAATTAGTTATACACATTTGAATGTTCGGTCAAACCTTTCAAAACCCCGTTGACTGCCTCCAAACCCCATGTAACCCTAGCGCCAAACGTCCACCGTCGATCTAACCCTAACGCCAAACTGCGGCCGTCGGATAGGCCTTCTAGAAGGATTCCGTGGGGGCTATCCGTGGGCTCCAATCTGATTGGCCACCGTTTTCTCTCTCTGACGAACAGATAACGTTGAGCGGGGGATCATCTAAGTGACCGTTGGGCCGAGCGGATCGGGCCCAGCAGAGCCTGGCGTGCGTGCGCACGGCCGTCGAGAGGGGGATGGGCTGCATGCGAGAGGGTCAATGACATGTGGGCCATCCCTGTCCCATGCATGCCATGCAACGTCGCAGCCTAGCTATTCTTTGCTCGTGAACACCTAGCCCGCCATTGCATGCACGCATCGACGCAGTAAAGCACGACAGGGGCGCAACGTATAGGTACGTCGCATCTAAGCTATTTTAACAAATGCATGTTTGAACGAGACGGACGCGTCGGTGGTGCAGATGTGGCGCAACTCCTTTTTCAGTGTCACGCGCGGATGAACGGGCCTGTTTCCCACGCGGCGTCACCGCCGATGCAAGTGCACGAAACGATGCAACTCGCCTGGATGCTCTGGCCGCCGTTTTTTTGAATTAATGCCCGCAATTACTTATGCCAGTGCGAACGGAGAAGAGAAAACGATCCAGAAGGCACCGTGTACACATTGACCACAGCTGCAACGCGGCTATAAAAGGGCACCATTTCCTCATCCTCTCACACTCATCTCTCAAGCCTCCTCCCCTTCTTCTTTTCGAGGCAAATCCACCACTCGAGCCACCATGCAGTTCAACGGCCCTACCTACCGTCGCCCTCGCACCGTGCCGGAGAGGCAGTACCCGGCCGGAGTCGTCGTCGAGAATAGCCTGAGGGTGTGGGCCATCTCTAGGTGGAGGGGCCCTAGAGAATTGGCTCGCTTCTTCCTCCAAGCCGGCTACCGCCACCTCCCTCCGGGCAGTCTGCCCATGTTCCACCTCCACGAGCAGTACGATGGCAACGCCAACGGCCTCGTCATCGGCCTCCACGTCACCTTCACCAACCCCTACGACGCTCACCACCTCCTCGGCCAGGTGTTCTGGTGTGGATGCGAGTTTATCGCGTTCACGACCTACAACATCTTCACCAACTTCCACCACATCTTCCCTCACCCCAACGGCATGCACAGCCTCCCCTACCAGATGCCGGAGAACGACGAGTGAGGGGCCCAAGGAGGAGGGGCCAAGGAGTGGCAAGGAGGAGGGGCCAAGGAGTTGTTCAAGTGCGAGTCTTCTATCTATCTAGTTTGTGTTTGTGTTGGTTCGGGTGTGTGTGCCCGTGTCTTCTATATATCTAGTTTTAATTATTTTACTTTCATGTTTTATGAACTATATGTAGTGGGGGGATGCCCCTCTATATGTTCTATCTATCTATGCTACTAGGGTACCCGATGCCCCTCTATCTATCTATATGTTTTTTCGGTCCTAAAGTTTCTCCATTGCATTTTATTTATGTGGCCATGTGTACTAAAAAAATGCACTAAAACATGATCCAATCATAGAAGTTGTTGTTAGCACGTGTCTAGTTAATTATCTTCCTTTTATGTTTTATGCACTATATGCAATAAAAATGGCGCTTCGTTGAAATAAACTAGAACCAAACAAATGCAACTTTTTTGGTTCACAAAGACTACAAGTTAGACTGCTAACTAGAACCAACCTTTTGTTTTAGCCGAAACAACACGGGACCCTACAATCGGACACGATAGCTTATGCATAAAAATAGCTCAAATAATTATCAGATGAGTTATCTAAAAAAAGGTGAAGGCAGGAAACTTAAAATTTGTAAAATAACCTAAAGCCGAAAAGATATATTGATGTCAATGACCGTGTGCACTTTTTTTTGCACTAGCTACACTTCTTTTATCAACGGGCCTGGGTATGTTCTATTCGGCCTGGGCCCTGCGTAACTTCTATATGGGCCTGGCCTTTTCGGGCAACTGTGGGACGAATTTTTTTTCTTTTTCTCCCTCTACCACTGAAACTGAAACTGATGACTAACTGAAGAACTGAAAAAACAAAACAGAGTGAAGAAGACATGCCGAATTCGTACAGCACAACACTTTTATTCAAATGTACATATCATTACGATTACAAATGATGCCCAATCTATTCACTTACGACTAATTATCATCACATAAACAAATGCGAGACCAATTACACAAACATAAAAAAATGCGGCCATCAGCCCCATCAAATTGCGCTGCTTCTGCAATTCGATGAGTTTCTTCATCTGCTTGTTCAGCTTCTTCAGCTCTGCCATCACTCCTGCATCCCCCACAGTAGCACCAATGGAAGGGCGGGCGCCCCCGATGGAATTGCCAGATCCAGGGGCCCCGGATCCAGATGCGCCCGATCCAAACTTGCCCAACTTCTCCGCCTCCAACGGTAAATCGAGCTCCCCTGATGCACCCTCCAGTTGAATCCGCTCTATGTACTCATCTAGCCACTCAAAATGGGTGCATTGCTTCAATTTCTGAAATCGGAAAGATGAACCCTAAATCCCAAATCCGATGGGGAAAAATGGGCAAATATGAAATTGGGAGATAAAAACCAAAATTGGCATATTGAGAAGTAAAATCTCACCTTTCCCTGCTCTGGTTTTCTCTCGCATTTCACGAATTCCCGCCCAAGGTTGCCATTCTTGTCGGTCGTTGTGACTAGCCGCTTCAGGGGTGTGATACGTTGGCATGCAGGGCATCTTGTCATGGGCACTGTGCCATAGCACGACCATGAGCGGCGGGAGGCTGAAGCGGAGCTCGACATTGCTAGGTCGCGGCCCGGAACGGCGTTGCTGCGCGTCGTCGCCGGAGAAAAAGAACAACAACGGTCGGGGAGGGGGAGGGGGGAGGATGGGCTCGGGTGCTGCACGGCTCGGGGCACGGCTCGGTGTCCTCTTGTACCAATGCTGACCTGGATAAGTTAGTGGGTCCCACGCTGTGGGTCCCGCTCACCTGACCAATGCTGAGTTGGATAAGTTAGTGGGTCCCATGCTGTGGGTCCCGCTCACCTGATTCGAGTTTTAAACATGTGTCTTTGGATTAGGCAGCAGTGTCGCATGGGAGCTATTTTTTCCAACGAAGATGTAGCATGAGAGCGATTACAACCAACTACGTCGCATGAGAGACAATTTACACCAACGGCGTCGCATGGGAGCTATTCACCCGAAAATGACTTGCCGCGTTAAATGGCTAAGTTGCCTGTCCAAGTCGAGCCATTCCAATCATGCAAGCTGCCCGAGGCCTGAATATTTCTTCCTTTTTTGATGAAAGCATTGCATCTAGACTTTGATTCATTAAGCAATTTCCTTTAGCTCCGGAACTTATTACATTGATTTTACATGTCCTCAACTTCAATGGTACCTAAGAGCTTGAAATGCAGTCCTCTCACCTTCAATGGTACTCCTTTCGTTTCAAAATAGATGACCCAACTTTATACTAACTTTAGTATGAAGTTAGTTTAAGGGTCATCTATTTTGGAGCGCGGGAGTACCTAAGAGCCTGAAATACAGTCCTCTTACCATGTTATGTTTTTATCTTTCTAATTGTCATCATGTCTCAATGGTACCTAAGTTGAATATCATCTAATGTTCCATGCTTTTCTTCTTTGAACCATTGACAGCATTTGAAGATTCTTTTCAGTTAGAAAATTACATAAAATGTGATCCTTACTATTATATCTCGAACTAAACTCAAAATTTAGTTTAGACTACCTCTTTGACTCTGTGAACTGTTGGTAAATCCTGACGATATATGATGGCTACATTGCAAAATAGCAAGAATACTACTACCCTACTACTAGCTGCTAATCAGTTTCATTCGTAAGTGCAATTTTTTGTAAGTCAAGTCCAATCCAAATGCAAGGCTAAGAATACAATACAAGTAGAAACAGACCCGATCCTGAAAGCCGGGCTACTGAAGCTTACTTAAACTGAACCTATGGGAATATGCATGCAAGAAACAGTACTCCCTCATATCCATATTAGTTGTCGCTCAAACGTACCACTGAAATACATCTAGATAAATCCGTTTCAGCGACAATTAATATAGATCAAAGGGAGTAGCAGAATTGATAAATGTAAATGTCGGCCGGCTATAAGCAACAAGAACAATGAGCAAGGAGCCTAGTAAGGGTTTTCATTTTGCATGTCAAGAAGGAAGAATATAAGCCCTGGGCAACGCTTAACGATCACAATCCATTGTTACTACAGATCATCAGATGCAGTTTAACGGTAAAATAGACTAGTCTTGGTTATCTGCTCTGAATAAGATAGACAGATGCAAACCAAAGAAGAGATCCTTACACTAGCAAGGCGTGCTTAGGGATATCGCTGGGATTGGCCGAGACCTTAGGTCTCCACACCGGAACGATCGGGAAGGCTAGGATGGCGCATAGGCCCTGAGGGCCTCCCACATCGCGTGCCATGTACATGTACCCTCCATGACCCCATTTGGTGCCCCATGAGTTCTTGAAGATCCAGCATCTTCGTAGAAATGCGTCCGTGCCATAGCCGACCACGGCGTGGGTGATGGTGTTGTTGCACGGACCAGTGTACACGCCAATGTCCTCACTGTAATAGTGGAAATATATGCCGAGCCCGATTTCCACTATGACGGGCTGGACACCTGGACCGCCACCGCCACCATCAAGGCCCTCTCGCCGCTGTATACTACATGGAACCCTTCTATGTTCTATGGAAGCAAAGCGGGAAAGGCCATCAGACCTCATGTGGCACCGACGCTCAATGCCGTCGTACGGGTAAGCCCTGTCTGTCGCTATACGGTTCTTTTTTATGAAATCCAAGGCTCGCCACGACTCGCCACACCTGCAACCAAGGTTAGCTTTGTCGCAGTCGATGAGCATCTGCGGTGACAGATCCTCCAGCTTGCCGGTCTTGATAGCAGTTATGCCCTCCACAGCGCTAGCGGCGACGAAGGCCCAACATGCGCCGCAATACTGCCCTTGATTCTTGACGCTTGTCACCGCGTGGGATCCCGCCAATCAACGCGGTCAGGGAGCTCCTCGTTGGTGATTGCGGTATGAGGCATGTAATCGAAGTGGTACGGGAGGTGGCCCGCCGAGGTGCAATCAGCTTCGACGTCGGGTAGCTCTGCATGGGTCCTGTCGGCGAAAATGTTGAGTCCGAGCTTGGAGCGCGCGTCGCCCTGGTTATTCTCATGAATGAAGCGCACATTCTGTTTGAAGATGCTAAAGCGCATCGACTTCTCATCGGGGTCATGCGCCACCTCATTGAACGTGCACCAGCGCTCATAGAGATCCCATAGTGACTCCTCCGACTCTAGGTCTTGATCAGTGATGCCCATGCTCGTGACTGGCACAACAGCTGCCATCGCGATGGCGGCCACGAGTAGTGCGGCCAGTCACCATGTTTAACCCACCCTGCACGGCACAACATATAATACCTCAATCAGTTTACTAGTTTATTTAATTTAACTAACTACTAATAGATATTAATTGAGCCGGTAAAAATTCAACTACAGCTTGCTTTGCAGGGTAACGAAAGGGAATTCCCTCCTCGAAACCCCATGGATGCAATCAAATGCCCTATAGGAGAAACAACGCAGGAAACCTCTAAGACAGAATGGTTAATAAGGAGAGAGAAAATAAGTATCTTCGATCACCATTGCTCATATGATTCTACTGATCCCCCAAAACAAGAAATCCACAAAATAAAACAGTGACAGAAAGTAGAAAACCAGCAGGAGGACGGATCCCTCTCATGACTAGGGTACACCTATAGCAAACTAATACAGACCAACGGTGGCATCCAAACAAGTCTGGAGTCCCAGCCAACAACACACAAAGAATAGCGTCGCGGGGAAGACAGTTTACCGCATTCCTCCTGTTCTTGAGGCATGCTAGCTCCTAGAAGGGGAACCCATGGTCCATGGCAAATAGCACACGTGGTATCGAAGAGGAGTGCTTTTGGTGGATGCAGTCGGAAGCAACTGCTTTTATAGATTATACAGACTATTCTTTAGTGTAGAGCACTCCTAAAATCTTGGGTATATATCAAGCTATCTCATATCTCAAAGTACTATGCACCATATCTCGAGCTATCATGTACATTAAATAAGGATTTAGATATACCTTCTCCAATGGCACTTCAAATGTATCATATCTTAAGCTATATCATATACATTAAATATTTTTTAGATAATAATTCTCTAAGGGCATTCCTAGTGCTTCATATCTTAACCTATACCATGTACAATGAATGTGTATTTAGATACAACTTCTCCAAAGGCACTCCCAATGCATCATATCTTAAGACATATCACATACATTAAATATGTGTTTAGATACAACTTTTCTAAGGGCGGTCCCAACGCTTTGCCTTTGACCATATCTTAGTCATTACGCCAAAGCAAACCAATTATGTAGTGCTCTATTTAATGAGAAAAGAGAGAGATACCATATCTTATTCTAGATATAGTTCTTGGCATAAAAACCAATACAACTTTTACTTTTTGTCTCATAAAACACATTAAATGAGAGGATTTAGATACAATATATTGGAGGGGTTATATCTAAGTTCACATTTAATGCATATGATATACTATCTCCGTCTCGGTGAATAAGTCATTCACGTAGTTCTAGGTCGACGATTTAACTATCTAAATATGTATTATATGTGACAAAAAATATATATTTAAAAACTACATCCGTGTAGAAATCTAGTGATATACTTTTCATGATATATAACACATATTTAATTACTCAAATCGATGACTAAGAACTATGTGAATAACTTATTCACATAGACGGAGGTAGTAGTCTAAGATATAATGCATTGGGAGTCCCCTAAGAACACTCTCAATGCATCATATCTTTAATGTATCATAAGATATATCATATACGTTAAATATAGAGACTGGTTTTTTAACACCCGGGTGTCTAGAGACCCATTATCTTCACTGTTCGCTATGCCTGTCCTGCCTCGTGATCCGGTCCCTGGTCTGCCACAGCGTTTGTGATTTGCAGTGCTAGTATTAGCCAACTGACGCACGTAGGGCTACCTTTTTGTTCCATCCCATCACAGCAACCATATTTTTTCCTCCCAAGATCTGTCACTTTCACGTGTGAGAAAGTAGTGAGAGGGAGACAGGAGGAGAGAGGGGTAGCTTTTCTCTCTCTCTCACACACACAGACGTGCTATGACAGAGAAGGGAGTGACGCGTTGTGTGCGACTCTGTGAGATAAAAAAGAGGAGCAGAGAGAGGCGTGTGGATGAAAGAAAGAAAAAAGCAGAGAGAGAAAGGATACGAGCAGAGTCTTGTCTAATCTCTAGTCATCCGCTACCCACTAGTAGCAGCTACTTACGGATGAGGATGCTGTCTTGGTCAATCAACACTAAGACTACCCACAATGGAAGTAATATAGATAGTAATATCACACATATCTAGATTAAATAGATGATGTGTCATGTAATAAATGAAAAAAGAGATGAAAGTGGTAAAATACTTAGTTACTACTAGTATGAGTAACATCACACATATCAAGATAAGATGTGTCTAGTCTAATAAATGAAGTGCTCCATGTTACCATACATATGTTATTCCTTACTATAGAGATAGTAACATAGACTAGTAACATGGACATGTTACTAGTCTATGTTAGGGCCTGTTTGGTTCCAATAAGTCACTGACTTATAAGTCAGGTGACTTAAAATCAGTGACCTATAAGTCACACATGTTTGGTTGTTACCTGACTTATAAGTCACCTGACCACATCTTTCCACCTTATTTTTTTATGTAAAGGTGGTGGGACCCACGTAAAAAAGGTGACTTATAAGTTTTAAGTTGGGGTGGAGCAACTTATGACTTATAAGTTGGGATGATTTATAAGTTGGGTCTGTTTGGCAAAATAAGTCATTTTTTTCACTTTCCGACTTATAAGTTAGTGACTTATTTGAAACCAAACAGACCCTTACTACCCATTGTGACTAGTCTAAGGGTGCATCAGTGGTCATGTGACTACAGTGAATTTAACTGCCACATTTGTCGGGAACCGTTGTGGAGTACTAGCGCACAACTGCCACTGCTCAGCCCTATACCCTACCATACTATTCCCTCCGTTCGGAATTACTTGTCTTGGATATGGATGTATCTAGAACTAAAATACATCTAGATACATCCATTTCTGCGACAAGTAATTCCGAACAGAGGGAGTAGATGCCTACCGGCACAAATGGGCTGACAAAGTTGGCTGAATCTGCAAATGGTCTGATCCCAGTCAGATTCCAGCACAGATCTCAACGGGACTGCATGTTGTGATAAGAGGGTGCCGGGAGTCCCGGGAGCTCCCACACCTTTTCGTTAAATATATGTTCAAAAGAAGCCTATAAGAAGTGCCACATTTAGGAAATTAAAACCGAGCTCCTTCCAAGCCCTCCAGTGCCGTCTCCGTTTTCGACCGTTTTGATTTCGTGATCTAGGTGTCCTAGGCCATTAGATATGTTGTGCAATCCTGTTTTAATAATCGTTTACAATAAAAATTGCACCCAGTCATAAGTTGTAATTTATCTTTGTAATTTACCGCACTTATTAATTGTTGGACATAAAAAGTTGCCCATCTCTCCTTTTAAATGCCTATCTGTATAAACACCCAATAAATGGTTGTCATAAATGTCCTTCTATACACCTCTTGGATATGCATTCATGAATATGCATATTTTGATATCATCCAATTAATTTTCTAATGAAAGGTAATGCCCAATAAAATGTTTTCATAAATTTCATTCTATATGCCTATTTGGATACACACCCAATTAATGTCCCCCTATGTCGCAGTGATATCTAGGTGCCCTCATAGCGCATGTTTTCGATTGCACTCTGGATGACCCGTTGAGCCCTTGGCGCAAAGACCAATTGCAGCCTATGAACAACATGTTTACCAAAAAGTCTTTCGCCCCGCTTTATATCTAAAGCAACCACCACACATTATAGACAAAGGAAAGAAAAAGAAAAGAAAAATGAAATCGACAAGATACAAACACTACGGAACAGCAAATGCTGGCCTTAGATCCTGCCAACAGTGCGACCGCGACAAGGGGGTAATTCGTCACCGGAGGAAAGCCATGCTCCATCAACTCCCAAGGTCCCCTGTTGTCCCACCTTCCACCGCTCCCTCCGAAGAGGGCACCGCTGCCCTCTCGTCCTAGATCAAAGGATGCCATCCCTGTCAGGAGGCAGAACTGCTCACCCTTGAGAACGGATGGACTGGCCAACAAGAAGCCAGGGAGAGGATGACAACTCTGGCCACCTCACCTCTCACAGGAACCCATATGTCGCCACTGTCTCTGGCCAAGACCAAGAAGCCCACACCACTGCCGAGTAGGAACACTACCGAAGAATTGGCAGAGCACCACCGCGCCGAGCCCCTGACCCCCCTCGACTCCCAAGGCGGCGCCTTCATGAAGTAAACGATGCGGATGCGCCGTCGCCACCCAATCAAGAGATTTTAGGCTTTCGCCCAGGACCAGGTGGGCGGAGGACGGGGAGAAGGTCTCGATGTCGCCCACCAGAGGGAGAAACGGCGCCGAGAGCGTCGCCAACATCGTGACCGGCACCACCGGACAAGGGTTTCCCCCGACCCCGAGCCCGCACTTCCACTGCAGCGCCAACCATCCAAGAAGGATGCCCCGGGGAAGCCCACGGCCAGCTGACAGAGGAGAACAGGCGTTGGTGCAGCCACCATCTTCAGATTGGGACCACACCCGCCGCCGCCTCGCCGCCCGGAAGCTGCGACACTACTTTCAAGAGTGTTCGATAACGGTAGCCTCGGAAGTACCACTTAACAATATTATAAACAACCGCGACGCGACGGGCCGGATTGCCAAATGGGCCATTGAGCTCCTCCCGTTCGACATAACTTACAAGCCACGATGAGCTATCAAGTTGCAAGTTTTGGCTGACTTCATCGCTGAGTGGACAGAAGCCGAACTCCTAAAGAGTACGACACATATTCAAACTGGATCATGCACTTCGACGGCTCCAAAATGTTGGCTGGTCTGGGGGCTGGCGTCGTTTTGACATCCCCAACAGGAGATACCGTTCAATACGTACTACAGATAATGTATACGGACTCCAACAACGCAGCCGAATATGAGGCCCTTCTACATGGTCTCCGGATGGCAGTATCCATGGGCATTCAATGCCTAGAGGTGCGCGGGGATTCGAACCTCGCGATATCCCAGATAAATGGAGACTTCGATGCCAAGGATCCGAAAATGGCAGCTTATCGCAATGCCGTCCTAAAAATGTCAGCTCGGCTCGAGGGGCTCAAATTTCACCATGTGGCTCGGCAAAATAATCAGGCGGCAGATATCCTTGCCCGCATCGGCGCAAAACGCGACGCGGTCCCTCCCAACATATTTCTGAAACGGCTCTTCAAGCCATCCGTAGCATGGGAGGAGGACACCGGTAACAACAGTCCGGACCCGGCCAAAATACCCGATACCGAACTCTCTGACACAATCGGAGGCTCCGCCACCGAAATAACACAATCAGCCCACGAAATAATGGCCATTATTGCCCCATGGACAGAACCATTCCTGGCCTACCTAACTAGACAGGAACTTCCGAAGGACCAAAATGAGGCACGCTGCATAGTGCGGCGATCCAAGGCCTACAGGGTCCATGAAGGAGAATTGTACAAAAAAAGCGCTACCGGAGTCCTTCAAAGGTGCATCTCCGAAGATGAAGGGCGGAACCTTTTGGCAGAAATTCACGCTGGACTCGGCGGTCATCACGCCGCAGCCCGAGCTCTTGTAAGTAAGGCCTTCCGTAGAGGATTCTATTGGCCAACAGCCCGGGCAGATGCACAGGACTTGGTCCAATGTTGCGCCGGTTGCCAGCTCTTTGCAAATCAAAGCCACATGCCACCCACCGCCCTCCAAACAATCCCCATTACATGGCCCTTCACGGTCTGGGGGCTTGACATGGTTGGACCCCTTAAAGGGGGAACCCACAAGAAAAAATACTTATTGGTCATGGTCGATAAATTCACCAAATGGATAGAGGCTAAACCTATTAAAACAGCCGAATCCGGACCGGTGATAGATTTTATATCCGGGGTTGTACACCGTTACGGCGTCCCCCACATCATCATCACTGATAATGGCACGAACTTCACGGCCGACGAGGTAAAACTCTGGTGTAGCAAAATGGGCATCAAGCTCGATTATGCTTCAGTCTATCACCCACAAACCAACGGTCAAGTCGAACGAGCAAATTGTCTTATAATGAGCAGCATTAAACCCAGATTAGTGCGCTCCTTAACGGAGTTTGACACGCACTGGGTAGAGGAGCTCGACTCCGTACTCTGGGGGCTGCGGACCACGCCGAATCGTAGTACCGGATATACACCGTTTTTATGGTGTACGACGCAGAGGCAGTCCTGCCCTGTGACATAATTCATGACTCACCTCGAGTGCGCATGTACGAAGAAAGAGAAGCCGAACTCGATCGGCAGGACAGTCTAGACACCTTGGAGGAAGAGCGCGACGTCGCCAAAGCTCGTTCCGCATTTTACCAGCAACAGGCTCGCAGATACCAAAGCAGAGAAGTACGGGCCAAAACTTATAACGTTGGCGAACTAGTTCTACGGCTGCCGGATAAGAAAAAGAACAAGCTCGAGCCCAAATGGGAAGGTCCCTTCATTATCGACCAAGTTCTGACCGGTGAAGCGTACCGACTGTGGGATGCATCGACTAGTCGACTCGAGCCGAACCCATGGAACACAGCAAGGCTCCGAAGATTCTACGCCTAGCACCGGACTTTATGTTAGTCCCCTCCTTTTGTCCATTTTTTGCATATGCATCATCTGTCTTGTTTCACTTTCTTTCTTTTATTTCTCTAAGCCTTCAAGGGTCACCTTGTGCCTCACTAATACATCACAGATGCGCTAGCCGCACTCTTCATACCTGGGGGCTTCTTTCACAGAAGCTTTAATTATTTCCCTGGACCTCACGCCCAACACATGTGTTATACTTCCGCATGTACCTTTTTTCACCATTATATGCATCGATATGACTTAAGTTTTGGCCAAGCTGGGTTGCCTGGCTCTTGTATTTATGCCCTACGTTCCCATTAATTCGGCTAGGGCATAAGGGGAGCACCTCTGCGATTGTTACCGCCGGGTCAGCTGGACGTGTACCTCAGACTGGGTGAAGCCGAAAGCTAGCGTTCTTAAGGAATATTCGGTCGGTGAACAAAAGATGACTTTTATTATTCATATCTGCCCCCAGAAGATTTTTCTGCGCTTCTTATCGCAGTCCGGACATGCACTTTAGGGCATGCTTACCTAGGGAAAGGAACCCTTAACAAAATTATTCTCCCTGGAAGATGTTTCTTACTACCCATGTAATATAACATAACTAGTTGGGCACTTGTCTGATAAAGCACTAATGACCCATACGCCTGGTCTCCACGCATTCCTCGGTTCTTAAATAACCGAGAGGGTATTCGGATACACTCCGGACTGTCGGGTCCCGAGGTTGAAGCGAAAAGGTCCGCCACGACAAACGATCTACAATCCGGCTAGAAGGCATTATACATGTCACTTTAAAATTACATAGTCAATTTGACTGGTTGAATTCCTCTTCAATACCATCTAATAGGTTGTCTAGTCTACAGTCCTGTTGGAAATACTTTGCGGCCAATTCTACTTGGCCATACACTAAGCTCACAGGGATCTCCTTCCCATCAGGCCCCACTGGTCCGACTTCGGCCATGTGGTTCGGGTCAGCCTTCGTGTACCGTGTCTTCACCATTGCCCAGGCTTTCCTGACGCCCTGACGGCAGGCCGATATCTTCCATAATCGGAAGCGCCGCCGTGCTCCCTTCAGCTTTTCTACAAGCTCTCCAAGGCCTTCGGGTATGGAGACGGATGGCCACAAGGCCTGGGCGACACCTTGCATCACCTGCCGAACTCGTTCGTGCAGCTGTGAGAGCTCGGGAAGAAGATCACCCGTTGAACTAGGCATCTCCTCGGCAGGACGACCTGTTAGCATACCTACAGACGTAACTCTGTCAGCCAGCTTCCTCGCCGAACTCTTTTTCAAAGTTCGTTCAAGCACTTACTAAATATGCCGCGTCGAAGCCGCCGATTCTCCTTAACATAGTCCGACAGTTGGGCCCGAACATCTTTTAGTTCCACGCCCAGCTTGGTGTTGGCATCTAGGAGATCATTCTTCTCCTGCCTCACCCTCGTAAGCACGCTCTCACCGGCCTTCAGCTGGCGTATGAGCTGTTGCTTATCCGGATTCACTCCAGCGTCATCTGCAATTTTATCGTCAGATCTGCATATACGCCGCATTCTAATATGATACTTATCATTCGAAGGATATATTACCAGAGGGGGTCTCTTTGGGCTCCCCTGCTGCGGCCAGTGCGGCCTGAAGTTGGGCTTTGCACTCTTCCAGCTCCTGGGACAGTTGAGTATTCTTTTCTGTAAGAACCTGCATAACAAATGATCCTTAAATCAGTTATCCTAACTGTTTCAAGTCTCAGGGGCTACTGATATATATAATCATCAAATTTTCTCACCCGTATGTCTTTTACATACTGCTCTGTGGCTCTGGCTAGACCATTTTGAGCGGCACGGAGGTGCGCGTCTCCCGAATTGAAGGCATCCAATGCCTCTTGGGAGAAACAAGCGTCACGAAGAACAGTCCGGAGTGATCCGGACTCATCGTCACAAGAAACCGGACATTATTTCGACAGGTACACAGAATTTGGAGAGGAACCCGCCTTGCAATGCCGAAGACAATACTGCGCGCCGGACTCATCGTCATTGAAGCCTGGTTCAGGGGCTACTGAGGGAGTCCTGGATTCGGGGGTCTCCGGACAGCCGGACTATCTCCATTGGCCGGACTGTTAGACTATGAAGATACAAGATTGAAGACTTCGTCTCGTGTCCGGATGAGACTCTACTTGGCGTGGAAGGCAAGCTAGGCAATACGTATATGGATATCTCCTCCTTTGTAACCGACCTTGTGTAACCCTAACCCTCTCCGATGTCTATATAAACCGAAGGGTTTTAGTCCGTAGAACAACAACCATAACATACAATCATACCATAGGCTAGCTTCTAGGGTTTAGCCTCTCTAATCTCGTGGTAGATCTACTCTTGTACTACCCATATCATCAATATTAATCAAGCAGGACGTAGGGTTTTACCTTCATCAAGAGAGCCCGAACCTGGGTAAAACATCGTGTCCCCTGCCTCCTGTTACCATACGGCCTAGACGCACAGTTTGGGACCCCCTATCCGAGATCCGCCGGTTTTGACACCGACACCCCCCATTGAGGAAGGGGACGCACCCTCTCCATCAGTGGCCACCGCCACCCGCATCCTCCACAAGCCTTAGGGATCCAGACGAGCCGCGTCGGCTAGACACCTGCCGCGCCGCTGCGGAGCTGCACCTCCACCTCTCAACGAAGCCGCCGTCAGATCCATGCGTCCCTGCCGCCAGGGGCCCCACCGGACCCAGCTCCCCCACGAGCGGTGGCCCGCGCTGCCGAGATCCCGACCAGGGGAGGAAGGAGAGAAACCCCACCGATGCAAGCGCCGCAGGAGGAGGGGACACATGGATCATGCTTAACTATGGCTGCACCGCCAACCATAGAACCCAAACTATATATAGAGTAATTGAGTCACAACATTGACAGTTGCGGAGCACCAGCTCATCACGCATGGACGCAAGAACAGCAGGTTTATCTCATCTGGTGATGAGACTTCACTAGAACCTCTCGGATCAAAACGACAGTTTACACGGTAAATCATCAGTTACAAGCAACACGGCCATAAACTAACATGTCTCACATATATGATGCACAGACAAATTTCCAACAGAACATAGGATCAAACAATATCCCATATGAAACATTTGCAGCGAAGCAACATGGTTTTGCGTATATGCAGACAGAAGGCAAAACCTCCTATAGAAAGAAATGGTACTGACAGGTATTACACACAAGCAGATCACCTACACTGATACATTAGATGGAGCGGTAACTCACCACAACATGCAGAATCAAGCAGCGAATCTGTTCTCCAAACTAAAGCAAAAACTCCGCTAGACAAACATTGCAGAATGCCTGAATAGAGACCCAAAGATAACTGCTGGAAATCACAGTAAATAATTGGATTTGATTTACTAATGTATATATATCAGCACACTCCAGTCCATGTTGATTTTACAGCTATTTATTTAGAGAAGCAAATAACAGTACGCATAAAAATACATAGACCTGCATTGGAAAATTTAATATATCAGCACACTCATATTTATTCAGGATAACCAGCACATCACAAAATATAAGAAAGACCTCAACAGAAGATTCAATTGCTAGACAGCAAAAAATGTTTGGTTTATCATGAATGGTGCAGTAAAATAGGGCTATCCTCTGGCCTAAACCTTTCATCAAACCATTGAATACTGGTACATACAAGATTCGGTGAACCATATTTAAAAGACAGATACTATAGCAACAATGCTTGGTGGGCGCTCGCGGCCGACACCTCGCCGAGCGGCCTGCGCAAAGGGCTCAACTCTATCGTCGCTCTGACCGCTTGGGCCATCTGGAAGCACCGCAACGCCGTCATCTTCAACGGCCTTCACCCCTCCACCGACGATCTTGTGCTTTCCATCCAGGATGACGCTCGCCTCTGGGCTAAGGCTGGCGCCAAGGGATTAGCCGCTATTATTCCTGTATCCTGATCATCTGTAATGAGGCTGAGCATCCTCCTCCCCCTGCTCGCCGCAACCTTCCAACGCCTTCTTGTGTATGCCTGCAAGGATGTCACCTGTACTAACTTCATTCTCTCTCTTCTATCAATGAAATGATACGCCGCTAAACGTATCCACCAAAAAAGTAGCAACAATGTGCCCGTTGTTGTACTAAAAAGAACTGAGAAGCTACCATGAAATAGTTCAGAAGGGAGGCACTATTCAGGCACATAGAATCTACAGTAAGAAAATACACTACAGTGAGAACAAGAGAAGCAAAGGGAACATGAAAAATTAATGATCATCGAAACATGAAACACTAATGCAAAGAAAATTCACATAGAAATTACCAAGAGAAAAACCATATGTAATTAGTTAACAATTAGTGCCTAATATTAGCTAACAATTAGTGCTTGAGACACACTAGAGTTGTAAAGCAATATTACTTGTCACAATTCAGCTCTGGTGAATTTTGAAGCTATTTCTTTAAGACAAACAAAAACACCAGATCCAAAGAGTTCACAATTAGTATCTGAGGGACACCAGAGGTGCAAAGCAATACCACTGATCCAAATTCAGCTCGGTAAATTTTGAATCTATTTCTTTAAGAAAAGCAAAAACACCAGATCGAATTAGTACACAATTAGTATCTTATAGACACCAGAGTTGCAAAGCAATATTGCTGATCCCAATTCAACTCTGGTGATTTTTGAATCTATTATTTTAAGACAAGCAAAAGTACTATGCATGCAAAACACAGAGACAACCTGCATTTTAGAACTTATTAAATAGAGAAATGATCCAGGCCTGGAGCAGGAATGGGTGCGTGCGCCCATCGGCGGAGTCGAGCGACGTGCTGCATCAAGTGTCCCGGTGAGCCATCCATGCCCAATTTCTACTCGATTTACAGGTGATGCGTGGGTTGCCCCTGTGCAGGTCCACTGAAGCTCGCTGCTCGCCGACGTCATTGCGGGATCGGGAGGATCACCGGTTCCCCATGGAGAGAAGACTAGCAGAGTGCTCCAGTCTGACCGCGTTGACCCAAGCAATGGTGGTTGGATCGCCGTGGACCACGTGGCACCCATCCCACGGGCGACCTCGGTGCAGACGTCGAAGGCGGTTTTGTGGAATCCGCAACCAAGCCTAGGTGCGCTTCTTCGTCCGCTGTGGGCCAGGTCGCCTACTCGAACGATCCAATACAGAGGGGGCTAGTTGCGGGTGCCCGAGCGGACCCTAGAAAGGCAGGCGGCGGCGGCGGAGTGGCCGGTGGTTGGTGGTGGTGTTTCCGGGATTTCCTCCTCTGGGTTCATCCGAGCTGATACCTCGATGGCGGGGCGAGGTGATTGGCGTGGGCAGAGGCCAAGCAACTCAGGCAACTCAGGCGGCGGCCGCGGATCCTGGATGCAAGGCCGCAGAGATGCTGGTGGCGGGGGATTCTGGGCGGCAGGGAGAGGTGATGTAGGTGGTGGTGGTGCTGGCTGGCGTGGACCAACGCAACAGAGACCGCCCACTCCTCCAATTTTCCCCACTCAGCCCAATCCTTTGGGTGGGGGTACATATGGCGTGGAGCATGGATTTGGAGGCGGTCAACATGGCCAGGGGGAGTATTTAGTTGGCCGTGATGGGCATGGATCTGGGCAACATGGAAATGGAGGTTTTGTATCCGGGCAGCAAGGGCAGTTCTACCAACAGCCTCTAATTCCTCCTTCAGGTAACTTTCAGACACATCCTGCTGTTGGGTTTGGAGCAGTTCAGTTTGGCCAGATGGGCAATGATGCTTTGGGTAGTTATCAGTATTCTGGAACTAGCAACTCACCTAATCAACAAGGACGGGGGTATGGTTATACTGATTTCAAGTCAAATCAATCTGGTACTAGCACTGGGCCTGCAAATATTGGGAGCAGATCACAGATGACATGCTATAAATGTGAGAATACTGGTCATGCTGTTAAGGATTGTCAGACTGTGTTATTTTGCGTCAACCGCACCAAGGATTTACACCTCTCGCGCAAGTGCTCTTTCCTGTCACAACCTAAGCCTGTTGCCAGTCTGGTTGGTAGTGTTGCTGATGGTTTGCAGATGTTCTCAACAAGGACCGGAAAAAAGCCAGAGCCAGATAAAAACAAGCAGGCTATAGCTATTATTACTGTGAAAAGTGCAAGCCTGACTGCGTTACAACTTGTTAACTCTCTCAGCATGATGTTCCAGTGGGGATGGGAGTGGCAGGCTAAGCCTTATCTCAGAGATAGCTTTTTAGTCAAATTCCCTTCCGTGAATAAAATTGATGAAATGAAGGCGTACAATTTCTTTGGTCTGATTGGAACAACAACTAATATCAAAGTGGATAGATGGACCAACTCTTCAACTGCAGCTTTCAAACTCTATGTTTGCTGGGTTAGAATAACAGGGGTTCCCGAGACACTGGAGCACTATCAAGGTTTTTGTGAAGCTAGCTCTCTCATTGGTTCAGTTTTGGAACTGGACATGGAGCTCTATAGGCAATGTGGAGTTCTCAGGGCTAATATTGGAGTTATGAATCCTAGGAAAATACCCTCTAGTGCTCCCCTGAATGAAAGTGGTTTTATCTTCAACATATACTTTCAACTGGAAGACATAGTGGAGGAGGGTGGTCCTATGGAGGATGGTATCTTGGTTAGCTATCCTAGTGGTCCTGATTCATCTCATAATGCTACAGAGAAAAGACCGAGAGAGCAAAGTAACAATGAGGAGGTGGGATGTAGCAAATCTCCAAAACATGGTATTGGGGCTGGAAGGTCGGATAAAGGAAACACTTCAGGTTCATCAGAGGTTGTGATTCCGAGTCAATACGAACTTGATAAGAACATGGTTGCTGAAAATGAGGTGAGGCAAAAATTACTTGACAAGAAGCGGGATGCTGAAAGAGTTCTCTCTGGTGTGGAACAGGTTAATGCTGAGTTTGCTAATAGCGCTGCTATGTTGGAGGATTTCACAGAAGTGCCTGACAGCCAAAAGGAAGTAGAGTTTGATTGCACTCAAGACCCAGATGACTTTGCTAGGAGGCTTGGGATTAGCACTCAAAAAGTTAAAGAAATCAATGATAATGTTGAGAGGGAGATGATTGCGGAGGAAAATGAGAATCTGCTACTAGCACAAGATAAGTAAAATAGGAGCCCTTCTCTCATCAGCTCCACTCAGGCCGTGACCGCTCCCGGGAGAGAAGTGAATCAGAAGCAAACTCCCTTCTCTGACAAAGTTGATGCATGTTTACAATACCCCTTACAAGACCTGTGTGGTGTCGATGCAGTCAATAAGCAGAAAATGAGGGAGGCTGAAGCCAGAGTTCAGAAAGCAAAAGACAAGGCGGCGCTTGATGAAGCTGCTAGGAGAAGGAGTGAAAGGCATAAGAATAAAGATGAGGGGCAGACTATGGACAAGGCTACTGAGATGGCAAAGAAGAAAAAATTGGAAATGGCACCAGGTACTAATACACCTACTGTTTTAAATACAATGCCTAGTTTCATTTCTCACATCACGCGATGTATTGGTGTTAGTCTAGGTAAAACTCCCGAGGAAATAGATTGTACTATTTCTATGATCAAGAGTTTAGAGAAAAGCAGAAGTGACTTGTTCTTTGCTAATAAGAGAAAAGAAAATGCTAGAAACGTGGATTTAGAATCAAAACTAGAGAGTTTTGATCCAGATGATATTAAAAATTTATTATCCAACTCAGATTCTGATGCTGAGGAGGATGAGGAGCTTAGAGATGAATTAGTGTTATTATCTTCGCTGTATAAATCAAGAAATAGAAAGACTGGCACTGGGGGATTCAGTGTTAAGCCTAAGGTTAGATGTGATGTAACAAATGTTACACAAAATTGATCGTTTTTATGGCGGGTCTATTTTGGAATGCAAGAGGGCTGGGTGAACCTGAAAAGAGAAGATTTCTGAGGGAATCTATCTCAGAGCATAGTTTAGAGTTTATATGTGTGCAAGAAACAAAAAAGAAGGACTTTGATGACTCTTGGTTGGCTGGAATAAGTGGTAGATTTACTTATATTTGGCTATGGCAGCCCTCTGAAGGTGCTTCTGGAGGTCTGCTTATGGGGGTTCGGGAAGATCTATTTGAGGTAGACGTTTGTATTGCAGGTACATACATGACCAGAATGGTTATTATGGATAAAGATCAGGATTCAAGTGGAATCTGATCAATGTCTATGGAGCTGCTGATGTGAGGAATAAGGAGGAGTTCCTGATGGAGCTAGTGCAAGCTCTGGGGTACAATAAATTGCCCTGTGTTTTTGGGGGCGATTTTAACTTAATTAGGAGAATTAACGAGAGAAACAAAATTAAAAAACTTCCAAAATGGTCTTTTTATTTTAATTCTATTATTGAGCATTGGGGCTTAAAAGAATTAGATTTGTCAGGGAGGAGCTATACTTGGTCGAATAATCAGGAGGATCCGCTTTTTGCTAAGTTGGACAGAATTTTAGTGAGCTCTCTTTGGGAGCAGCAATTTCCTTTAGTAACTGTCAGAACCTTGGTGAGAGGGGTCTCTGACCATGCAGCGCTTCTATTACATACAGGGATTAAGTCTACTATTAATTGCAAGCCTTTTAAATTTGAGCTATGCTGGCTGTCTAGAGAAGAGCTCCCTGATATTGTTAATAAAGTCTGGAGTTCCACTATTCGTAGAGGTAGTAGTCTTGATTGGTGGCAGGATTTCATGCGGAAATTAAGGAGAACCCTTAAAGGGTGGAACCTTAATGTATAGGGTAGATATAGGAGAGATAGAGATGAGATTGCCAATAAGCTTGACTTTTTGGATAAGAAAAGTGAGCTCTCCGGAGTTTCAGAAGATGACTATGTTTTGAGAAATAAGTTGCAGAATGATTTGAATAAGATCCTTAGGGAAGAGGAGATTAAGTGGTACCAGAGGTCTAAAGAGAAAGATATTAAGGAGGGTGATGGTAATACGAAATACTTCATGATTAAGGCTAGCGGTAGGAAGCGTAGGAGTAAAATTTTCAGATTCATACAGGATGAGGGGATCATCCAAGGGGATGAGCAGCTCCTTAAATATGCGACTGATTTTTATAAGAAGCTCTTTGGGCCTGTTGAATTACTTCCCGTCTCCTTAAACATTCCTCTAACTGATATGCTTTCCGATGTGGACAAAAGTAAGTTGGCTAGTAAATTTACTTTGGATGAGATAAAAACGGCTTTTTTTTCTATGAGGCATAATAGAGCAGCCGGTCCCGATGGTATGCCTATTGAATTCTTCCAAACCTTTTGGCACCTCATTTGCAATGATTTGTTGAGTCTCTTTCAAGATTTTTATGATGATATGATTGATATTTCTAGGCTAAACTATGGGGTAGTTACATTGTTAGCTAAGGGTCAAGGGGCGGATAGGATTCAGATGTATAGACCTATATGCATGCTCAATGTCCCGTTTAAAATCTTTACCAAAGTCTTAAACAATAGAGCTATGACTACTGCTCACAAGACGATTTCTAAGGTACAATCTGCGTTTATCAAAGGGCGTTATATTTTAGATAATGTCGCTGTTCTCCATGAGACGCTTCACTCACTACATAAGTCTAAATGCGCTGCTGTTATTTTTAAGGTTGATTTTGAGAAAGCTTATGATAAAATTAATTGGGACTTTATGCTTAGTACGCTGAAAATGAAGGGGTTTCCTGATAAATTTATTCGTTGGACAAAAGCAGTTATTCATAATGGTAAAGTAGCTATTACTTTAAATGACTTGATTGGCCCCTATTTTGTTACTAGGAAAGGATTGAGGTAGGGGGACCCGTTCTCCCCCCTATTGTTTAACCTTGCTGCTGATGTTCTTGCTACCCTGGTTCAAAGGGCGCAAGAACAAGGATTTATTAAAGGAGTTCTGCCTAGATTGTACGAGGGTGGTCTTACTGTCTTACAATACGCTGATGATACGATTTTCTGCTTTGAAGATGACTTAGAAGGGGCTAGAAACCTTAAAGTCATTCTATGCGTGTTTGAGCACTTGACGGGTTTGAAAATCAATTTCTTAAAAAGTGAAATCCATTGCTTTGGTGCCGCTTTATTGAAACAAGAAGAATATGCTCAGATTTTCACTTGTGCGGTCGGGGACTTCCCCTTTACTTATTTAGGCCTTCCTTTACATTTTAAAAAGTTGCATAATGCGCATTGGAAACCAGCTGAAGAGAAAATTGAGAAGAAGGCAACAACCTGGCAAGGGGGTTTGCTTTCAATGGGTGATAGGATTACCCTCGCTGAGACTTGTATGAGTAATGTTCCTAGCCATTTGCTTTCTTTTTTTAAACTACCTAAAGGTGTAGGCAAGAGAATGGACTTTGTTCGTGCTCGTATGGTTTGGCAGGAAAGGAATGGAGTGAGAAAGTATCACTTAGTCAAGTGGGTGAACGTATGCCAACCTAGAGACCAGGGCGGTCTGGGGATTACTAATTTGGAGATTAAAAACATCAGCCTCTTATGTAAGTGGTTATGGAGATTAGAGAATGAGGAAGGGGATTGGCAGGAAATGATTAGAGCCAAGTATTTGAGTAGGAAAACTCTGGTTCAATGTGAAGCATCTCGGGGTAATTCCCATTTTTGGAATGGGTTGTTGAGTATAAAGGATATCTTCTATTCTTGCTGTCAAAGGGTGGTGGGTGATGGGTGTAAGACGAGATTTTGGGAGGACACATGGCTGGGGAGAAAGCCACTTTGTCAACTTTTCCCCCGCTTGTATAATTTAACTTTCTGTCAACATGTTACTGTTGCTAAAGTCTTTAACCAGGGTTGTGATTGTATTAGATTTAGGAGATGTCTTTATGGAGAAACTCTTACAATGTGGAATGAATTACTTGATATGTGTAGTCAGGTTACTCTATCGGAGGAGCCTGACAGAGTTAAATGGCTTTTAACTAAATCTGGATCCTTCTCGGTTAAGTCGCTTTATCATTACCTTATAGCTAGAGTTGTTGCTTTTCCTTTTAAACTTCTTTGGAGGTTGAGAATACCTCTAAAAGTAAAAGCGTTTATATGGTTAGTGATCAAAGGGAGGATCCTAACCAAGGATAACTTATCTAGACGAGGGTGGAAAGGACCAAATTTCTGCGAGTTTTGTGGCGTTTCTGAGAGCATTGATCATCTATTCTTTTCGTGTTCTTGTGCTAGGTTTTTATGGAATGTGATATGCGGTACACTAGGTAACCCGAAATTACCTTTATCTTTCTTTGATCTTTGTCAAAACTGGATACCATCTTATTCTGGAAAGGATAGGGCTATTGTTTCTATTGGTGCTGCTGCTTTGATATGGACAATTTGGAAAACAAGGAACAAATCCTGTTTTCAACGTGTTTTCCTTTCAAATCCTATCAATGTAATATTTGCCCTGTGTTCTTTGTTGGATTCATGGATGATTCTACAGAGAAAAGGTGTGCAAAAAATGCTTAGGGAGGTTTCCAAGAGGCTATCTCGGGTAGCAAATGAAGTCTACAGAAGAACATATGGGTGGAATCCTTCTGCTCTAAGACTGGGTTTTGTGTCTACCTGAAATTGGGCGATTCTGTAGTATGTTTGGACTATTGTTTTGGCTGATGTGCAAATTGTAAAAGATGTTTAAAAGTCTGTTCTCTCTTCGGTAGTGGGTGATTTGGCATCCTATAGATATGGTTATATGTCTAGGATGTAGGTTGCTTATCAGTTGATGAGGTGATGCATCAGGTCTGATGGAAAAAAGTGGTGTGATGGTTGTATCTAGACTTTTATTTTCTTAATGAAAATGGGGGCCATGTGGCCCTTTTATCTAAATAAAAAAAATGATAAGTTGCAAAATCTACATTCATGGTATGTACCATTGTGAAATACTTGGCGCACTAAAGCTGTCCACTTCAAGTCAAGATTCACTTGCCAGCCAGGAAAAAAATGACCAATCTGCATGAATGGTACACGGTAAAGCTGGGTTGCCCTCGGGCTTAAGTCTCTCATTGAACCATTGAGTGGCGTGTACATAAAACGATAAAGCCTGCAAAAATGATCTGTTTATGATCTAGCAATGCCAACAAGAATACAAGATAGAGTCGGCCATATTCGGAGTTCATTGAATTGCTTAGTAATATGCAACAACAAAATTACAAAGAACTCAACAACAGAGCATTGTTCAACTGACTAGGCAAACACCAAAATGAGAGATTATTGTACGGTTTAACAAAACGGAAGGAGTTTGCTTGCTACAACCATAACCAGTGGAGATTTTGTCTCCCTTGACTCCCACCCTACCGAACATCTACTGCTGCTCCTTCTCCTCTGTCACCGCCACTGCTATACTCCTCCCTTGCCCTCTCCGACTCCTCTTCATTCTCCTCCTCCACATGTTTCTTCACCCAGCTCATCTCCTCATACTGTTTCTCCTCCGAGCTCCTCACCTTTGTCATTGTGACTATTGTGCCACTGACCACCACTTCTCCCTTGATTTCCATCCCTTCTGCCACAATCTCCTTCTCCCCTGGCATCCAACCCACTTTTGCCAGATTACGCTTAAAATCCTTGATTTCATATGCAATCCGAAGCAATTGCTCGATTTGTGGAGTTTTGTCAACTGAGACCAGACCTAGGAGTTCTTCTACCTGCATGCATATGTCCTCACAATACAAGGACACATTAAGGTTGAAACCTTCTATCTCATCATCTGTCTCATCATCCGACTCGTCCTTGATCTCATCACTCCTCTCAGCCTCCATCTTCTTGTACCACTGCGGGATGCGACCAAAGTATCTATTGAAGATTTTAGTAGCGCCTGTCCTGATTGCATCCTCCATACTTGCTTCTGAGCATACACCGTAATAATTGAACAACCGAAGCTCATTACCGTTGTCTTCCTTGTCGATGAGCTCGCCCACCTGCCTCTGCAGCTCTTTCTTGATGCGTGAGTACACGATGAGGGCGCTTCTGCACCCCCACCGTAGTACCACTCTCGGAAACACCGAGTCGACGTACGGTGATCCAGGCTTCAAAAACCCATCCTTTTGTGGCATCCCCAGCGTGGCCCTTAAACCATGGATGATTTCTGAAATCAAAGACAGTTGCCGAATTTGTTCGTGTTGGCCTTCTCTTTCTTCATTGGAGAGCAGAGTTGCGAGTTTTCCTAGAGGCACACATATCTGCCGGGCGAACACGGACATAGTGCGCTCGAAATCACCCGTCCCATCATCAACCGTCTCATCATCTAGCTTCACCTTGAACCCCAACGGGACGGGACCAGAAAAGCGGCTAAAGATATCATGTGCACGCCTCTTGATCTCACGATCCACATCCATACTTTGGCCTCCCGGGCATACAAGCTCAACAAAAACCCGAAGCACGACATCGTCGTATTCCCTGTCGATTAGGAAGCTCATCTGCCTCTGCAACTCTGCCTTGATGGGTAAGAAATCGCTTAGGGCGCTTCTGGGTGTCTCGTGTCTTGTTACCACTGCTGGCGCCGGCGAGTCGTCCAACTTCTCCACCGTCGGGTCGTTGGGTGATCCGTACTCCATCACCGCCTCGATCGATCTCCCTCTCGCCGTCGCCGCCTAGTCTAACTCGCCGGCGCTCTTTTTAGAACACGTCCAACACGGTGGCTTGGGCCGGGCTCTTAGGATCGATTTCCTGGTCGTTATGCCCTTTTCCCGTTCGATCCGGGGATCTAATCTTGCGTCGTGTTTGTCCCCTGGACTGGACTCCGGCACTAACACGTCACCGTTTCTGTTTTTTCTTTCCTTGCACGCACGATGCACGCCACGCCATCCGTGGAGATCCACTGCCGTAGGCAGCAGTAGTAACCCGTGACCTTCCTTCTGTCGATCCGAGCCCTCGGAAAAAAGAACATCCGCCGCTAATCCCGCTTCGCCTTCTCTGACTTTGTTTCTCGCTAGCGATCTGTACTGCCCTGTCGTCCGGGCCCATCGCACGTCAACCTTACGGTAACAGTCGTGCATCATCCGTGCAAGCTGTACCGCACCCTGGCCACTCCGGTCGTCGACACACTCCGTCTATAGTGCGTGACGCCGCCTTTTGTACAACACCGAGCGCATCATTTCGATGCTCTCACACTTTGATCTATTCGACCGTTTTCCACGTCTGACCGCCGGTCTGATCGCGAGCCGAATTCGCCGTCTCCACCTCGACATCTTCAACGGCCACTACGCCGGTCCGATCGACATGTCTAACCAATCCTTAACAACCGTAGCCCATCAGACGGTCCAGTCCTCCTGCCCGAAGTGTCCGACACCATCAACCGCGTCTTCGATCGTCGCCATGCTCCACCTTGCGCCAATCAGATGTTTCCTGGCACCCGTCGACCATAATCCTCGGGGCAATGACTATGGGCGTTCCTTCTCAAACGACACCACAGCACCGGCCGCCCGGGCACTGGCACATTGCCGCCGGCTCCCCCAAGTACCTATTGCTACCAAGTCGTCATGGGTAACACCGCGTTGAGCCCCTCAATATATAAGAGGCATATGATATAGAAATGTCCAACTCCTACATGACTCCTATCTATCCACACAAATTACGACTCCATCTCCATGTAACCCCTTGCTACAAATATACGACATGTCCTTAGTTTAGTTAATTAGAGTAGTAATTAGGTGGTTAGTTAGAACCTGCCTAACTAAAAATCGCTCATGTATTTAGAAGGAGTGGCATCTCTGGCAAAGTTGGTTCAGAGGGGAATGCATAGATTGTTCACGAACTCTGGCAAAGTTAGTTGCAGCAAGGAAAACAGTCCACAGACCATGCATGCGATGAGTTGAATAATTCGAGATCAACAATTCGATCATCGACATATACAATTGGTGATGTTCATAATCCAAAGCAAAAAAGAAGAAAGGAAAGGATAACTAACTCAGACTGCAATAAAATTGCAGATAACACTGAATTCTGGTGTACATACATACTACTGTCTCCAATCATTCATTTAGCTTGTACATGCATGCCTCTTGTCTGAGTGATTCTTATGAAGATTCAGAATGCCTTTCAATGGAAAGAAAAGAAAGACCACGATCAATCTTTTTTCGACCATGCGGATGCACCAATAGCCCACATGAATAGATAAGATCTCCACCCCTAGCATTGCAATTCACAAAATAGTGACAATATGATGGAACTCCTCTGTGCCAAGATTTTGCTCCGCAAACATCCTATTCTTATCGGCAAAGTATTGATCCCCCTATGTAGAAGATGAAGTATAGGCTGTGCAAACACAATGCATTGATCGGTGCACCAGTCACGTATATATGATGTACAGAGGGGGCCACAACCTCAACTATACAGATGAACTAGGAGGTGGGCCCAAGACACAATATACACGTACACAATATATTCACCCCCCCCCCCCCCGCAGTCGAAGCGGCGCCGGAGACGCAGAGACTGGAACGAAACTCCTCGAAGGTGGAAGTCGGCAGTCCCTTAGTCATCACATCGATGAACTGTTGTGCGGTCGGAACATGGATGAGCCGAATGCGTCCAAGGGCCACCTGCTCATGCACAAAGTGAATGTCCATCTCAGTGTGCTTAGTTCGGCGATGATGAACGGGGTTGGCGGAAAGGTACACCGCAGAGACGTTGTCACAGCAGACAATTGTAGCCTGGGAGACATCATGATGCAACTCTTGAAGGAGCTGTCGTAGCCAGGTGCACTCGGCGATGGCGTTAGCCACTGCTCGGTACTCCGCCTCCGCGCTAGAGCGCGAAAGCATGGGTTGTCGCTTGGACGAGCACAAGACGAGTGAAGGACCGAGGTAGACGCAGTAGCCAGAGGTGGAGCGACGGGTGTCAGGGCAGCCGGCCCAGTCCGCGTCGGAATAGGCCACCATCTCCAGAGAAGTGGACGCCGTGAGAGTGAGCCCAAGTGCCATCGTGCCACAGATGTAGCGGAGAATCCGCTTCACAGGGTCCAATGGGAGTCACGAGGGGCGTGCATATGGAGAGTTGGAGACACACCTGCTGAACAACATACTGTAGATCCGTCCGGGTGAGAGTCAGATACTGAAGAGCACCAACAATGGACAGGTAGAATGGAGCACCCAACGCGGGCGAGCCCTCGAGAGCAGAAACCTTGGCCTTCGTGTCAACAGGAGTAGCGATGGGGCGGCAGTTGAGCATGCCGACACGCTCAAGTAGCTCATGCGCATACTTCTACTGATGAAGGAAGAAGCCGCCGGGTCGCCAAACAACCTCAATGCCAAGGAAATAATGTAGAGCACCCAGGTCCTTGATGGCAAACTCATCACGCAGCCAGAGAGTAATCTGCTGAAGAAGGGTTGCGGAGGAGGCCGTCAGGATGATGTCGTCGATGTAGAGGAGCAAATATGTAGTCGTGTTGCCGCGGCGATAGACAAACAACGAGGCATCCAAGCGAGTAACGCTGAAGCCTAGTGTCTGAAGGAACCCGGCGATACGCTGGCACCAGGCGCGAGGTGCTTGCTTGAGCCCGTACAGAGACCGGGACAGCAAACACACATGCGCAGGAAGAGATGCGTCGATGAAACCGGTGGGCTACTCACAGTAAACCTGCTCCTCAAGATGGCATGAAGGAAGGCATTGGAGACATCCATCTAATGAACCGGCTAGCCTCAGGAAACCGCCAGCTGGAGAATAGTGTGGATCGTGCCCGGTTTGACAACCGGTGCAAACGTCTCAGTGAAGTCGACACCAGCACGCTGCCGAAAACCATGGACCACCCAGCAAGCCTTATAGCACTCAAGTGTACCATCCGAGCGGGTCTTATGGCGAAAGACCCACTTGCCCATGATGACATTGGCGCGAGAAGGCCAAGGAACCAGTGTCTAGGTACGGTTTTGCTGAAGAGCGTCAAACTCTTCCTGCATCGCAGCAAGCTAGTGCGGATCACGAAGGGCTGCTCTGGCGGACGCAGAGATCAGTGACGGCTCGGCAGTGGAGATGGCGAGGAGATACTTGTTGCTGGAGTACCGCAGACTCGGGGGGTGAACGCCGGTTCAAGCCCAAGTGAGGGGGTGAGACGGAAACTTCAGGATGAGGCCCGAGGAGGCGGCCGGTGAGGCGGCCAATGATGAGGCCAGCGAAAGGGCAACACCCGAGGCACCCGAGGCAGTCGGTGAGAGCACGTCGCTCGAGGCACCTAAGGCGGGTGAGGCTCCTGAGGCAGCAGGTCCGGCCGAGACGCCTGAGGCGGCGAGAGAGGGCGCCAGCGGTGAAGCCGGCGGAGACTGCGACGACGGCATGGGGGCGCAAGGCGCAACTCGTCCCACGACACGAGGATCGCCAAAGCCCAGAGGTGGTCCGAGAGCCAAGCGGGGCCGTCCACCTTACGGGGTCGCCGTAGGGCCGCCGGTGGCGGCGGCGATGGGGCGACGAGAGGTACCTGCTGCTGCAACGGAAACACCTTCGCATCAAAGTAAACGTGTCGGGAGGTGAATACACGATGTAAGACAGGATCATAGCAGCGGTAGCCTTTGGTGTTAGGTGGGTAGCCGAGAAAGATGCAGGCGACGGAGCAGGGTGCAAGCTTATGAGGCGCAGTGGCGGCGATGCTAGAGTAGCAGAGACAGCGGAAGATGCGAAGCTCATCATAAGAGGGTGGTGCACTGAAGAGAAGGTGATGAGGTGAAAAGTTCCCGCGAGTACGACAGGGGCGGATGTTAATGAGGAGTGATGCGGTGGCGAGAGTGTTAGGCCAAAAGCGCGGAGGCACATTGGCATGAAAAAGAAGGGTCCAAGCATAGTCATTAAGAGTGCGAAGAACACGCTCAGCGCGACCGTTCTGTTGCGAAGTGTACGGGCATGTGAGATGAAAAGTCGTGCCATGTGTGGTGTGGAGAGTGCGAACAACTAAGTTGTCGAACTCATTCCCGTTATCTGTCTGAAACGCGGGAATGGGACAACCAAACTGCGCGAAAACATAGGAGTAGAAAGTGGCGAGAGTGGAGATGACATCCGACTTACAACACAACGGGAAGGTCCACACATAGTGCGAAAAATCATCAAGTATAACAAGATAATAAAGCTACCCCGTATTACTTGCAACAGGAGAGGTCCAAACATCACTATGAATTAACTCAAACAGGTACGACGCAACATGAGAAGATGCCCTAAACGAAAGCCGAGCATGTTTGCCGAGGCGACATGCATGACACGAGCGATCCTCGATCTTATTACACATGAAAGAAAAACTCCAAAGTATATGACGAAGGGTGGCAGGGTTGGGATGACCCATGCGAGCGTGCCAAAGATCCACTCCAGTGGCAAGAGCGACAGGGGCAGCGAAGGTGGTGGAGGCGGTGGAGTGGACCGGGTAGAGCTCGTCGGGGCTGTCACATCGATGAAGTACCATCCGGGTACGAGCGTCCTTAACAGAAAAACCATACTTGTCAAACACAACGGTAATAGGATTTTCACGTGTAAAAGAATGAACAGAGACAAGATTTTTAATAAGATCAGGAGAAACTAAGATGTTAGATAATGACAATGGAGTAGAAGTAGATGTAAAAGATGCATGTCCTATGTGAGTAATGGGAAGGGAGGAACCGTCACCGACGATGATGTGAGCGAAAGTATGGACGGGATAGGAGGGTGTGGTGGTTACCGGGACGAGCCGCCTTGTGCGCGGTAGCTCCAATGTCCATATACCAGTCACCACTGCCGGTGTAGGTGGACGGTGAGGGAGCGGAGTGTAGGGCCGCTAAGAGAGCCGGGTCCCATGATGCCG
Source organism: Triticum aestivum (assembly GCF_018294505.1). Taxonomy (NCBI): domain Eukaryota; kingdom Viridiplantae; phylum Streptophyta; class Magnoliopsida; order Poales; family Poaceae; genus Triticum; species Triticum aestivum. Next base: position 762,041,088 of record NC_057797.1, on the reverse strand, counting down.
GTGGGAGGGCGGGCTGCTGGGGCAGGGCCGTCAGGGGTAGCAGCGGCAACCCACCTGGCTGCGGCGGCTGGCCGTAAGAGAGGGGCCCGTAGGGCGCCGCATAGGGCTGCGGTGCAGCGTTGAACGCCTGGTGGGACGAAGGCCGCGCGCCGAGGATACCCGGGACAGGGGAGTGGGGAACCGGCATGGAGTAGGCATGCACAACACCATTCCAATGGTTCTGGCCGGCATACCACGGGGCCGGCTGGTACTGCTGCTGCTGGGGGCGGGCCGCTCCTTCCTGAGCACCGACGCCCCACTGCTACTTGCGGCCTCCGTGGCGGCCGCCGCGACAGCCCCCGTTAGCGGCCGACTGGGGCGGCGGGAAGGGGGCGGCCGGCGCGGGTGGGAGGGCCAGCGCGGGACGCGTGGCGGCGACGCCTGGCGCCCGCGGGTGCCGGCAACGAGAGCGGTGTGGGTCGCCCGAGTCCGGGCCATCCTCATTCGGCGCTCCTCCAGCTTGAGGTACGCCACCACCTTAGCGAAGGTAGGCTCCGGGATGAGGGTGAGGTTGGAGGTGGCGTTTCCAAAGTCCTCGTTGAGGCCAGCGGTGAGGGTGCTGATGAGGAGCTTATCGTCGACCGTCTCGCCGAGATCGCGGAGCTCATCGGCAAGCTTTTTGAGGCGCATGCAAAAATCATCGATGAACGAGTCAAGCTGCTGGCACCCGTAAAACTCGCCGTGCTGAAGGACCTTGTGCTGCAGTTTGTTATCGGTGAAGAGGCCGTTGAGCTTGGTCCAGACGGCACAGGCGTCGTCATCATCATCCAGCATCGTGTGGAAGAGGTCGCTGGAGATGTCGAGGTAGAACCAATGGATGATGATGGCGTCGAGGATCATCCACTCCTCGTCGTGAATCATGAGGCTCGGGTCCACGATGTCGTCGGCGTGGCCATGGAGTAGGTACTCGCCAAACACCAAGGAGAAGTACCGCTTCCAAGCGGAGTACGACGCCGTGGATTGATCAAGCACCACCGGAACACGCTCGAGGATGTTGAGATCGCAGACGAGGGTGACATCGGGACCGGCGAAGGGGTTGGAAACGGTGGAGGAAGAGGAGCTCATGGCGCGGTGTCGAAGGTGGAGGCGGCGCGGGTTGGATGGAGGGGTGTTAGGGTTTGGGGCAGCTCGGGTGGGGGTGGCGCAGGTGGGAGGCGGCGCGGGTTGAGGTTAGGGTTGGGTGGAGGAGGGAGTGCGGAAGCAGGAGAGCAGCGGCGACCGGTGGCAGCGACGGCTAGAGGGAGGCCGCCAACGGCGGCGTGAGTGGGTAGGGAAGCGGCGACCGGCGACGGTGGCGGGGGCGCGGAGGGCGCGTGGCGGCGGCAAGTAGGGAGGCGGCGGCGGCTAGGGTTAGGTCGACCAACCTGCGATAGATACCATGTAGAAGATGAAGTATAGGCTGTGCAATCACAATGCATTGATCGGTGAACCAAGCACATATATATGATGTACAGAAGGAAGCCACAACCTCAACTATACAGATGAATTAGGAGACGGGCGCAAGACACAATATACATGTACACAATATATTCAACACCCCCGATACTACGAGCCTTGCTGACTCAATAGATGTCATCAGTGTGAAGAGGGTGGGCGTATGCCACTAGATCTACTACCATATGTTCAAGCATAAGAGCATCTCCAACAGCCGCGCTAAACAAGCGTCGCGTCGTAAATTTGGCCATTTTAGCGGGCGCGCAACCGGCAGAGTAGCTCCAGCGGGCGTGCAATAACCGCGCGCGCGGCATATGGAGTTGGGCGCGCGGTCCAAATCGCCAACTCGCGTTGCGTATTTGGGGCGCCCGCTTCCGCGCGCGGCACACACGAGCGCTCGCGCGCACTCTCTCCTCCCCGCCACCTTCGCCCCACGCGTGCCGGCGCCGGCGAACTTGACCCGATGGAGGCACGCGTCGGCACACCGCTCACCCCATCCTACAGCCGCGACCCCTCCACCACCGCCGCCGTCGCCACAAACCCTAGCGCGGGGAGCATTGGCCTCGCCTCGGCCGGAGCTCCTCCGAGCATCGGCCTCGCGCGCGGCTTCTTCATGCCGCCGCGGATGACCTCGGTGGTCGGTGGCCTCGGAGGAGGAAGAATCGTCTTCCGAAGATGAGGACGAAGACGAGGACGCGGCTTGATGTGTCTTTCGTTTGTGTCATGAACTTGGTTTGTATTTTGAACTTGGTTGGATGAACTTGTGGGCATGATTTTGAACTTGTGGGCATGAACTTTTATTCATTAACTTGTTTGTGTGAAATTTATATGTCATGTTCATTGTATTTTGAATGTTTGAAATTCATTTTGTGTCCAAAATGTAATATATGGCAATGTCCCGGCGAGTCGCACGTGCTGCTTGAGCGGTGCGCGCGCTGCATTTTAGCACGGCTGTTGGAGCCAGCGCTACCAGTCGCGCAAAACCAGGCTAAGAACGTGCGGGAAAGTGGGTTTTAGCGCGCGACGCGTTGGACGGCTGTTGGAAATGCTCTAATAGCGTTCCCAAGGATGTAGAGCTCCAGTTCGGCTAGCCCAGATACATCACAAAATCCAGGCATGTGGACCCATTCTTAAGGTATGCATAGGCCCTTGCGCAGGCGTCACCACCCTCATACCAGGAGGGAAACACCTATCACGACCCACCTGCACACATATATCCCTTGATTTCACTAACCATCTTTGAGTAGGGGACTAAAGAAAAAACACATATAGTTGTCATAATTAATGTGTTTAAAAAATTCATAACTAACGATTGAATCACCTACATTCAGTTCCAGTTCTTCTACGAGATTAAAAAAGCCCCATTGTGCAACCATCATCATATGGTCGAATTCGATCTCAAGGTTGACGTTCAGATGCTTCAAATTGATGAAGCTAGTCTGGTTTTCACTGAATCTTAGCACCTAGAACAGAAACAACGCACGGGCACAAACATAATTATTAAATTCAGACCAATATTCCGATAGAATTTTTTAAATAAAATAAAATGAAGTCCCACTTCTTTCCAGGGGAAACCTGATCAACATTCAAAAGTAAAAATAGTTTTTGCACATGAGGAAGAGTGAGCTCGGTGAAGGTGAAGTCAAAACCATATTCATCAAACTCACTCCTTCTCATGTTTGACACAAAGGTCGCCTCTGCCAACTTTGAAGATCCACTGAGCACAATTTGCATGAGAGAGTCGTCGAACTCAAATTTGGTTAGATTCGGAGCACACAACTCTATCATTTTCAGTTTACAATCTCACACACCCATGTACTGCAACCGACACGGCTCCTCATGTATGTGTAGACTTGATAAGGAGGAGCACCGCTCTATGTTTATACTCTCGAGAAGAGCACAACTTAGCAAAAGACACTGTAGAGTTCTTAAGGTTTGTGATATCAAACTAGGGTGGAGCTTTAAGCATACATAGCCAAGATCAAGATACTTGACCCAAGAATCGTTTGGGCAGCTGAGATTGCACAACGGGAAAACATGCTTGTACTTGTCGAATCCAGAGCCAAAGCAAGTGATATCGAACTAAAATCAAGAACAATGTGCTTGGGCTTTGACGCAGTGGAAAAGTTGACCCACTTATCTATTCTATACTTATGCTTTTTGTGAAGGCCAAATTCGATAGCAAACTTGTCCAGCGTAGTCGTAGTTGTAATAGAAGTAGACTATAGTAGGCGCAATACACTGTCCACATTGGCATTGAATTGAACAGGCTTGGATGCCCGGCCGGCATCCATCGCAGTCACCCCGTACCCAGCTCCGAAGTGTGCCTCCCTTCACAGACTGCAGTACCACCTGCACATTGAGGGGAAACTACCATGTCAGGGAAACATGCTAAAACAAGAATACGAAAAGTATAGTTCTACAACTCCGTTTGAGGCGTCATTTGGACAGTATCTTGGGGCAGAAGTTGTCGAAGCTACACAAAAAATTCGCGAAATTAGTGAGCACAAATTTAGCGGTCGAATGGGTAGCTTTTTCAGTCAAACGGGCCACCACAGTTAGGTGTCTGTACAGATATCAAAGGTGTCTTTGGTGAAGACCAGGTCTGGGTGGCATATTGGTAGCTGTCTCCATTCACGAGAAAGCATGCTCATCCTCACGACATCCTTGATCAACAACTCGGGACAATATGTCACGCAGAACATCATGTAATGACCATGAGGAGTCAAGTTGTGGCACGAGCTCAACAGTCACGCTCCTTCCTATGATATATAATGATTTTAATAAGAGCTGGTAATAACTGATATAAATAAGGCGGTTCGATCCTTACATACGGTAGAAAAGTTGAAGAGGTTGATCTTGGCCACACATCTCACGTCTGATGTGGGCTATGTTCTCCCTAACACCTGTTACTTTTCCTAGAGAATAAAAACATTATTTTTGAGTAATTATGATTTCAGGGGAGAGTTGGGTGCTCGAGGGAGGGTTGTTGTGGGCAGTGGGCTCCGCGTGGCAAGGGCTACAGTGGCGACGATGGTGTGGAGGTTGGTAGGAGGAGCGGCGTCGCATTCACCGCCTCGACAATAGCGGATCTTGGTGGCATGATGCAGCTGAGTAGCGACAGATGCATGGTGCTATTTGACGCCTGGCAAGGATGATATGGATCTCCTTTCTGGAGATGGGTCAGCGGTTCGATAGTGATGGCGGCTTCTAAAACATGTGCATGTGATGTTTCTCTGCCACTAAGGTTTATAGATTTAATCATGATGTTAAAGCGGACATTGGGAGAGGTCTCAAAATGCATGTGCTATCATGCGCATTACTAATGCAATGGGGTTTAAAGTGAAAACTATTGGATTTATTCCACTAGGATTTGGAGATACTTAATTCTTCATCTAATTGATGATGTTTGTTCTTGCTCCCAGTTACTGGAGAAACTTATTTCTTGTTTCTCGAACATATGACATGATTTTCTGTGTTATCAAGTTAACTCCAATTATGTAACGTTAGTTTCGCCCTAGGGTGAGACAAGTTATGTTTTTCATCTGAATGGATCATTTGTAAAGATTATGTGTTATGTTACAATTAAAGATGTAAGAGAAGTGTAAATAATGAGACCTCATCGAAATTGTGGTTTTAGACCACATTTCGAGGGGGAGAATGGAAGTCTCGTTTAATATGAGATATCACGTTCACTTCTCTTACTTAGATCAAAATATGTATGTTAATTCTCCAATTAAAGATAGAACCAACGAGAAGTCTTGGTTGGAGAATGTATGAAAATCATATACTAATGTCAATTATCTAATTAAGATGCAACAAGTCTTATTTAGAAGAATGGATAAAAATTACTCATTTTATTACGTTAATGTGTACTTAATCCCTTATGAGCATTATGAAGCACACATGAATGCTAAAGTGAAGCTTGCTAGTCTAATGACCATCATGATGTAACATGTTGATTATATATATGACCAACGTCATTTATAATCATATGTCGCACTTCACTCAAATGGCAAGCTTGTTAGTATCACGTGGCTCGTGGTTATATTTTTGACTATCGTCATTTATAATCATTTGTCACAATTCATTAGGTTCTTTTCCATCTTCAGCCCAACGGTGTTGTGGTTTAGAACTTAAATGATTATTATCAAGATATTGGATATGTTTTCCATTTTTTCAAATAAAGTGATCATGGGGGAACTGGAGCGTATGAACATGAATCTTAAGGATAACTCCAGTAGATCTTTGTTCATACGCATCAGGTAAGTTGAGAAGAAATGCATATTGCAATACTCAATGTTGAGACTTAACAATTTCCGTGTGATTCATAATGTGTGTGAATGATCATCTTAGAGGCTTGTGTGATAATGAGCTCTAATGATGTATGGAACTCAATAGAGTTTCCTCGGTGAGTTGTTTTGACGCTTGTGTTATTATTATAACATACTCTTGTGTTGACTAAGTTAAGAATGTATGTATGACTTAACCGTAAGGTTTCGTCAAATAGGTGAAGTTAACACAAGGTATGTTGCCCCAAGAAATTCAATTATGAAATAAGAAAGCGTCGGGACACTCATACCATAAAACCAGGGGGAGTAAGTATACTACCTTGAGAAGATGGAATATTTTTGGCGGGACCAAGAATTTTCTACCTTCCATTTATGACATAAAGAATCTTGGTCATGCCCTATACTTTGTTTGTGTCGAGTTTCGCCAAGATTCCAAAAGTGGTATAAGTTTTATCATGAAGACATGCATCGATAGAGTACGAAAGAAAATATTATGTGGTAGTACTCTTATCGCACCTGCTACTAAAGTCAAGGGCAATAAGAGATGGACATTTTAGTGTCCAAGGAACCATTATGAACCGATCAAATAATGTCGGTTCCTTATGCTTCAGTTGTCGGAAGCAATATGTGTATTCAAGTATGAACATGCCCTTGTTTTGTGATCGGGATAATTGGCAAATATACAAGTAAGTCCAGAAATGGACCACTGGAAAAGCCGAGAAATGTCTTGCAGATATGCAAGAGAATAAAGTTTACATGCTCACTAATAAGAAGTCTAATAACTTCGATATCCTGGGATATTCGGACATTGCTTCTGCGAGATGTGTGGATCTTAAAGTTTCCACGCTATGTTACATCCTCACTCTCGCACATGGAGCTATATCGTGGAAAAGCTCTATAATGACACTGATGGCATTAGAAATAATGCACTTACTTATGTGGCATGCCAAGAGGCTATTGGGCAGGTTGTATGTCAAGAAGTTTTATTCCCGAGTTAAGAGTGATAGACAACATCTCTAAGACACTTACTGCGATTATGAGCACGCAGTTCTCTATGTGAGTAACAACAAGTCAATTGTTATTGCCAAAACCATTGACATAATGTCTCTGTTGTGAAACATAGAGTCCAGGATCAAACCTATGGTGTTTGATTTATAAAGTTTTGCGGTACCGCTTACTAAAGGCTTACCACCCATTTTATGATGATATCTTGCCGGCATGGGTTCATAAAGCCTTTTGATCCTGGAAATTAGGACCATCATATAAACCAACTCCCATAAAGTATTATGTTTCCATCTCGAGATAGAATGATGTACTATAGGTACCGAGGTTCACTGATATCTCATTATCTCATTGGTCATTGTAACACATTACTTTGGTATGTTATTTCTATTAAGAGTGGGCTTATGATGTTTGTTAACCTTACGATCAAGGGGGAGAATGTTGGAATTGATCTCAGGTTGTAATAGACCGAGATAAAAAGAAGGGGAGTCCAATCCCACGTTGGTGCTTTGATCGGGGGCACCCAAACCCAATGTTTTGGTTTCGGTCCCCGGTCCATCAGTTCCCATATAAAAGGAAGAGGTCACGTACCTGTTCAGATAAGAAAAGAAAAACACAAACGGGTTAAACTCCTGAGTGCTAACAACCGATCCTAAAAAGAGGGAGCTGATGTGCTGGAAGGCCGACTACCACCGCCGGCCACCGCAAGGTCAGTGCCGGTGGCCCCTACAGCGGCGTTCCTGATGCACGTCCACACCATCTACGTGCTGCTTTTCTCCCGGCCATATCTTCATCGCCGGAGACCCCAAGGTGCACCCATGGGCTACACAAGGGGCTGCATCGAGCAGCCATGGGATTTCGCCAATCAATGTAAGTTTGTATGCTTCCGCATAATACTGATGTTCTAGTCCGAGATTAAGTCCTAAAGTTGATTAGCCTAAAGCCAATTAATCTAACAGTAGGCTCCTCATACATGCAGGCGGACCGGCGATGACCCCGGTTCTAGATGATGGGGAGGGCACCGCACATTATCAAGTTTGTAGGTGTGAGTGATGATTTTGGGTGGTTTGATGTATGCTCTTGTTAAGACTGTTGTTGAATAATTAATAAATATGGATGCATGCATCGATTGATGCATAGGCTGGGGGTTTCAAACTCCTTTTCAAAAATCAGAAAAATATGCTATTATCACACATGCGAAGTGACGCCAAACAAAATTACAAAGAACCCAACAACATGGCATTGTTCAAATGACTCGGCAAACACCAAATGGAGAGATTATTGTAGGGTTTGATAAAATAGGAGTTTGTTTGCTACAACCACTATTACAAAAGCATGCATGGCGAGATAACCACCCCACAAGCCAAACCATACCTAGAAATTACCACGGCTCTAAGGCCATGATCACAGCACGCTGCAGCTCGATGCCCAACATCATAGAGCATGTGGCAGAGTAGGGAGGAAACCAAGCAGTTACCTGAGCTAGTCAAAGGAGAGGCGTCTAAAGCGCCATGAACACGCCGCCATCGCATGGGGAGAGAACTGCTGCTACATGCCCGTTCTCTAGTCATGGCCTTCCACACATACAAGAACCCTGGGATCAATAATCATATCACTAGAAGATTAAGTCATCACTAAATTAGCACTTCAGTGCTAAATTCACTAAAATGGTCACACTAATTATTGCAGGTCAATCACAAGAAGCACAAATGGAATCACATATCAAAAATTCATACTGATATAGGTCCAAATGAAGCACCCATACATCTGGATATATTACCTAACAGAGAACATTTGCATGTAGGTCCAAATAATTCATACTGATGTAGGACCGACCACTTGTTGAGAGCTACACTAACAAGCTACGCACCAAATGTCGACTTCTCTGGTAGCCGTCTCAACGATATAGCAAGCACGGGCTAGGGGGCCTTTGTCTTTGCGCCTTTCTGATGGAGGGCTTCGAGGCTTGGGAGTTACCAAGATTAGTGTTCCTGTCGTTGGCATGCGCTGCTTGTCATTCTTGGCATGTATTCCTTATTCCCGGACGATTCGTTTCTTTTTGAACCTCCTTATTCTTCGGTTGGGCTTGTATTTGTTGTAAACCTAAGGGCCTCATTCTTATGGCCGGGCAAACACCTCTTATCTAAGGAAAGAAAATTTTATGCACAAGATTTTTTTTAGAAAAATGAAACATTTGGTCAACAGAGACCATTTACTTAATCAACAGCGAGCCATCTACCCAACGTATAGGAATAGGGTTTACGAATATTTAATATTCTTTACAAATAAATTTACATTTTCGTTTGCACTAATCAGTGTGCAATATGACGATCTGTTACCATGGATCGATGCCCGTGGGCACACCGAGGATAAGAGAAAGCAGAGGACTGCCCCACAAAAAATTTGTTTTAGTAGAGGCCCATTACTTGTCACGGTTCGTTATGTTTCTCTAATTTCAAAGAGACTAGAATCATAAGATAATCTATTGCATGATGAACTAATTAAAGGACAAAAAACAACATGCAGTTTCAGCAAGAGTCTCACATCTAATCGGATTGAAAAAAAGATACAGAAATCACTTGTGGCATTATATACTGGACGGCCTCACCACATCAACCTAGGATGAGAACGAAGCACCACTAACCTACTAGTAGTTACCAGATAGCAGCATATTATGCACACGATCAGGTACTTGTCCTACAGTAAAGTCTTTGGTTTTTATACTAAATAAATAAACAGTTCAAAGAAACGAACAGAACACACAAAAGTGCAATGAAGCTAGATTGTAATCAATAACCAAAAGTCTATGATGGTCTTGCACTCACACTCTATCTTCTCTTGTCAATCAAATGTAATATACTCGATCCGCAGAAAACTAGCATGCAAAAATTTATAATAGGTGCAAAGCAATAAGCATCCTAAAAACCAAATTAAGGCTGACGACACAGAGAAGAGCACACAAAAGTGCATACCTCTTGATGCAGAACTTGGCAGTCATCCATGGTGCTATGGTACAAACATTGTTCATATAGTTTAACAGTACATCAAACAGATAGGTCACGTTGTTCACATAGTTTTAACACTACATCAAACAGACAGATCGCATTGTTCGCATAGTTTTGACAGTATAGTGGTTCACAACACGGACATAACCAGTAGAGATGATACAACTTATTCCTTCAGATAGCCCTAGCTTCATAACATGGGCGGATTTGCCATTGCAGTGCTGCAGTAGTGCTGGATCCAGGGCGCCTCCTGAACTCCTGCCGCTCCTTCTCCTCTGTCACTGCCACTGCTACTCCTCACTTGCCCTCTCCGAGTGACCTACCTCCTCTTCCGCATGTTTCATCACAGAGGTCATCTCCTTCCCTGCCCTCTTCGACTGCTCCTCCTCCTCCTCCTCCTCCTCCTCCTCCTCCTCCTCCTCATGTTTCTTCACAGAGCTCATCTCCTCCCCTGCCCTCTCCGACCGCTCCTCCTCCTCCTCCTCCTCATGTTTCTTCACAGAGCTCATCTCCTCCTCCTGTTTCTTCACCAAGCTCATCTCCTCCTCATGTTTCTCCTCCAAGCTCCTCACCTTTGTGCGGCTGACCACCGCTTCTCCCTCAGTTTCCTTCCCTTCTGCCACGATGTCCTCCTCGTCCTCCACTGGCATCGAACCCACCTTTTCCAGATAGCGCTTGAAATCCATGATGTGATGTGCAATCCGAATCAATTGGTGTATTTGTGGACTTTTGTCTTCTCCTTTTCCCACTGAGAATAGAACGAGGAGCTCTTCTACCTGCCTACATATATCCTCGCAGAACAGGGACACGTTGAGGTCCAAATCTTCCATCTCATCATCCGTCTCATCTTGGGTCTCATCACACTTCTCGGCTTCCTTGGCCTTGTACCACTGCGGGATGCAGCCAAAATAGCGGCTGAAGATATCGCGTGCACTTGTCCTGATTGCATCCTCCATACTCGCGGATCCTGAGCGTACACCGTAAATGAAAATCCGAAGCTCATCACAATTGTCTTCCCTGTCGATGAGCTCGCTCACCTGCCTCTGCAGCTCTTTATAGTAAACGATTAGAGCGCTTCTGCATCGCCACTGCGTTACCACTGTGGGAAACATAAAGTCAATGAAGTCTGATCCGGGTTCCAAAAACTCCTCCTTGGGTGGCATCCTCAGCGCGGCCCATAAACCTTGGATGGCATCAGAAATCGTAGACAATTGCCGAATTTGTTCATATCGGCCTTTTCTTTCTTCATTTGAGAGCAGAGCTGCGAGGTTTCCTAGAGGCACACATATCTGCCGGGCGAACCCGAACATGGCGCGGTCGAAATCACTCGTCCCGCCATCAACCGTCTCATCTACCTTCTCCTTAAACCACCACCGGATGGGGCCACAATAGCGGCTAAAGATATCGCGCGCACTTGTCTCGATCGCACACTCCATATGCCTACCTCCGCCTCCCGAGCACACAAGGTAAACAAAAGCCCGAAGCACAATATCATTGTATTCCCTGTCGATGAGCACGCCCGTCTGCCTCTGCAACTCTGCCTTGATGTGTAAGAAATCCCTCAGGGCGCTTCTGGGTATCTCGTGTCTTGTTACCACTGCCGGCAATGAGGAGTCATCGAGCTTCCCCACTGTCGGAAACGATGGGTCGTCGTTGGGTGACCCGTACTCCATCACCACCTCGATCGATCTACCTCTCGCCGTCGCTGGTAGCAACAATTAGGTTCCTATATACGATGCGGGCTGACGGCGGGCGGGGTGTTTACACGGGGTCTCGCTCGGTGTGTTTATACGGCGGACGGGTGTTTGTACGTGATCGAAACAGATTCCTACGATGCGGGCTGATGGGGAGGCCATCTGTTTCAATCACGCCCACGCACTACCGGACTCGCGGTCTATGCCTACGGCCACGGGCCGTCGGCATAGGCCCCTAAGCCGTCAGCATAGATCTATGCCTACGGTTGCCGTCGGCATAGGCCCGTCGGCGTAGATGTCGTCAGCGTAGTCTTGTCAGACCGTCGGCATAGTATAGCCGTCGGCATAAGGGCCTATGCCGACGGCCTGACGTCAGCCGTCTTCATAGTATAGCCGTCGGCAGTGTTTTTCGTCTGACGGCAACGGACGGCGCCGTCAAAAGCGCTGACGAATCACGCAATGCCACGTCGCAGAGCTATGCCGACGGCATTGCCGTCGGCATAGCTCTGCCACGTGGCAACCCCTGGTACTCCTAGTGGCAGGGCTATGCCTACAGCAAAGCCGTAGGCATAGATGAATCTATGCCGACGGCTTTGCCGTAGGCATATCTATGCCGCGTGTCATCTCCTGGTTCCTCCTGGCAGCAGGGCTATGCCTACGGCAAAGCCGTCGGCATAGATTTTCAGCTATGCCTACGGCTTTGCTGTAGGCATAAAAAGTCTATATTCGTAATAAATAAGACAAGTGATATTGCAAAAACTGAATAAAAGAAACTATATTCATAATAAATGAAGCATTGCAATTATTTGGCCTGAATAATAAAAAATAGACTTTATTAATATGAATGTCAACTACAAGCATTCAGGAATTACACTTAGAGGAAAAGGAAATAAAAGAAGAAAGGAAAAGTCCTAAACTAAACCTATACTAAACTATCTACTTCATCTTCTGCTTCTTTCTTCTAGTTCATCAACCTGCAAAACAAGAAACAACAAATAGGAAAAAGTTGATTAAGGTTAAAATGTAGCATTCCCCTTATGGAAATGCCTTTGCTGTAGGAGCTAGCACTTAGGAGTTTGGAAACATTAGTCAAACCCCAATCAGATTAAGTTGATAAAAGAAACATTAGAAGAGAGCCAACACTGCATAAATGGAGCCAATGGAACAGTAACCAGCAAGGCCAAAAGGAATAGGTTCAATTGCCAGTAAAGAATAACCCAATAGAGAAGTAAAGCCAGCAAAGTATAGATCAAAGCTAAACCCAAAGATCAACTCAAATTAGCACTAACTCCATGATTAGGGGATCCCTCGATTAAGCTTGGGTTAGTTTTCAGATGAAATCCAACTAACCCACTACTAACCAACTAACCCAGAGGTAGGGTTTGAAGTAGGGATTGTCCTCAGGCAACCTAGTAGTGCTAGGACTATTGCATCATTGGATCAAGTAGTGCAGCATCTGCTGTTAAGTAATGGTGAGAGCCTCAGGACACCATCATTGGCATGGCAAGATTAAGGAGCACCTGTTCTTATCAGTGAGAGTATGAGAGAGAGAAAGAAAGTGAAGAGACCAGTGTAGCATCTGTTCAAATCAGATTTAAGAGAGGGAATTGGCAAGGAAAGATACAATCCATAACCTGCAAGAATAAATAGGCCATTGATAGCACATTTACTAAACATCTGCCGTAAGCAGAAGTGCAGAACACATACACCCACTTACACATGGGTACTATTCTGTATATAGGTACTAAACCATACAAGAAATACCAATACATGGTATTTAGATAAAGACTAGTATATATCAAACACACATACCAGCTTGAAAGAGAAACTATAATTTTATACCACTACATGAGCAAATCATGAACAACACAGAGTAATTGCAGTAAAGAGATGAATCAGTATATGTTAATCAATAAGAAAGTTACAGCTATATACAAATGAAGGACTATATCCTTTATAAGATAACAAAGAAACAGTAGCACTTGTACATATAAATAAATAGAACCAGCAACCAACTAATAAAGAAACTAGCATGTGCTATAGGACAGGAACAATAACATCTATAAGACCAAGATAATTGCAGTGATAGACCAACAGTAGCATAGAATTTCTTGTAATCAGTCCATAGACATGAACTAGAACTAGAATATGAACATGTAAAGCAGCATGAGCATAAGTAGACCAAAGTCCACATTGCCAAATCCATAAAGATAGCACAATAATCAATTGAGCTAATAATAGGTGAGCCAACCTTCACCAAGCACTAACAGGACACGCGGAGCAGCATCAAATCGACCATGACATGCCCGAAGAGAGTAGTACGAGCAGGGGAGCAGAGGGATTGAGGAGCTTACCATAAGCAACGCCACCACCATGGTTGCGGTGTGGCCAAATCACCGCCGTCGCACGGTGGCAGGCGATAAGGTAGTCGAGGCTGACGGATCTGGGGCAGTAGCACCACAGGCAAAACCCAGGAGGCGCTGGTGCACAAGGAGGCACGGGAGGTGGCGCAGGCGACTAGATCCACGAGCAAGAGCACGCCGACGACAAACCTCTCCCCACCACTGAAACCCTAGAGAGGGAGAACCAATGGGGGCGACCACGGGCGGCAGGGAGAAGCGAATCGAATGAGTGGAGGAGGTAGAGCGGCTCAACGGGGAGCCCTGGGTAGCTAGCTCAGCGACAGAGCTCGCCGGAGTAGGCTGGAATCGGCCGGCGACCGAGGCGGCGATGTGAGGCGACGAAAGAGAGAAGGGGATCGAGAGATAGGGGCTCGGGATCGAGAGAGAGGGGCTTGGATCGAGAGAGAGGGGCTCGGGAGCTCGCCGGTGCCTGACCCGCCGCCCGCTGGCCTCACCGTCGCCGGAGGTGAGGTGGCGGCCGAAACCCTAGCTAGCACGAGGGACGATGGAGGGCGGGAGCGCCGATTCTGGATGGGGGGGAGGAGGCGTCGAGCTTGGGGAGCCCGGGGGAGTGCTTCCCGTCGCCGGAGCTCACCGGAATAGGCCGGCGTGGGTGGTGGCGGCGGCGAGGAAGAGGGGTTCGTGGGGGAGAGAGGAATGAGGAGCGAGGTCGCGAGACAGAGAGGGAGGAGGCGTTCGGTGGAGTTGGGTGGGCTCTATCTCATGGGCTCTTTTTTTCTCCTTTTCTCTAGATGGATGGATGGATGGCTGGATGGATGTGGGGTGGAGAGCTAGATGGATGGATATGCGCCACATCATCGATCCGTGGCACAAACGTTTCCACCAATAGGAATCAAGCTCATGCAATTGTGTTCTCCCTTTTGTTTTTCTTCTAAATTTTTTACTCTCTTGGACTGCTGAAGGAGGGCAAGTGCTAACCGTGTCCACGCCGGTGAAGGGTCTGGCGTCCTCTAGCCTCACCGCCATCGGAGCAGCGCTAGAGGTGGAGGCCATCGAAACCCTAGCCACGAGGTAGGGTTGTGGGTGGACGGAAGGAGCGGATCCTGACGCATGGATGGACGCGGCAGGACGAGGTCCGGCGGACCCGGCTGCCGGCGATCTGTGAGGGGAGAGGAGGATCACAGTGGCATGCCAGATCCAGCCACTTGTAAACTGCACCATCTTCGAGTTAGTATCTGGCTATCGAGAGGGAACGTGTCCGGTTTATGAAGGAAGTGTGTTGCCCGTTGCTTCGTTGACCTCGAAACTTCTCGTGCTCTCAAAGGGGGGCATTTCATGACACGTTCCCGGGCATGGCATTTTTTGGGACCGCCTGGAATATTTGAGACATTTACTGCATTTGTAGGGCTTCAATGTGGAAAAATGCAGATCTGCACGGCGGCCACCTGAAATGATGTCAATAAGTGGTTTGTAAATCATATATGATGTCTTTGTAGTATGCGTAGGCCTAGTGCAACGAAAGGAGGAGGAGCCATACCACTGGGGGGCGAATGTACCTCGGCGGCATGTCGGATCTAGCCGTAAAAATCCACGGAAAATCATACGATGCCGGAAATCCTCGGGACCTGGCACGATGTCGTCATATGGCCCTTGTAAGGTGTGGTAAAAATTTGAGCGTGTTTCGCAGAAGTCTGACCGGCGGCCACTTGTAAACCGCACCATCTTTGGGTTAGTATCTTGCTATAGAGACATAATGTTTCGGTTTGTGAAGGAACTGCGCTGCCCGTTGCTCCATTGACCTCGAAAATTTTCATGCTCTCAAAGGGGGCCATTTCATGAAACGTGCCAGGACATGGCATTTTTCGGGCACGCCTGGAATATTTGAGACATTTACTGCATCTGTAGGATTTCAATGCGGGAAATCACATATCTGCACAGCGGCCACCTGAAATGATGTCCAAAAGTGGTTTGTAAAATCATATATGATGTCTTTGCAGTATGCGTCGGTCTAGTGCAACCAAAGGAGGAGCAACCCCACCACGGGGAGGGGCGAATGTACCTCGACGAGATGTCAAATCTAGCCGTAAAAATCCACGAAAAATCATACGATGTCGGAAATCCTTGGGACCTGGCACGGTGTCGTCATATGGCCCTTGTAAGGTGTGGTAAAATTTGAGCGCATTTCGCAGAAGTCTGACCGGCGGCCACTTGTAAACTGCACCATCTTCGAGTTAGTATCTTGCTATAGAGAGAGAATGTTTCAGTTTGTGAAGGAACTGCGCTACCTGTTGCTCCGTTGACCTCAAAAATTTTCATGCTCTCAAAGGGGGCCATTTTATGACACGTGCCAGGACATGGCATTTTTCGGGCCCGCCTGGATTATTTGATAAATTTACTGCATCCGTAGGGTTTCAATGCAGGGAATTGCAGATCTGCACGACGGCCACCTGAAATGATGTCCAGAAGTGGTTTGTAAAATCATATATGATGTCTTTGCAGCATGCATAGGCCTAGTGCAACCAAAGAAGGAGGATCCCCACAACTGGGGGGCGAATGTACCTTGGTGGCATGCCAGATCAAGCCGTAAAAATCTGTGGAAAATCATACGATGCCGGAAATCCCCGGGACCGGGCACAGTGTCTTCATATGCCCCTTGTAGGGTGTGGTAAAAGTTTGAGCGCGTTTCGCAAAAGCCTGACCGGATGCCGCTTGTAAACTGCAGCGTCTTCGAGTTAGTATCTAGCTATCGAGAGAGAACGTGTCTGGTTTGTGAATGAAATGCGTTGCCCGTTCCTCCATTGGCTATTTGAACTCTCCATCGCACTTGTATACATATATTAAGACACAATGCAAGTTTGGGTACCATTGATACCCCCAAGGCCCCCGACCGACCTAATCCTAGCCCGGTTGACCCGAAGATCTAGGCCTTTGACTTTCACCGAACGGCCTTTGACCAACGTACTTTTCCACCTGGTTGTGATAGGTCAGCCCATAGGAACATTTCAAAACAACGTCTGGGCCCAACACACCAGCGGACCCCCCTCGTGTCGACCCGATGCGGCCATCCCCCCCCCCCTGCAAGTGTCGGCGGCAGCGCCTTCCGTGAAGGGGGTCACATTCCGGAGCCGCGTGTCGTTTGTTTGCACCTGACAGCACACTTCCAGACATGTAAGAGGACCTGGCGCAAGATTTGATGGCATAGCTAGCCCCCAAAGGCCCCCGGCCACACTCGTAGACATGCGAAGAACAATCCATGGTGGGGGATTTTTTCACATACTCCTGCATCTTACAAAAATATAAGAAATTGCCACACATATTATATCATATGTGTCTGCACTGTGTAAAAATCTCATGAATTGATTACGCTTCAAGTGTTCACGAATATTCATGCAACGCCAAAACCGCAGAAGGATTACTTCGATTGCATCGCCGTTCATGAGGGCAAACCTCACACCGGAGCCGCGTATTGCCTCTTTAGACATGGCACCACATCTTTCGACATGTATGAGGACTCGGCGCGATGCTCTGGTGGCATTGTCCCCCACCAAGGTGAAGGAAATATGCCCTAGAGGCAATAATAAAGTTATTATTTATTTCCTTATAATCATGATAAATGTTTATTATTCATGCTAGAATTGTATTTTCCGGAAACATAATACATGTGTGAATACATAGACAAACAGAGTGTCACTAGTATGCCTCTACTTGACTAGCTCGTTAATCAAAGATGGTTATGTTTCCTAACCATGAACAATGAGTTGTTATTTGATTAACGAGGTCACATCATTAGTAGAATGATCTGATTGACATGACCCATTCCATTAGCTTAGCACCTGATCGTTTAGTATGTTGCTATTGCTTTCTTCATGACTTATACATGTTCCTATGACTATGAGATTATGCAACTCCCGTTTACCGGAGGAACACTTTGGGTACTACCAAACGTCACAACGTAAATGGGTGATTATAAAGGAGTACTACAGGTGTCTCCAATGGTCGATGTTGGGTTGGCGTATTTCGAGATTAGGATTTGTCACTCCGATTGTCGGAGAGGTATCTCTGGGCCCTCTCGGTAATACACATCACATAAGCCTTGCAAGCATTACAACTAATATGTTAGTTGTGAGATGATGTATTACGGAACGAGTAAAGAGACTTGCCGGTAACGAGATTGAACTAGGTATTGGATACCGACGATCGAATCTCGGGCAAGTAACATACCGATGACAAAGGGAACAACGTATGTTGTTATGCGGTCTGACCGATAAAGATCTTCGTAGAATATGTAGGAGCCAATATGGGCATCCAGGTCCCGCTATTGGTTATTGACCAGAGACATGTCTCGGTCATGTCTACATTGTTCTCGAACCCGTAGGGTCCGCACGCTTAAGGTTACGATGACAGTTATATTATGAGTTTATGCATTTTGATGTACCGAAGGTTGTTCGGAGTCCCGGATGTGATCACGGACATGACGAGGAGTCTCGAAATGGTCGAGACGTAAAGATTGATATATTGGAAGCCTATGTTTGGACATCGGAAGTGTTCCGGGTGAAATCGGGATTTTACCGGGTTACCGGGAGGTTACCGGAACCCCCCGGGAGCCATATGGGCCTTCATGGGCCTTAGTGGAAAGGAGAAAGGGGCAGCCCAAGGTGGCTGCGCCTCTTCCCCCTCCCCTAGTCCTATTAGGACTAGGAGAAGGTGGCCGGCCCCCCTCTCTCCCTTCCCCTCCGAGGAATCCTAGTTGGACTAGGATTGGGGGGAGGAATCCTACTCCCAGAGGGAGTAGGACTCTCCTGCGCCTCCCTCTATGGCCGGCCAGCCTCCCCCTCTCTACTCCTTTATATACGGAGGCAGGGGCACCTCTAAACACACAAGTTGACACAAGTTGATCCACGTGATCGATTCCTTAGCCGTGTGCGGTGCCCCCTGCCACCATATTCCTCGATAATACTGTAGCGGAGTTTAGGCGAAGCCCTGCTGCTGTAGTTCATCAAGATCGTCACCACGCCGTCGTGCTGACGAAACTCTTCCCCGACACTTTGCTGGATCGGAGTCCGGGGATCGTCATCGAGCTGAACGTGTGCTCGAACTCGGAGGTGCCGTAGTTTCGGTGCTTGATCGGTTGGATCGTGAAGACGTACGACTACTTCCTCTACGTCGTGTCATCGCTTCCGCAGTCGGTCTGCGTTGGGTACGTAGACAACACTCTCCTCTCGTTGCTATGCATCACATGATCCTGTGTGCGCGTAGGAAATTTTTTGAAATTACTACGAAACCCAACAGTGGCATCCGAGCCTAGGTTAATGATGTTGATGTTATATGCACGAGTAGAACACAAGTGAGTTGTGGACGATACAAGTCATACTGCCTACCAGCATGTCATATTTTGGTTCAGCGGTATTGTTGGACGAGACGACCCGGACCAACCTTACGCGTACGCTTACGCGAGACCGGTTCCCTCGACGTGCTTTGCACAGAGATGGCTTGCGGGCGACTGCCTCTCCAACTTTAGTTGAACCAAGTATGGCTACGCCCGGTCCTTGCGAAGGTTAAAACGGAGTCTATTTGACAAACTATCGTTGTGGTTTTGATGCGTAGGTGAGATTGGTTCTTACTTAAGCCCGTAGCAGCCACGTAAAACATGCAACAACAAAGTAGAGGACGTCTAACTTGTTTTTGCAGGGCATGTTGTGATGTGATATGGTCAAGGCATGATGCTGAATTTTATTGTATGAGATGATCATGTTTTGTAACCAAGTTATCGGCAACTGGCAGGAGCCATATGGTTGTCGCTTTATTGTATGCAATGCAATCGCGATGTAATGCTTTACTTTATTACTAAACGGTAGTGATAGTCGTGGAAGCATAAGATTGGCGAGACGACAACGATGCTACGATGGAGATCAAGGTGTCGCGCCGGTGACGATGGTGATCATGACGGTGCTTCGGAGATGGAGATCACAAGCACAAGATGATGATGGCCATATCATATCACTTATATTGATTGCATGTGATGTTTATCTTTTTATGCATCTTATCTTGCTTTGATTGACGGTAGCATTATAAGATGATCTCTCACTAAATTATCAAGAAGTGTTCTCCCTGAGTATGCACCGTTGCAAAAGTTCTTCGTGCTGAGACACCACGTGATGATCGGGTGTGATAGGCTCTACGTTCAAATACAACGGGTGCAAAACAGTTGCGCACGCAGAATACTCAGGTTAAACTTGACGAGCCTAGCATATGCAGATATGGCCTCGGAACACGGAGACCGAAAGGTCGAGCGTGAATCATATAGTAGATATGATCAACATAATGATGTTCACCGATGAAACTACTCCATCTCACGTGATGATCGGACATGGTTTAGTTGATTTGGATCACGTGATCACTTAGAGGATTAGAGGGATGTCTATCTAAGTGGGAGTTCTTTAATAATATGATTAATTGAACTTAAAATTTATCATGAACTTAGTCCCTGATAGTATCTTGCTTGTTTATGTTGATTGTAGATAGATGGCTCGTGCTGTTGTTCCGTTAAATTTTAATGCGTTCCTTGAGAAAGCAAAGTTGAAAGATGATGGTAGCAATTACACGGACTGGGTCCGTAACTTGAGGATTATCCTCATTGCTGCACAGAAGAATTACGTCCTGGAAGCACCGCTGGGTGCCAGGCCTGCTGCTGGAGCAACGCCAGATGTTATGAACGTCTGGCAGAGCAAAGCTGATGACTACTCGATAGTTCAGTGTGCCATGCTTTACGGCTTAGAATCGGGACTTCAACGACGTTTTGAACGTCATGGAGCATATGAGATGTTCCAGGAGTTGAAGTTAATATTTCAAGCAAATGCCCGGATTGAGAGATATGAAGTCTCCAATAAGTTCTATAGCTGCAAGATGGAAGAGAACAGTTCTGTCAGTGAGCATATACTCAAAATGTCTGGGTATAATAATCACTTGATTCAATTGGGAGTTAATCTTCCGGATGATTGCGTCATTGACAGAATTCTCCAATCACTGCCACCAAGCTACAAGAGCTTCGTGATGAACTATAATATGCAAGGGATGAACAAGACTATTCCCGAGCTCTTCGCAATGCTGAAAGCTGCGGAGGTAGAAATCAAGAAGGAGCATCAAGTGTTGATGGTTAACAAGACCACTAGTTTCAAGAAAAAGGGCAAAGGGAAGAAAAAGGGGAACTTCAAAAAGAACGGCAAGCAAGTTGCTGCTCAAGAGAAGAAACCCAAGTCTAGACCTAAGCCTGAAACTGAGTGCTTCTACTGCAAGCAGACTGGTCACTGGAAGCGGAACTGCCCCAAGTATTTGGCGGATAAGAAGGATGGCAAGGTGAACAAAGGTATATGTGATATACATGTTATTGATGTGTACCTTACCAATGCTCGCAGTAGCACCTGGGTATTTGATACTGGTTCTGTTGCTAATATTTGCAACTCGAAACAGGGACTACAGAATAAGCGGGCACTGGCAAAGGACGAGGTGACGATGCGCGTGGGAAACGGTTCCAAAGTCGATGTGATCGCGGTCGGCACGCTACCTCTACATCTACCTTCGGGATTAATATTAGACCTAAATAATTGTTATTTGGTGCCAGCGTTGAGCATGAACATTATATCTGGATCTTGTTTAATGCGAGACGGTTATTCATTTAAATCAGAGAATAATGGTTGTTCTATTTATATGAGTAATATCTTTTATGGTCATGCACCCTTGAAGAGTGGTCTATTCTTACTAAATCTCGATAGTAGTAATACACATATTCATAATGTTGAAACCAAAAGATGCAGAGTTGATAATGAAAGTGCAACTTATTTGTGGCACTGTCGTTTAGGTCATATCGGTGTAAAACGCATGAAGAAACTCCATACTAATGGACTTTTGGAACCACTTGATTATGAATCACTTGGTACTTGCGAACCGTGCCTCATGGGCAAGATGACTAAAACACCGTTCTCCGGTACTATGGAGAGAGCAACAGATTTGTTGGAAATCATACATACCGATGTATGTGGCCCGATGAATATTGAGGCTCGTGGCGGATATCGTTATTTTCTCACCTTCACAGATGATTTGAGCAGATATGGGTATATTTACTTAATGAAGCATAAGTCTGAAACATTTGAAAAGTTCAAAGAATTTCAGAGTGAAGTTGAAAATCATCGTAACAAGAAAATAAAGTTTCTACGATCTGATCGTGGAGGAGAATATTTGAGTTACGAGTTTGGTGTACATTTGAAAAACTGTGGAATAGTTTCGCAACTCACGCCACCCGGAACACCACAGCGTAATGGTGTGTCCGAACGTCGTAATCGTACTTTACTAGATATGGTGCGATCTATGATGTCTCTTACTGATTTACCGCTATCATTTTGGGGTTATGCTTTAGAGACGGCCGCATTCACGTTAAATAGGGCACCATCAAAATCCGTTGAGACGACGCCTTATGAACTGTGGTTTGGCAAGAAACCAAAGTTGTCGTTTCTTAAAGTTTGGGGCTGCGATGCTTATGTGAAAAAGCTTCAACCTGATAAGCTCGAACCCAAATCGGAGAAATGTGTATTCATAGGATACCCAAAGGAAACTGTTGGGTACACCTTCTATCACAGATCCGAAGGCAAAACATTTGTTGCTAAGAATGGATCATTTCTAGAGAAGGAGTTTCTCTCGAAAGAAGTGAGTGGGAGGAAAGTAGAACTTGACGAGGTAACTGTACCTGCTCCCTTACTGGAAAGTAGTTCATCACAGAAAACTGTTTCAGTGACACCTACACCAGTTAGTGAGGAAGCCAATGATAATGATCATGAAACTTCAGATCAAGATACTACTGAACTTCGTAGATCAACCAGAGTAAGATCCGCACCAGAGTGGTACGGTAATCCTGTTCTGGAGGTCATGCTACTAGATCATGATGAACCTACGAACTATGAAGAAGCGATGGTGAGCCCAGATTCCGCAAAGTGGCTTGAAGCCATGAAATCTGAGATGGGATCCATGTATGAGAACAAAGTATGGACTTTGGTTGACTTGCCCGATGATCGGCAAGCGATTGAGAATAAATGGATCTTTAAGAAGAAGACTGACGCTGATGGTAATGTTACTGTCTACAAAGCTCGACTTGTCGCAAAAGGTTTTCGGCAAGTTCAAGGAATTGACTACGATGAGACCTTCTCACCCGTAGCGATGCTTAAGTCCGTCCGAATCATGTTAGCAATTGCCGCATTTTATGATTATGAAATTTGGCAAATGGATGTCAAAACTGCATTCCTGAATGGATTCCTGGAAGAAGAGTTGTATATGATGCAACCAGAAGGTTTTGTCGATCCAAAGGGAGCTAACAAAGTGTGCAAGCTCCAGCGATCCATTTATGGACTGGTGCAAGCCTCTCGGAGTTGGAATAAACGTTTTGATAGTGTGATCAAAGCATTTGGTTTTATACAGACTTTTGGAGAAGCCTGTATTTACAAGAAAGTGAGTGGGAGCTCTGTAGCATTTCTGATATTATATGTGGATGACATATTACTGATTGGAAATGATATAGAATTTCTGGATAGCATAAAGGGATACTTGAATAAAAGTTTTTCAATGAAAGACCTCGGTGAAGCTGCTTACATATTAGGCATTAAGATCTATAGAGACAGATCAAGACGCTTAATTGGACTTTCACAAAGCACATACCTTGACAAAATTTTGAAGAAATTCAAAATGGATCAAGCAAAGAAAGGGTTCTTGCCTGTGTTACAAGGTGTGAAATTGAGTAAGACTCAATGCCCGACCACTGCAGAAGATAGAGAGAATATGAAAGATGTTCCCTATGCATCAGCCATAGGCTCTATCATGTATGCAATGCTGTGTACCAGACCTGATGTGTGCCTTGCTATAAGTTTAGCAGGGAGGTACCAAAGTAATCCAGGAATGGATCACTGGACAGCGGTCAAGAACATCCTGAAATACCTGAAAAGGACTAAGGATATGTTTCTCGTATATGGAAGTGACAAAGAGCTCATCGTAAAAGGTTACGTTGATGCAAGCTTTGACACTGATCCGGACGATTCTAAATCGCAAACCGGATACGTGTTTACATTAAACGGTGGAGCTGTCAGTTGGTGCAGTTCTAAACAAAGCGTCGTAGCGGGATCTACATGTGAAGCGGAATACATAGCTGCTTCGGAAGCAGCAAATGAAGGAGTCTGGATGAAGGAGTTCATATCCGATCTAGGTGTCATACCTAGTGCATCGGGTCCAATGAAAATCTTTTGTGACAATACTGGTGCAATTGCCTTGGCAAAGGAATCCAGATTTCACAAAAGGACCAAACACATCAAGAGACGCTTCAACTCCATCCGGGATCTAGTCCAGGTGGGAGACATAGAGATTTGCAAGATACATACGGATCTGAATGTTGCAGACCCGTTGACTAAGCCTCTTCCACGAGCAAAACATGATCAGCACCAAAGCTCCATGGGTGTTAGATTCATTACAGTGTAATCTAGATTATTGACTCTAGTGCAAGTGGGAGACTGAAGGAAATATGCCCTAGAGGCAATAATAAAGTTATTATTTATTTCCTTATAATCATGATAAATGTTTATTATTCATGCTAGAATTGTATTTTCCGGAAACATAATACATGTGTGAATACATAGACAAACAGAGTGTCACTAGTATGCCTCTACTTGACTAGCTCGTTAATCAAAGATGGTTATGTTTCCTAACCATGAACAATGAGTTGTTATTTGATTAACGAGGTCACATCATTAGTAGAATGATCTGATTGACATGACCCATTCCATTAGCTTAGCACCTGATCGTTTAGTATGTTGCTATTGCTTTCTTCATGACTTATACATGTTCCTATGACTATGAGATTATGCAACTCCCGTTTACCGGAGGAACACTTTGGGTACTACCAAACGTCACAACGTAAATGGGTGATTATAAAGGAGTACTACAGGTGTCTCCAATGGTCGATGTTGGGTTGGCGTATTTCGAGATTAGGATTTGTCACTCCGATTGTCGGAGAGGTATCTCTGGGCCCTCTCGGTAATACACATCACATAAGCCTTGCAAGCATTACAACTAATATGTTAGTTGTGAGATGATGTATTACGGAACGAGTAAAGAGACTTGCCGGTAACGAGATTGAACTAGGTATTGGATACCGACGATCGAATCTCGGGCAAGTAACATACCGATGACAAAGGGAACAACGTATGTTGTTATGCGGTCTGACCGATAAAGATCTTCGTAGAATATGTAGGAGCCAATATGGGCATCCAGGTCCCGCTATTGGTTATTGACCAGAGACATGTCTCGGTCATGTCTACATTGTTCTCGAACCCGTAGGGTCCGCACGCTTAAGGTTACGATGACAGTTATATTATGAGTTTATGCATTTTGATGTACCGAAGGTTGTTCGGAGTCCCGGATGTGATCACGGACATGACGAGGAGTCTCGAAATGGTCGAGACGTAAAGATTGATATATTGGAAGCCTATGTTTGGACATCGGAAGTGTTCCGGGTGAAATCGGGATTTTACCGGGTTACCGGGAGGTTACCGGAACCCCCCGGGAGCCATATGGGCCTTCATGGGCCTTAGTGGAAAGGAGAAAGGGGCAGCCCAAGGTGGCTGCGCCTCTTCCCCCTCCCCTAGTCCTATTAGGACTAGGAGAAGGTGGCCGGCCCCCCTCTCTCCCTTCCCCTCCGAGGAATCCTAGTTGGACTAGGATTGGGGGGAGGAATCCTACTCCCAGAGGGAGTAGGACTCTCCTGCGCCTCCCTCTATGGCCGGCCAGCCTCCCCCTCTCTACTCCTTTATATACGGAGGCAGGGGCACCTCTAAACACACAAGTTGACACAAGTTGATCCACGTGATCGATTCCTTAGCCGTGTGCGGTGCCCCCTGCCACCATATTCCTCGATAATACTGTAGCGGAGTTTAGGCGAAGCCCTGCTGCTGTAGTTCATCAAGATCGTCACCACGCCGTCGTGCTGACGGAACTCTTCCCCGACACTTTGCTGGATCGGAGTCCGGGGATCGTCATCGAGCTGAACGTGTGCTCGAACTCGGAGGTGCCGTAGTTTCGGTGCTTGATCGGTTGGATCGTGAAGACGTACGACTACTTCCTCTACGTCGTGTCATCGCTTCCGCAGTCGGTCTGCGTTGGGTACGTAGACAATACTCTTCCCCTCGTTGCTATGCATCACATGATCCTGTGTGCGCGTAGGAAAATTTTTGAAATTACTACGAAACCCAACACAAGGCCCCCGGTCAGCCGAACCCTGGACAAGTTGACCCGGAAATCTACGCCTTTGACTTTCACCGGACGATCTTTGACCAATGGACGTTTTCACCTGGTTGTGATAGGTCGGCCCATAGGAACACTTGAGAACAAGGTCTGGGACAAACCCACCATAAGATTCCCTTCGTGTCAACCCGACATGGCTATTTCCTCCCTCCAAGTGACAACGGCATCGGCGTCCATGAAGGGTCACACTCCTGAGCCAGTTGCCTTTGCACCCGCCACCACAATCCCTGAAACAGTCTGATGAAGCAAACATGATTTAAGTTTGTTCAAATTTGAAACATAGTATAGCACATAATCCTTTCAAGATTCTGATAAAAAACCATATGAATTTCGTCAAAATCAATCCAAGTATCAATTACTTATGATTTTAATAAAGCAGAAGGACCTATATGCAAAAGTACAGGAGGCCACATTTCTAACATACTCAAAAACAAAAACAAACTGGATATTCATAATCTATGGAAAATTCTACCCTAAATCGATGTATAATTTGTGTATGTTTAAGTTTAGATAAGTTGGATTTAAATTAAACAAAATTTAACTTAAAAATAAAAATAATTTAAAATAAAAACAAATAATATCTATGCCTACAGCCATGCCGTAGGCATAGTTCTTGGCCAGGGGCTGCCAGGAGGTGCCACGTGGCGGGGCTATGCCTACGGCAAGGCCATAGGCATAGATGGAAAACTATGCCTACGGCTTTGCCGTCGGCATAGATCTGCCACGTGGCAGCTCCTAGTTTTTTTTCTTCTTTCTTTTTTTTCGAAAAGGGGATCTCCCCGGCCTCTGCAGCTCCTAGTAAAAAAATATAGATAATATCTATGCTGACGGCCGCCGTCAGGGCCGTCGGCATAGATTTGACGGCGTCAGCCGGACGTTTGTCCCTGGGCCACCAGGGCCACATCTATGCCGACAGCCTAACTATGCCTACGGCCACCGTAGGCATAGATCGATATATGCCGACGGCCAAACTATGCCTACGGCTGCTATAGGCATAGATGGAGGTATGCCGACGGCTTCTCTACGCCGACGGCTTTTCCTAGACCGTCTGTGTAGCTCGAGTTATGCCGACGGCCCCGACAAAAAGCCGTCGGCATAGATAAGGCCGTAGGCATATAGGGTTATTCCGGTAGTGACGCCAGCCCACGCAAAAATCGAGTCGTCAATTGTTGCAAAGAAAATATCGGGTCGTCAATAACTTTCCTTTCCTTTCCTGTTTTTCGTTTTAAATAAATACCGGACCTCTCGGCGCCGCCGCCGGTCGAGCACAAGGTCAAGGTCAAGGAGGAGTCATCCATCCACTGCCTATTCCGACTGTAAACACCAGGGAGTCAAGGAGGAGTCATCCATCCGCTGGAGGAGCCTGGCCTGCGCCAAAGAATTCTCTTCCTCTGCGACCACCGCCACGGCCCTGGTATTAAAAAAGAGGTTGTGTACGTCGAGGTCTCGTTCCTGCTCTTCGACCCGCCGGACGTCTCCTCCTTCTCAGTCCGGTGCCACGGCCTGCGCGACGACGACGTGCCGCACCACGCGTGCGTCGTCGGCGTCATCGACGACCTGGTCCTCCTCTACATCGTCCTGGAGAGCTGTAAACCAGGGCTCTACTTGGTGTACAGGGCGGACGGCACCGGCCATGGGAGCCCGTCGCTCGAGGTCCTGCCGCGCCCTTCGCGCTCTTTCCACCCCACCCTGTCGGTCGGCATCCTGCCCCTCGCCGCCGCCGGCGGGGAGGTCTCCGGCTACCTAGTGGTCGCCTACATCTGCCTCCGGGTTATCGAGGACGCCTTCAAGTGTGAGCTCTTCGTCTACTCCTCCATGACCGGAGCTTGGAGCATGAAGCTGGCCCCGCTGGCCCTCGACTGCGACACGGACTGGAACGCCATCAGGAACCATAGGACCGGCAAGGTGATCACCGTCGTCCGTCGGCCGAGACTCGCTGGGCTGGGTCGATCTCTGGTGGGGTATCCTGCTCTGCAGCTTCCACAACGAGGAGGAACCCGTCGTAGTAAGTCTGATCGAGCTGCCCGACCTTATGCCGGGCAACGAGGACCGCTTCGCGAAATCCTCGGCGCCGTCGTGCCGGGACATTATCTGCGTCGGCAATCAGATTAAGTTCGTCGAGGTGGACTACCATCGGAGTGCCCATGGTCTCAGCTTGGGCTATGCCAGCACGGATTTTGGCTGGAAGGCGAGATCCTGGAGCCGGACGCTCTCTTCAGAGGATTGGTACGACTGCTTTGAAGTAGACACGGATGACATCCCCATGTGTGACGAGGTATAGTCCAGTTTGTTCCCTGGTCCGCGGGATGATGAGAAGGTGGAGAAGCCATCGTTGAGCCAGCTGATCTGCTACGCTCCCACCCTGAACATTGAGGATCAGGATGTTCTCTACATGATGTCACTAGTAGAAAACAAGGCTTTGGTTCAGACCGGGTCAGCCCATTAGTCCCGGTTCAGTCTAGAATCGGGACCAATGTGGGCATTGGTCCCGGTTCGTGAGCCCAGGGGGGCGGCCGGGCCACGTGGGCCATTGGTCCCGGTTCATCTGGACCTTTTGGTCCCGGTTGGTGGGATGAACCGGGACCAATGGGCCTCGCTCCTGGCCCACCACCATTGGTCCCGGTTGGTGGCTTGAACCGGGACCAAAGGCTCCCCTTTAGTCCCGGCTCATGTCACCAACCGGGACCAATGAGGTGCCTATATATACCCCCTCGCGCAAGAGCAGAGCACAGTGCTTTGTTTTTTCTGGCCGAGGGGGAGAGGGCTTTGTGGTGCTCTAGCTCACCTCCTATGCACATGAGGTGTTCGATGGAATGCCCGAGCTACACTACTTAAGCTTTCTCCTCTCGAAGCTCGACCTCCAAACTCAATTTTCCTCGAGATTTGTCTAGATTTAGCGGTCCTTCACGCCCCGTCTCCGTCTTCACCACCGTCGATCACCCGCGCCGATCTCATCACCGACACCACCGTGGTGAGCCTCTTGTTCTTATCTTCTTTCTGAAAGGAAAAATATTCTTACTTGTATGTTTAGATAGATACTTGTATCATTTTCTTACATTTATTATTGCATCTTATATAGTGCGATGGTTTTGGTATCCGCCCCCGTCGGTCCTCGTCCTGTCTATGATTCGGATGTGGTATGTATATTATCTTTATAACTATTGGTTCATTTATTATTTATGAAAATTATGCCGACCAATGTGACATAGATTTTATTTATCTAGGATGTATGTGAATCGGAAATGCCAACCGACCCTATTGTCCAGAGGTTAAATTTAGTTGAAGAAGAAAACAATTTGTTGAAGGAAAAAATAAAAAAAAATGAGGAGGAGAAGATGATATTGGAGTTGCATGTTGCGGATGTCGTCGATGATCACAAGATCAAGATGGATGCAATGCGCTTGAAGATTAGAAAGATTAGAAAATATGCCATTCATACCGAGGCTTGGTATCATTATGCCGTTGGATCAATTGTTACCTTGGTTGCGATTATGATCGCATTTGTTTTCGCATTGAAATGTTTTACATAGTTTCAATGTATGGTTTAATTAATTAGATGCTCTGGAGAGCTATATGTTGTTAGATGAGAACTATGTATGCACTTTGGTTTTAATGTGATGATGAACTTCTATTAATTTGGACACTTAATTATATATAATGCACGCAGATGAACCGGCAATGGATGTACGGTGACAGACACACCCGCGAGTACATTAAGGGCGTGCATGAGTTTCTCGATGCGGCTGAGGCAAACAAGCAGAATGGTTTTATGTGTTGTCCATGCACTGAATGTGGGAATACGAGGTCTTACTCTCACCGGAAAATCCTTCACTCCCACCTGCTTTACAAGGGTTTCATGCCACACTATAATGTTTGGACGAGGCATGGAGAAATAGGGGTTATGATGGAAGACGGCGAAGAAGAAGACTACGATGACAACTATGTGCCCCCTGAATACGGTGATGCTGCAACGGGGGGAGCTGGTGAAGATCAAGAGGAACCAGACGATGTGCCCAATGATGCTGCAACGGGTGAAGCTGCTGAAGATCAAGAGGAACCAGACGATGTGCCCGATGATGATGATCTCCGCCGGGTCATTGTCGATGCAAGGACGCAATGCATTAGTCAAAAGGAGAAGCTGAAGTTCGATCGCATGTTAGAGGATCACAAAAAAGGGTTATACCCCAATTGCGAAGATGGCAACACAAAGCTCGGTACCGTACTGGAATTGCTGCAGTGGAAGGCAGAGAATGCTATGGCTGACAAAGGATTTGAGAAGCTACTGAAAATATTGAAGAAGAAGCTTCCAAAGGATAACGAATTGCCCGACAGTACATACGCAGCAAAGAAGGTCGTATGCCCTCTAGGATTGGAGGTGGAGAAGATACATGCATGCCCTAATGACTGCATCCTCTACCGCGGTGCATACAAGGATCTGAACGCATGTCCGGTATGCGGTGCATTGCGGTATAAGATCAGACGAGATGACCCTAGTGATGTTGACGGCGAGCCCCCCAGGAAGAGGGTTCCCGCGAAGGTGATGTGGTATGCTACTATAATACCACGGTTGAAACGTCTCTTCAAAAACGAAGAGCATGCCAAGTTGATGCGATGGCACAGTGAGAACCGAAAGAAAGATGGGAAGTTGATAGCACCCGCTGACGGGTCGCAGTGGAGAAAAATCGAGAGAAAGTACTGGGATGAGTTTGCAAAGGACCCAAGGAATGTATGGTTTGCTTTAAGCGCGGATGGCATTAATCCTTTCGGGGAGCAGAGCAGCAATCACAGCACCTGGCGCGTGACTCTATGTATGTATAACCTTCCTCCTTGGATGTGCATGAAGCGGAAGTTCATTATGATACCAGTTCTCATCCAAGGCCCTAAGCAACCCGGCAACGAAATTGATGTGTACCTAAGGCCATTAGTTGAAGAACTTTTATAGCTGTGGAATGAAAACGGTGTACGTACGTGGGATGAGCACAGACAGGAGGAATTTAACCTTAAGGCATTGCTGTTCGTGACCATCAACGATTGGCCCGCTCCCAGTAACCTTTCAGGACAGACAAACAAAGGATACCATGCATGCACGCACTGTTTAGATGACACTGAAAGTATATACCTGGACAAATGCAGGAAGAATGTGTACCTGGGCCATCATCGATTTCTTCCGACCAACCATCAATGTCGAAAGAAAGGCAAGCATTTCAAAGGCGAGGCAGATCACCGGAAGAAGCCCTCCATGCGCACCGGTGATCACGTGCTTGCTATGGTCAATAATTTACACTACGTAATCTTTGGAAAGGGTCCCGGTGGACTAGTTGTTCCGAATGACGCTGAGGGACACGCACCCATGTGGAAGAAGAAATCTATATTTTGGGACCTACCCTACTGGAAAGACCTAAAGGTCCGCTCCTCAATCGACGTGATGCACGTGACGAAGAACCTTTGTGTGAACCTGCTAGGCTTCTTGGGCGTGTATGGGAAGACAAAAGATACACCTGAGGCATGGGAGGAGCTGCAACGTTTGCATGAAAAAGACGACATGCCTCGGAAGCAGTATAAAGGTCCTGCCAGCTACGCTCTTACGAAAGAAGAGAAATAAATCTTCTTTGAATGCCTGCTCAGTATGAAGGTCACGACTAGCTTCTCGTCGAATATAAAGGGAATAATAAATATGCCAGAGAAAAAGTTTCAGAACCTAAAGTCTCATGACTGCCACGTGATTATGACGCAACTGCTTCCGGTTGCATTGAGGGGGCTTCTACCGGAAAACGTCCGATTAGCCATTGTGAAGCTATGTGCATTCCTCAATGCAATCTCTCAGAAGGTGATCGATCCAGAAATCGTATCAAGGCTAAGGAGTGATGTGATGCAATGTCTTGTCAGTTTCGAGCTGTTGTTCCCACCATCCTTCTTCAATATCATGACGCACGTCCTAGTTCATCTAGTCGACGAGATTGTCATCCTGGGGCCCGTATTTCTACACAATATGTTCCCCTTTGAGAGGTTCATGGGAGTCCTAAATAAATATGTCCGTAATCGCGCTAGGCCAGAAGGAAGCATCTCCATGGGCCATCAAACAGAGGATGTTATCGGGTTTTGTGTTGACTTCATTCCTGGCCTTAACAAGATAGGTCTCCCTAAATCGTGGTATGAGGGGAGACTGACTGGAAAAGGCACTCTTGGAAGAGACTCAATAATATGCAGGGACGGATATTCTTGGTCTCAAGCGCACTACATAGTTCTACAGAACTCTACCTTGGTGACCCCGTATGTCGATGAACACAAGAACAGTCTGCGCTCCAAACACCCGGAGCAGTGCGACGACTGGATTACATGTGAACACATCAGGACTTTCAGCAGTTGGTTGGAAACACGTCTCAGAGGTGACAACACTGTTTGTGATGAGTTGTACTTGTTGTCTAGGGGACCATCTTTGACTGTATTGACTTACAAAGGATACGAGATAAATGTGAATACATTTTACACGATCGCCCAAGATCAAAAGAGCACCAACCAAAACAGCGGTGTCCGCTTTGATGCAGCAACCGAGAGCGGAAAGGATACATATTATGGTTACATAGTGGACATATGGGAACTTGACTACGGA
Organism: Triticum aestivum; assembly: GCF_018294505.1. NCBI lineage: Eukaryota > Viridiplantae > Streptophyta > Magnoliopsida > Poales > Poaceae > Triticum > Triticum aestivum. The sequence goes on along the minus strand of NC_057797.1, from coordinate 762,008,319 downwards.
CCTAATTTTAAGGTCCCTTTGTTTAAGTGCAAATGAGTCAATCTGTTAGGCGGCGGGGTACAGGTAGACCCACAGTACGGAATGACAACAGTGGATCTGAAAAATCTTGGGTACACTGACGAACCGTTCGTCCTAGCCAATGATGTGGCACAGGTTATCTAGGTGAAGGACATGTCTACCAAACCGAGAAAAAGAAAAGATAAGGAAGCGAATACATCATACGATGAGCCAAAGCGCCACATAGTTCTTTCAGGAAAAAGGGACATCCTGGGAGTGGACGGCAAGACAGACATGTCTGAAGATTATGAAAAGTTCCATGAAATTCCTCCCTTCAATGTCAAGGCTGACCCAAGCATCTTGATAAACAATGAAGATTATCCATGGTTACGGTGCAATAAGCAAATGACAGAAGCGAAGAAAAAGTGAAGACTTTCTCCCGCAACTTTGTAACACACGAACATGCTACCATTGTCCGTTTTATACATGCACATGCTATGTGGGTGAAATTATGATATCATCCCAACTTTCAACTTTTTTAGAGTTCATTTGAAATGCTTTCATGTCTTATGGTTCGGCCCTCGTAATACCATGACCATTAGTCCCTGGACCATGCCAACTTTCAACTTTCAACTTTCTAAAACTAATGGCACTAACAGAAACTTTCAACTTTCATCTATTCTCATTTTTTAGTAAGTTAATCACAAACTTGTGATTCAAACAATTTTCAAAGAATTCAAATTTTAACTATTCAAATTTGAAAACTAATGGCACTAACAGAAAGTTTATAATTTTTCTAAAACTAATGGCACTAACAGAAAGTTTATAATTTTGCTAACCTAAAAGCAAACAGAATTAAAAATTAAAGCAAAAAACAAAAGAAAATAAATAATGCAAAAAACAAATCAAAAAAACAGGAAAAAACTATTTTTATAGTAAAGTTAATCACGAAATAAAATAAATAAAGCAACAAAGAAAACAAAAAAACTAAAAAATTATTTTCAAATTTGAAAACTAATGGCATTAACAAAAAGTTTATAATTTTTCTAAAACTAAAAGCATAAAGAATTAAAAAATAAAGCAAAAAACAAAAGAAAATAAATAAAGCAACAAAAAAACAAAAAAATACCACCTACTGGGCCACCACGGCCTGAATACGACTAGAAACCTTACCATGGGCCAGGATTCAGGCCCGCAGCGGGCCCAGTAGGCCCACAGGCATTGCAGTGACAGATTAGGCCCGAAAGCCTGCAGTTGAGAGGAGCTCGGGAGGGTGGGCGCAACAGTGCTTATAAACCACTCCCGAGCCCTCTCAACTAGCAAGGTAGGACTAAACTTTTGGGCGCGGAGCAGCACAAGGCCATTGGTCCCGGTTGGTGGCACCAACCGGGACCAAAGGGGGGCATTGGTCACGGTTCGTGCCACGAACCGTGACCAGTGCTCTGGGTATATAAGGTAGCGCTTGTGAAAATTTCGCCAACCGCTCCCATTCGCCCTCGACGCCCCCAGGCCGTTCGTCGTCGTCGTCGCCGCCCCAAGCCCGTCGTCGCCCGCTCCCCGTCGCCATCGCCCCGCGTCGCCGCAGGCCTTGTCCCCGTCGCCGGCCTCCTCCTCATCGCTGCGTGCGCCATCTCCGGCCCCCTCCCTGTCGCCCCGCGCCGCGTCGCCGGCCTCCCCCGCGCCGTCGCCGGCCTCCTCCCCGTCCCCGACCTCCTCCCCGTCGCGCCCCCAGTGAGCTCCCCCCTTCCCATCGATCCCTGTCGCTCTGACCATCACCGCCGAGAGGCTCATATGTATGGCTATGTATGTATGTATGTATGGCTATGTATGTATGTATATGCTCATATGTATGTATGTATGTATATGCTCTCTGTATATGGATTTGGCTATGTATATGCTCATATGTATGTATGTTCATATAGCATTTTTTCTATATATGAATTATTATTTTGTTCATGGATATATGCTAAAGAAAACGAGGGGGTGATAGATGATGATGAGGGGTCAAGAGTGGGACGAGAGGTCGAGAGGTGTCGAGGGGAGAAAAAAATGTTATCAGGGACGAGGGTCGTCGAGGGGTCGAGAGAGGGACGAGGGGTCGAGAGAACTAAATAAGAAGAAGAAGAGGAGAGGAAGAAGAGGAGAAATAAATAAGAAGAAGAAAAAAGAAGAAAAAGAAGAGGAGAAGAAGAAAGGAATAGTGGAGAAGAAGAGAAAATAGAATATATTCTATTTTTTCTTCTTATCCACTATTCCTTTCTTCTTCTCCTCTTTTTTTTCTTCTTTTTTTTCTTTGATCTTCTCCTCTAGCTATTCCTTTCTTCTTCTCCTCTTTCTTCTTCTTCTTCTTCTTCTTCTTCTTCTTCTTCTTCTTCTTCTTCTTCTTCTTCTTCTTCTTCTTCTTCTTCTTCTTCTTCTTCTTCTTCTTCTTAATTTTTATCGGGAATGAGGGTGTCAAGGATCGCCGAGGGGTCGAGGGTCGGGAACTAGGGTAGAGGGTCGAGGGTCGTTAAGGGGTCAAGGGTCGAGGGTTTCAGGGTCGAGGGTTCGAGGGTTCTATAGGGTCGAGGGTCGAGGGTTCCAGGGTCGTCTAGGGGTCGAGGGTTCCAGGGTCGTCGAGGGTTCGAGGGGTCGAGGATCACCGAGGGGTCGAGAGAGGTTTCCTAGTGTCAAAGTATTGAAGAAATCCATGGCTTCATCATTAGCCGGAAGTAACCAGGGCATGACGAAGTCCTCCAAAATTATTTTGGAATGGTGTCCCGGATAGGATAATTTGCCTTTTTGTATGAATTTCAGCAAAGGCCTTCCAAATAACGATATTTGGAAGGTTCTTGCTGAACTTTGTACCAAAAAGCGAATTATCCTATCTAGGACTCCGTTCCAAAATAACTTTGGAGAGCTTCGTACCATCATGCACATGTTACTTTCGAATAATGATGAAGACATGGTTTTGTTGAATCCTTTGACACTATGCAACCTCCCGACCCCTCGGCGATCCTCTCGAACATGAGAGGAAGAAGAGGATCGCCGAGGGGTCGAGGGTTCCAGGGTCGTCGAGGGTTCGAGGG